>NC_140992.1:203888701-204381201 GCF_052327205.1 Somniosus microcephalus | reverse complement strand
TCTCTCTCATACTCACACACTCTCTCTCACATACTCACACTCTCTCACACACACACTCACTCTCTCTCATACTCTCTCTCTCATACTCACACACACTCTCTCACATACTCACACACACTCTCTCACATACTCACACACACTCTCTCACATACTCACACACTCTCTCACATACTCACACACACTCTCTCACATACTCACACACTCTCTCACATACTCACACACACTCTCACATACTCACACACACACACACACTCTCTCACATACTCACACACTCACACACACTCACTCTCTCTCATACTCACACACACTCTCACATACTCACACACTCTCTCTCACATACTCACACACACACTCTCTCACATACTCACACACACTCTCTCACACACTCACACACTCTCTCTCACATACTCACACACACTCTCTCACATACTCACACACACTCTCTCTCACAGTCACACACTCTCACATAATCACACACTCTCTCTCATACTCACACACACTCTCTCACATACTCACACACACTCTTTCACATACTCACACACACTCTCTCACATACTCACACACACTCTCTCATACTCACACACTCTCTCTCATACTCACACACACTCTCTCATACTCACACACTTTCTCTCACATACTCACACACACTCTCTCACATACACACACTCTCTCACATACTCACACACTCTCTCACATAGTCACACACACTCTCTCACATACTCACACACTCTCTCACATACTCACACACACTCTCACATACTCACACACACACACTCTCTCACATACTCACACACTCTCTCACACACACACTCACTCTCTCTCTCATACTCACACACACTCTCACATACTCACACACTCTCTCTCACATACTCACACACACACTCTCTCACATACTCACACACACTCTCTCACATACTCACACACACACTCTCTCACATACTCACACACACTCTCTCACACACTCACACACTCTCTCTCACATACTCACACACACTCTCTCACATACTCACACACACTCTCTCTCACAGTCACACACACTCTCACATAATCACACACTCTCTCACATACTCACACACACTCTCTCACATACTCACACACACTCTCTCACATACTCACACTCTCTGTCATACTCACACACACTCTCTCACATACTCACACACTCTCTCTCACATACTCACACACACACACACTCTCTCACATACTCACACACTCTCTCACACACTCACACACACTCTCACATACTCACACACTCTCTCTCACATACTCACACACTCTCTCACATACTCACACACTCTCTCATACACTCACACACTCTCTCTCACATACTCACACACACACTCTCACATACTCACACACACACTCTCACATACTCACACACACTCTCACTCACACACACTCTCACACTCACACACACTCTCTCAGATACTCACACACACTCTCAGATACTCACACACACTCTCTCACATACTCACACACTCTCTCTCATACTCACACACACACTCTCTCACATACTCACGCACACTCTCTCACATACTCACACACACTCTCACATACTCACACACTCTCATACTCACACACTCTCTCACATACTCACACACACTCTCTCACACTCTCACATACTCACACACACTCACATACTCACACACACACTCTCACATACTCACACACACACTCATACTCACACACTCTCACATACTCACACACACACTCTCACATACTCACACACACACTCACATACTCACACACACTCTCTCACATACTCACACACACTCTCACATACTCACACACACTCTCTCACATACTCACACACACACACTCTCACATACTCACACACACACTCACATACTCACACACTCTCTCACACTCACACACACTCTCTCACATACTCACACACACTCACACACACTCACATACTCACACACACACTCTCACATACTCACACACACACTCATACTCACACACTCTCACATACTCACACACACACTCTCACATACTCACACACACTCACATACTCACACACACACTCTCACATACTCACACACACTCTCTCACATACTCACACACACTCTCACATACTCACACACACACTCTCACATACTCACACACACACTCTCACATACTCACACACACACTCTCACATACTCACACACTCTCTCTCACATACTCACACACTCTCTCTCACACTCACACACACTCTCTCACATACTCACACACACTCTCTCACATACTCACACACACTCTCTCACATACTCACACACACTCTCTCACATACTCACACACACTCTCTCATACACACACTCTCTCACATACTCACACACACTCTCTCACATACTCACACACACACTCTCACATACTCTCTCTCACATACTCACACACACTCTCACATACTCACACACACTCTCACACACACTCTCACATACTCACTCACACACTCACACTCTCACATACTCACACACACACTCTCACATACTCACACACTCTCTCTCACATACTCACACACACACTCTCACATACTCACACACACACTCTCACATACTCACACACACTCTCACATACTCACACACTCTCTCTCACATACTCACACACACTCTCTCACATACTCACACACACTCTCTCACATACACACACACACTCTCTCACATACTCACACACTCTCTCTCACATACTCACACACACTCTCACATGCTCACCCACACTCTCTCACATACTCACACACACTCTCTCACATACTCACACACACTCTCTCACATACTCACACAGTCTCTCACATACTCACACACTCTCTCTCATACTCACACACACTCTCTCACATACTCACACACTCTCTCTCACATACTCACACACACACTCTCTCACATACTCACACACACACTCTCACATACTCACACACTCTCTCTCACATACTCACACACTCCCTCACATACTCACACACTCCCTCACATACTCACACACACTCTCTCACATACTCACACACACTCTCTCTCATACTCACACACTCTCTCACATACTCACACTCTCTCTCACATACTCACACACACACTCTCTCACATACTCACACGCACTCTCTCACATACTCACACGCTCTCTCTCACATACTCACACACACACTCTCACATACTCACACACTCTCTCACATACTCACACACTCTCTCACATACTCACACACTCTCTCTCACATACTCACACACATTCTCTCACATACTCACACACACTCTCTCACATACTCTCTCTCATACTCACACACTCTCTCACATACTCACACACTCTTTCTCACATACTCACACACACACTCTCTCACATACTCACACACACTCTCTCACATACTCACACACACTCTCTCACATACTCACACACACTCTCACATACTCACACACTCTCTCTCATACTCACACACTCTCTCATACTCACACACACTCTCTCACATACTCACACACACTCTCACATACTCACACACTCTCTCTCATACTCACACACTCTCACATACACACACACTCTCTCTCACATACTCACACACTCTTTCACATACGCACACACACTCTCTCACATACTCACACACACTCTCTCACATACTCACACACACACTCTCACATACTCTCTCTCACATACTCACACACACTCTCACATACTCACACAGACTCTCACATACTCACACACACTCTCTCACATACTCACACACACTCTCACACACACTCTCACATACTCACTCACACACTCACACTCTCACATACTCACACACACACTCTCACATACTCACACACTCTCTCTCACATACTCACACACACACTCTCACATACTCACACACACACTCTCACATACTCACACACACTCTCACATACTCACACACACTCTCACATACTCACACACTCTCTCTCACATACTCACACACACACTCTCTCACATACTCACACACACTCTCTCATACTCACACACACTCTCACATACTCACACACTCTCTCTCACATACTCACACACACTCTCACATGCTCACCCACACTCTCTCACATACTCACACACACTCTCTCACATACTCACACACACTCTCTCACATACTCACACACAGTCTCTCACATACTCACACACTCTCTCTCATACTCACACACACTCTCTCACATACTCACACACTCTCACATACTCACACACACACTCTCTCACATACTCACACACACACTCTCACATACTCACACACTCTCTCTCACATACTCACACACTCCCTCACATACTCACACACTCTCTCTCACATACTCACACACACTCTCTCACATACTCACACACACTCTCTCTCATACTCACACACTCTCTCACATACTCACACTCTCTCTCACATACTCACACACACACTCTCTCACATACTCACACGCACTCTCTCACATACTCACACGCTCTCTCTCACATACTCACACACACACTCTCACATACTCACACACTCTCTCACATACTCACACACTCTCTCACATACTCACACACTCTCTCTCACATACTCACACACATTCTCTCACATACTCACACACACTCTCTCACATACTCTCTCTCATACTCACACACTCTCTCACATACTCACACACTCTTTCTCACATACTCACACACACACTCTCTCACATACTCACACACACTCTCTCACATACTCACACACACTCTCTCACATACTCACACACACTCTCACATACTCACACACTCTCTCTCATACTCACACACTCTCTCATACTCACACACACTCTCTCACATACTCACACACACTCTCACATACTCACACTCTCTCTCATACTCACACACTCTCTCACATACACACACACTCTCTCTCACATACTCACACACACACTCTCACATACTCACACACTCTCTCTCACATACTCACACACACTCTCTCTCATACTCACACACACTCTCTCACATACACACACACTCTCTCTCACATACTCACACACTCTCTCACATACTCACACACACTCTCTCACATACTCACACACACTCTCACACACTCTCTCACATACTCACACACTCTCCCACATACTCACACACACTCTCTCACATACTCACACACTCTCTCTCACATACTCACACACTCTCTCTCACATACTCACACACACACTCTCTCACATACACACTCTCTCTCACATACTCACACACGCACTCTCTCACATACTCACACACTCTCTCTCACATACTCACACACTCTCTCATACACTCACACACTCTCTCTCACATACTCACACACTCTCTCTCACATACTCACACACACACTCTCACATGCTCACACACTCTCTCTCACATACTCACACACACATTCTCTCACATACTCACACACACTCTCTCACACTCACACACACACACACACTCTATCTCATACTCACACACACTCTCTCACATACTCACACACAGTCTCTCACATACTCACACACACTCTCTCTCATACTCACACACTCTCTCTCACATACTCACACACACTCTCTCACATACTCTCACACAATCTTGTGATGAAATATTCCATTCATCACTGCCTGTGACTGTGGTCGGTTTCAGTGTCATTTCCCTTCCCCCAGTCCTCATTGTATTGTTTATTGGAATGTGCTGGAATGTGCTGTGTGTGTAGGGCTCCACCCATACCTGGCCCCTTTTGTAAGCTAGCTCAGTCTGGCCTCAGTCTCCAGAAGGAAGATACCTCTCTCTCTTACGTGTTACTTTCTAAGTTAATAAAAGCCTTGTTTTCTTTCGCTAACATCGAGTCTCGGAATTATTGAGGCACATCAATACTCTCACACGCTCTCTCACATACTCACACACACTCTCTCACATACTCACACACACACTCTCACATACTCACACACACACTCTCACATACTCACACACACTCTCTCATACTCACACACTCTCACATACTCACACACACACTCTCACATACTCACACACTCTCTCGCATACTCACACACACACTCTCACATACTCACACACACACTCTCACATACTCACACACACACTCTCACATACTCACACACACTCTCTCACATACTCACACTCTCTCACATACTCACACACACTCTCTCACATACTCACACACACTCTCTCACATACTCACACACTCTCTCTCATACTCACACACACTCTCTCACATACTCACACACTCTCTCTCACATACTCACACACACTCTCTCACATACTCACACACACACTCTCACATACTCACACACTCTCTCTCACATACTAACACACTCCCTCACATACTCACACACTCTCTCTCACATACTCACACACACTCTCTCACATACTCACACACACTCTCTCTCATACTCACACACTCTCTCACTCACACACACTCTCACACTCACACACACTCTCTCAGATACTCACACACACTCTCTCACATACTCACACACTCTCTCTCATACTCACACACACTCTCTCACATACTCACACACACTCTCTCACATACTCACACACACTCTCACATACTCACACACTCTCATACTCACACACTCTCTCACATACTCACACACACTCTCTCACACTCTCTCACATACTCACACACACTCTCTCACATACTCACACACACTCACATACTCACACACACACTCTCACATACTCACACACACACTCATACTCACACACTCTCACATACTCACACACACACTCTCACATACTCACACACACACTCACATACTCACACACACACTCTCACATACTCACACACACTCTCTCACATACTCACACACACTCTCTCACATACTCACACACACACTCTCACATACTCACACACACACTCTCACATACTCACACACTCTCTCTCACATACTCACACACTCTCTCTCACACTCACACACACTCTCTCACATACTCACACACACTCTCACATACTCACACAGACTCTCTCACATACTCACACACACTCTCTCACATACTCACACACACTCACATACTCACACACACACTCACATACTCACACACACACTCATACTCACACACTCTCACATACTCACACACACACTCTCACATACTCACACACACACTCACATACTCACACACACACTCTCACATACTCACACACACTCTCTCACATACTCACACACACTCTCACATACTCACACACACACTCTCACATACTCACACACACACTCTCACATACTCACACACACACTCTCACATACTCACACACTCTCTCTCACATACTCACACACTCTCTCTCACACTCACACACACTCTCTCACATACTCACACACACTCTCACATACTCACACAGACTCTCTCACATACTCACACACACTCTCTCACATACTCACACACACTCTCTCACATACTCACACACACTCTCTCATACGCACACTCTCTCACATACTCACACACACTCTCTCACATACTCACACACACACTCTCACATACTCTCTCTCACATACTCACACACACTCTCACATACTCACACAGACTCTCTCACATACTCACACACACTCTCTCACATACTCACACACACTCTCACACACACTCTCACATACTCACTCACACACTCACACTCTCACATACTCACACACACACTCTCACATACTCACACACTCTCTCTCACATACTCACACACACTCTCACATACTCACACACACACTCTCACATACTCACACACACTCTCACATACTCACACACTCTCTCTCACATACTCACACACACACTCTCTCACATACTCACACACACTCTCTCACATACTCACACACACTCTCTCACATACTCACACACACTCTCACATGCACACCCACACTCTCTCACATACTCACACACACTCTCTCACATACTCACACACACTCTCTCACATACTCACACACAGTCTCTCACATACTCACACACTCTCTCTCATACTCACACACACTCTCTCACATACTCACACACTCTCTCTCACATACTCACACACACACTCTCTCACATACTCACACACACACTCTCACATACTCACACACTCTCTCTCACATACTCACACACTCCCTCACATACTCACACACTCTCTCTCACATACTCACACACACTCTCTCACATACTCACACACACTCTCTCACATACTCACACACACTCTCTCTCATACTCACACACTCTCTCACATACTCACACTCTCTCTCACATACTCACACACACACTCTCTCACATACTCACACGCACTCTCTCACATACTCACACGCTCTCTCTCACATACTCACACACACACTCTCACATACTCACACACTCTCTCACATACTCACACACTCTCTCACATACTCACACACTCTCTCTCACATACTCACACACATTCTCTCACATACTCACACACACTCTCTCACATACTCTCTCTCATACTCACACACTCTCTCACATACTCACACACTCTTTCTCACATACTCACACACACTCTCTCACATACACTCTCTCACATGCTCACACACACTCTCTCACATACTCACACACTCTCACATACTCACACACTCTCTCTCATACTCACACACACTCTCTCACATACTCACACACACTCTCACATACTCACACACTCTCTCTCATACTCACACACTCTCTCACATACACACACACTCTCTCTCACATACTCACACACTCTTTCACATACGCACACACACTCTCTCACATACTCACACACACACTCTCACATACTCACACACTCTCTCTCACATACTCGCACACACTCTCTCTCATACTCACACACACTCTCTCACATACACACACACTCTCTCTCACATACTCACACACTCTCTCACATACTCACACACACTCTCTCACATACTCACACACACTCTCACACACTCTCTCACATACTCACACACACTCTCCCACATACTCACACACACTCTCTCACATACTCACACACTCTCTCTCATACTCACACACACTCTCTCACATACTCACACACTCTCTCTCACATACACACTCTCTCACATACTCACACACACTCTCACACTCACACACTCTCTCTCACATACTCACACACTCTCTCATACACTCACACACTCTCTCTCACATACTCACACACGCACTCTCTCACATACTCACACACACACTCTCACATGCTCACACACAGTCTCTCACACTCACACACACACACACACTCTCTCTCATACTCACACACACTCTCTCACATACTCACACACAGTCTCTCACACTCACACACACACACACACTCTCTCTCATACTCACACACACTCTCTCACATACTCACACACAGTCTCTCACATACTCACACACACTCTCTCTCATACTCACACACTCTCTCTCACATACTCACACACTCTCTCATACACTCACACACTCTCTCTCACATACTCACACACACACTCTCACATGCTCACACACTCTCTCTCACATACTCACACACACATTCTCTCACATACTCACACACACTCTCTCACACTCACACACACACACACACACTCTCTCTCATACTCACACACACTCTCTCACATACTCACACACAGTCTCTCACATACTCACACACACTCTCTCTCATACTCACACACTCTCTCTCACATACTCACACACACTCTCTCACATACTCTCACACAATCTTGTGATGAAATATTCCATTCATCACTGCCTGTGACTGTGGTCGGTTTCAGTGTCATTTCCCTTCCCCCAGTCCTCATTGTATTGTTTATTGGAATGTGCTGGAATGTGCTGTGTGTGTAGGGCTCCACCCATACCTGGCCCCTTTTGTAAGCTAGCTCAGTCTGGCCTCAGTCTCCAGAAGGAAGATACCTCTCTCTCTTACGTGTTACTTTCTAAGTTAATAAAAGCCTTGTTTTCTTTCGCTAACATCGAGTCTCGGAATTATTGAGGCACATCAATACTCTCACACGCTCTCTCACATACTCACACACACTCTCTCACATACTCACACACACACTCTCACATACTCACACACACACTCTCACATACTCACACACACTCTCTCATACTCACACACTCTCACATACTCACACACACACTCTCACATACTCACACACTCTCTCGCATACTCACATACACACTCTCACATACTCACACACACACTCTCACATACTCACACACACACTCTCACATACTCATACACACACTCTCACATACTCACACACTCTCTCTCACATACTCACACACACATTCTCTCACATACTCACACACACTCTCTCATACTCACACACTCTCTCTCACATACTCACACACACACTCTCTCACATACTCACACACACTCTCTCACATACTCACACACTCTCTCACATACTCACACACACTCTCTCACATACTCACACTCTCTCACATACTCACACACACTCTCTCACATACTCACACACAGTCTCTCACATACTCACACACTCTCTCTCATACTCACACACACTCTCTCACATACTCACACACTCTCTCTCACATACTCACACACACACTCTCACATACTCACACACACTCTCTCACATACTCACACACACTCTCTCACATACTCACACACACTCTCACATACTCACACACTCTCTCTCACATACTCACACACACTCTCTCACATACTCACACACACTCTCTCTCATACTCACACACTCTCTCACATACTCACACTCTCTCTCACATACTCACACACACACTCTCTCACATACTCACACACACTCTCTCACATACTCACACGCTCTCTTTCACATACTCACACACACACTCCCACATACTCACACACTCTCTCTCATACTCACACACTCTCACATACTCACACACTCTTTCTCACATACTCACACACACACTCTCTCACATACTCACACACACTCTCTCACATACTCACACACACTCTCTCACATACTCACACACACTCTCACATACTCACACAATACAATACAAATCGCTTTATTGGCATGATAAGGTACATCTTATGTTGCCAAAGCATCAAAATACATTTATGGTTGAACACATAAACGCGGTTCCATTCATACAGTGTATAAACAGGTATATCCCTGAGTTTATAAATATATTTTCGCCTTGTTTATATATACTCTTGTCTTAGTTTACTGCACTCTCTCTCATACTCACACACACTCTCTCATACTCACACACACTCTCTCACATACTCACACACACTCTCTCACATACTCACACACACACTCTCACATACTCACACACACTCTCTCACATACTAACACACTCCCTCACATACTCACACTCTCTCTCACATACTCACACACACTCTCTCACATACTCACACACACTCTCTCTCATACTCACACACTCTCTCACATACTCACACTCTCTCACATACTCACACACACACTCTCACATACTCACACACACTCTCTCACATACTCACACGCTCTCTTTCACATACTCACACACACACTCCCACATACTCACACACTCTCTCATACTCACACACTCTCTCACATACTCACACACTCTTTCTCACATACTCACACACACACTCTCTCACATACTCACACACACTCTCTCACATACTCACACACACTCTCTCACATACTCACACACACTCTCACATACTCACACAATACAATACAAATCGCTTTATTGGCATGATAAGGTACATCTTATGTTGCCAAAGCATCAAAATACATTTATGGTTGAACACATAAACGCGGTTCCATTCATACAGTGTATAAACAGGTATATCCCTGAGTTTATAAATATATTTTCGCCTTGTTTATATATACTCTTGTCTTAGTTTACTGCACTCTCTCTCATACTCACACACTCTCTCACATACACACACACACTCTCTCTCACATACTCACACACACACTCTCACATACTCACACACACACTCTCACATACTCACACACTCTCTCTCACATACTCACACACACTCTCTCTCATACTCATACACACTCTCTCACATACACACACACTCTCTCTCACATACTCACACACTCTCTCACATACTCACACACACTCTCTCACATACTCACACACTCTCACACACTCTCTCACATACTCACACACACTCTCACATACTCACACTCTCATACTCACACACTCTCACATACTCACACACTCTCTCTCACATACTCACACACACTCTCTCTCATACTCACACACACTCTCTCACATACACACACACTCTCTCTCACATACTCACACACTCTCTCACATACTCACACACACTCTCTCACATACTCACACACTCTCACACACTCTCTCACATACTCACACACACTCTCTCACATACTCACACACACTCTCACATACTCACACTCTCATACTCACACACTCTCACATACTCACACACTCTCTCACATACTCACACTCTCTCACATACTCACACACACTCTCTCACATACTCACACACACTCTCTCACATACTCACACACACTCTCTCACATACTCACACACTCTCTCTCACATACTCACACACACTCTCTCACATACTCACACACTCTCTCACACACACTCTCTCACATACTCACACACACTCTCTCACATACTCACACACACACTCATACTCACACACTCTCTCTCACATACTCACATACACTCACATACTCACACACACACTCTCACATACTCACACACACACTCATACTCACACACTCTCTCACATACTCACACACTCTCTCACATACTCACACACTCTCTCTCACATACTCACACACACACTCTCATACTCACACACACTCTCTCTCACATACTCACACACACTCACATACTCACACACACACTCATACTCACACTCTCTCACATACTCACACACACTCTCACATACTCACACACACTCATACTCACACACACACTCTCACATACTCACACACACACTCTCACATACTCACACACACACTCTCACATACTCACACACACTCTCTCACATACTCACACACACTCTCTCACATACTCTCACACACTCTCACATACTCACACACACTCTCTCTCATACTCACACACTCTCTCACATACTCACACTCTCTCTCACATACTCACACACACTCTCTCACATACTCACAGACTCTCTCACATACTCACACACACTCTCTCACATACTCACACACTCTCTCTCATACTCACACACACTCTCTCACAGTCTCTCACATACTCACACACACTCTCACATACTCACACACGCTCTCTCACATACTCACACACTCTCTCACATACTCACACACTCTCACTCACATACTCACACTCTCTCTCACATACTCACACACTCTCACATACTCACACACACTCTCTCACATACTCACACACACTCTCACATACTCACACACTCTCTCTCACATACTCACACACACACTCTCTCACATACTCACACGCACTCTCTCACATACTCACACACACTCTCACATACTCACACTCTCATACTCACACACTCTCACATACTCACACACTCTCTCACATACTCACACACACTCTTTCACATACTCACACACTCTCGCTCACATACTCACACACTCTCTCTCATACTCACACACACTCTTTCACATACTCACACTCTCGCTCACATACTCACACACTCTCTCTCACATACTCACACACACTCTCTCACATACTCACACACTCTCTCTCACATACTCACACACTCTCTCACATACTCACACACACTCTCTCACATACTCACACACGCTCTCTCACATACTCACACACACTCTCTCACATACTCACACACTCTCACATACTCACACACACACTCTCACATACTCACACACTCTCGCTCACATACTCACACACTCTCTCTCACATACTCACACACACTCTTTCACATACTCACACACTCTCGCTCACATACTCACACACACTCTCTCACATACTCACACACTCTCTCTCACATACTCACACACTCTCTCTCATACTCACACTCTCTCTCTCATACTCACACACACTCTCTCTCATACTCACACACTCTCGCTCACATACTCACACACACTCTCTCACATACTCACACACACTCTCTCATACTCACACACTCTCTCTCTCATACTCACACACTCTCGCTCACATACTCACACACTCTCTCACACACTCACACACACTCTCTCACATACTCACACACTCTCTCACATACTCACACACACACTCTCTCACATACTCACACACACTCACACACACACACTCTCACATACTCACACACTCTCTCTCACATACTCACACACACACTCTCACATACTCACACACACTCTCTCACATACTCACACACACACTCTCACATACTCACACACACTCTCACATACTCACACACTCTCTCTCATACTCACACACACTCTCTCTCATACTCACACACACTCTCTCACATACTCACACACACTCTCTCACATACTCACACACTCTCTCTCACATACTCACACACACACTCTCTCTCACATACTCACACACTCTCTCACATACTCACACACACTCTCTCATACTCACACACACTCTCTCATACTCACACACACTCTCTCATACTCACACACACTCTCACATACTCACACACTCTCTCTCATACTCACACACACTCTCTCACATACTCACACACACTCTCACATACTCACACACTCTCACATACTCACACACTCTCTCACATACTCACACACACTCTCTCACATACTCACACACACTCTCACACTCACTCGCACTCTCACACTCACACGCACTCTCACACACTCTCTCAGATACTCACACACACTCTCACATACTCACACACACTCTCTCACATACTCACACACTCTCTCTCACATACTCACACACACTCTCTCACATACTCACACACACTCTCACATACTCACACTCTCATATACTCACACACTCTCATACTCACACACACTCTCTCACATACTCACACACACTCTCTCACATACTCACACATACTCTCTCACACACACTCTCTCACATACTCACACACGCTCACACATACTCAAATTCAAATTGCTTTATTGGCATGATAAGGGACTTCTTATGTTGCCAAAGCATCAAAATACATTTATGGTTGAACACATAAACGCAGTTCTATTCATACAGTGTATAAACAGGTATATCCCTCAGTGTATAAATATACATTCGCCTTGTTTATATATACTCTTTTCTTAGTTTACTGGTTGTCCCTCTGTTCATGGCAAGCTGTAACATAGTGTGCCGCCAGTGCTACACAGCTTCTCTCCTCCCCCAGTAGGTATGGGAGTTTTGGTCGTCATTCAGATTTCTGAATTCAGGGCATATTTGTGAGAATTTTTGGTAGAAATTCTCCCTGATGCCCTGATATTTTCCACAGGCTGTGAGGAAGTGCATCTCTGTCTCCACTACTCCCTGACTGCAGTGAGAGCATATCCTGTCTTCTCTTGGCAGCCTGGTCTGCCTGTGTCTGCCTTTTTCGATCGCTAGGCTATGTTCGCTAAGTCTGTACCTTGTCAAGGTTCTTCTCAGTTTGTTATCCAATTTTCCAATTCCAATTAAAATGCTTTATTGGCATGAAAGTTTACAGAGAACCATATTGCCAAAGCTTACATAGCAAAAAGGTACAGTTTTCCAACATTCTGTAGGTGTCAATCGATTTGACATTTGTTGGGTACATACAATATTACTTTTAAACAATATTAATTTTAAACAGTCTTTGTACTTCATTTGGTACGTTCAATATTAATTTTAAACAGTCTTAATTTTAAACAGTCCTCAGGTTGTGACATGTTGTTACATATTTGGCCCCAAGGTATGGTCTGTCTCCTTCTCCTAGGACTAATCTCAATTTTGACAGATCATCCAATTCCTTGAAATCTGGGGTTGTTTGGCTTAGCTTGTTGAATAATATGTTTCTTGATGTGTTGAATTTTTCGCATTTTAGGAGGAAATGCATTTCTGTTTCAACCTCGCCAGCCAGACATTGATCGCATATTCTATTCTCTCTAGGCTGCCAGGATTTCTTGTATCTGCCTTTTTCAATTTCCAGTTGGTGGTCGCTTAGTCTGTACCTGGTGAGGGTCTGTCTCTGTTTTGTGTCTCTCTCACATACTCACACACTCTCTCTCACATACTCACACACACTCTCACATACTCACACACACTCTCTCACATACTCACACACTCTCTCTCACATACTCACACACACACTCTCACATACTCACACACACTCTCTCATACTCACACACTCTCTCTCACATACTCACACACACTCTCTCACATACTCACACACACTCTCTCACATACTCACACGCACTCTCTCTCATACTCACACACACTCTCTCACATACTCACACTCTCTCTCATACTCACACACACTCTCTCACATACTCACACACACACTCTCACATACTCACACACTCTCTCTCACATACTCACACACACACTCTCACATACTCACACACTCACTCTCACAGACTCACACACTCTCTCACATACTCACACACACATTCTCTCACATACTCACACACACTCTCACATACTCACACACACTCTCTCTCATACTCACACACACTCTCACATACTCACACACACTCTCTCACATACTCACACACACTCTCTCACATACTCACACACTCTCTCTCACATACTCACACACACTCTCTCTCACATACTCACACACCCTCTCTCACATACTCACACACACTCAAATTCAAATTCAAATTCAAATCGCTTTATTAGCATGATAAGGTACATCTTATGTTGCCAAAGCATGAAAATACATTTATGGTTGAACACATAAACGCAGTTCTATTCATACAGTGTATAAACAGGTATATCCCTGAGTGTATAAATATACATTCGCATTGTTTATATATACTCTTTTCTTAGTTTACTGGTTGTACCTCTGTTCATGGTAAGCTGTAACATAGTGTGCTGCCAATGTTACACAGCTTCTCTCCTCCCCCAGTAGGAATGGGAGTTTTTGGTTGTCATTCAGATTTCTGAATTCAGGGCATATTTGTGAGAATTTTTGGTAGAAATTCTCCCTGATGCCCTGATATTTTCCACAGGCTGTGAGGAACTCTCTCACATACTCACTCACACACACTCTCTCTCATACTCACACACTCTCTCTCACATACTCACTCACACACACTCTCTCTCATACTCACACACTCTCTCTCACATACTCACACACTCTCTCTCACATACTCACACACACTCTCTCACATACTCACACACTCTCTCACACACACTCTCTCACATACTCACACACACTCTCTCACATACTCACACACACACTCATACTCACACACTCTCTCTCACATACTCACACACACTCACATACTCACACACACACTCTCACATACTCACACACACACTCATACTCACACACTCTCTCACATACTCACACACTCTCTCACATACTCACACACACTCTCTCTCACATACTCACACACACACTCTCATACTCACACACACTCTCTCTCACATACTCACACACACTCACATACTCACACACACACTCATACTCACACTCTCTCACATACTCACACACACTCTCACATACTCACACACACTCACATACTCACACACACACTCTCACATACTCACACACACACTCTCACATACTCACACACACACTCTCACATACTCACACACACTCTCTCACATACTCACACACACTCTCTCACATACTCTCACACTCTCACATACTCACACACACTCTCTCTCATACTCACACTCTCTCACATACTCACACTCTCTCTCACATACTCACACACACTCTCTCACATACTCACACAGACTCTCTCACATACTCACACACACTCTCTCACATACTCACACACTCTCTCTCATACTCACACACACTCTCTCACACTCTCTCTCATACTCACACACTCTCTCACATACTCACACACACACTCTCACATACTCACACACGCTCTCTCACATACTCACACACTCTCACTCACATACTCACACTCTCTCTCACATACTCACACACTCTCACATACTCACACACACTCTCTCACATACTCACACACACTCTCACATACTCACACACACACTTTCACATACTCACACTCTCTCTCACATACTCACACACTCTCTCTCACATACTCACACACACACTCTCTCACATACTCACACGCACTCTCTCACATACTCACACACACTCTCACATACTCACACTCTCATACTCACACACTCTCACATACTCACACACTCTCTCTCACATACTCACACACACTCTTTCACATACTCACACACTCTCGCTCACATACTCACACTCTCTCTCACATACTCACACACACTCTTTCACATACTCACACACTCTCGCTCACATACTCACACACTCTCTCTCACATACTCACACACACTCTCTCACATACTCACACACTCTCTCTCACATACTCACACACACTCTCTCACATACTCACACACACTCTCTCACATACTCACACACGCTCTCTCACATACTCACACACACTCTCTCACATACTCACACACACTCTCTCACATACTCACACACACTCTCACATACTCACACACACACTCTCACATACTCACACACTCTCGCTCACATACTCACACACTCTCTCTCACATACTCACACACACTCTTTCACATACTCACACTCTCGCTCACATACTCACACACACTCTCTCACATACTCACACACTCTCTCTCACATACTCACACACTCTCTCTCATACTCACACACACTCTCTCTCATACTCACACACTCTCTCACATACTCACACACTCTCTCACATACTCACACACACACTCTCTCACATACTCACACACACTCTCTCACATACTCACACACACACACTCTCACATACTCACACACTCTCTCTCACATACTCACACACACACTCTCACATACTCACACACACTCTCTCACATACTCACACACACACTCTCACATACTCACACACACTCTCTCACATACTCACACACTCTCTCTCATACTCACACACACTCTCTCTCATACTCACACACACTCTCTCACATACTCACACACACTCTCTCACATACTCACACACTCTCTCTCACATACTCACACACACACTCTCTCTCACATACTCACACACACTCTCTCATACTCACACACACTCTCTCATACTCACACACACTCTCACATACTCACACACTCTCTCTCATACTCACACACACTCTCACATACTCACACACACTCTCACATACTCACACACTCTCACATACTCACACACTCTCTCACATACTCACACACACTCTCTCACATACTCACACACACTCTCACTCACTCTCACACTCACACGCACTCTCACACACTCTCTCAGATACTCACACACACTCTCACATACTCACACACACTCTCTCACATACTCACACACTCTCTCTCACATACTCACACACACTCTCTCACATACTCACACACACTCTCACATACTCACACTCTCATATACTCACACACTCTCATACTCACACACACTCTCTCACATACTCACACACACTCTCTCACATACTCACACATACTCTCTCACACACACTCTCTCACATACTCACACACGCTCACACATACTCAAATTCAAATTGCTTTATTGGCATGATAAGGGACTTCTTATGTTGCCAAAGCATCAAAATACATTTATGGTTGAACACATAAACGCAGTTCTATTCATACAGTGTATAAACAGGTATATCCCTGAGTGTATAAATATACATTCGCCTTGTTTATATATACTCTTTTCTTAGTTTACTGGTTGTCCCTCTGTTCATGGCAAGCTGTAACATAGTGTGCCGCCAGTGCTACACAGCTTCTCTCCTCCCCCAGTAGGTATGGGAGTTTTGGTCGTCATTCAGATTTCTGAATTCAGGGCATATTTGTGAGAATTTTTGGTAGAAATTCTCCCTGATGCCCTGATATTTTCCACAGGCTGTGAGGAAGTGCATCTCTGTCTCCACTACTCCCTGACTGCAGTGAGAGCATATCCTGTCTTCTCTTGGCAGCCTGGTCTGCCTGTGTCTGCCTTTTTCGATCGCTAGGCTATGTTCGCTAAGTCTGTACCTTGTCAAGGTTCTTCTCAGTTTGTTATCACACACTCTCTCTCACATACTCACACACTCTCTCTCACATACTCACACACACTCTCACATACTCACACACACTCTCTCACATACTCACACACTCTCTCTCACATACTCACACACACACTCTCACATACTCACACACACTCTCTCATACTCACACACTCTCTCACATACTCACACACACTCTCTCACATACTCACACACACTCTCTCACATACTCACACACACTCTCTCACATACTCACACGCACTCTCTCTCATACTCACACACACTCTCTCACATACTCACACTCTCTCTCATACTCACACACACTCTCTCACATACTCACACACACACTTTCACATACTCACACACTCACTCTCACAGACTCACACACTCTCTCACATACTCACACACACATTCTCTCACATACTCACACACACTCTCACATACTCACACACACTCTCTCTCATAATCACACACTCTCTCTCACATACTCACACACACACTCTCTCATACTCACACACACTCTCTCATACTCACACACACTCTCACATACTCACACACACTCTCTCACATACTCACACACTCTCTCTCACATACTCATACACACACTCTCTCATACTCACACACACTCTCTCTCATACTCACACACACTCTCACATACTCACACACACTCTCTCACATACTCACACACACTCTCTCACATACTCACACACTCTCTCTCACATACTCACACACACTCTCTCTCACATACTCACACACCCTCTCTCACATACTCACACACACTCAAATTCAAATTCAAATCGCTTTATTAGCATGATAAGGTACATCTTATGTTGCCAAAGCATGAAAATACATTTATGGTTGAACACATAAACGCAGTTCTATTCATACAGTGTATAAACAGGTATATCCCTGAGTGTATAAATATACATTCGCATTGTTTATATATACTCTTTTCTTAGTTTACTGGTTGTACCTCTGTTCATGGTAAGCTGTAACATAGTGTGCTGCCAATGTTACACAGCTTCTCTCCTCCCCCAGTAGGAATGGGAGTTTTTGGTTGTCATTCAGATTTCTGAATTCAGGGCATATTTGTGAGAATTTTTGGTAGAAATTCTCCCTGATGCCCTGATATTTTCCACAGGCTGTGAGGAACTCTCTCACATACTCACTCACACACACTCTCTCTCATACTCACACACTCTCTCTCACATACTCACTCACACACACTCTCTCTCATACTCACACACTCTCTCTCTCATACTCACACACACACACTCTCTCTCATACTCACACACTCTCTCTCACATACTCACACACTCTCTCTCACATACTCACACACACACACTCTCTCTCATACTCACACACTCTCTCTCACATACTCACACACTCTCTCTCACATACTCACACACACTCTCTCTCACATACTCACACACACTCTCTCTCACATACTCACACACACACACTCTCTCTCATACTCACACACTCTCTCTCACATACTCACACACTCTCTCTCACATACTCACACACACACTCTCACATACTCACACACTCTCTCTCACATACTCACACACACTCTCTCTCATACTCACACACACACACACACACACACTCTCTCTCACATACTCACACACTGTCACATGCTCACACACTCTCTCTCACATACTCACACACACACACACTCTCTCACATACTCACACACACACACACTCTCTCACATACTCACACACACTCACATACTCACACACACTCTCTCACACACACTCTCTCACACACACTCTCACACACACACACACTCTCACATACTCACACACACTCTCTCATACTCACACACACTCTCTCATACTCACACACACTTACACACACTCTCTCTCACATACTCACACACTGTCACATGCTCACACACACTCTCTCTCACATACTCTCACACACACACACACACACTCTCTCACATACTCACACACACACACTCTCTCACATACTCACACACACTCTCTCACATACTCACACACACTCTCTCACACACTCACACACACTCTCTCACACACACTCACACACTCTCACATACTCACATAATCTCACATACTCACATAATCTCACATACTCACACACTCTCACATACTCACACACTCTCACATACTCACACACTCTCACATACTCACTCTCTCACATACACACTCTCACATACTCACACACACTCTCTCTCACATACTCACACACGCTCACACACACTCACTCTCTCTCACACACACTCACACTCTCTCTTTCACACACTCACTCTCTCTCACACTCTATTTCACACACACACACTCTCACACTCTCTCTCACACTCACACACACACACACACACACACACACTATTTCACACACACACACTCACACTCTATTTCACACACACACACTCTCACACACACTCACTCTATTTCACACACACACTCACACACACACTCACTCTATTTCACACACACACACTCACACACTCTCTCACACACTCACTCTCACACTCACACTCTCTGTCATAAATCTCATCATCGAGAAACTACCTATGAAATAACACTGGATGGCCAGCTGGTGGCGCCGTCCAAGGAGTATAAATACTTGGGCATTGGCCCCAGCTTGCCAGGGACATTTTGTAAGACAAGGAACTAGTGAAGTACAACTAGACCTCCATGTTCTGAAACAAGTTGATTAAAGCCTTGCTTTATGCTCAAACCAAGTGCGTAGTGAGTTTTATTACGTCAATTTAATCAACTTGATATCGACTCCATGCTTTGGGTGTTTTCGGGAACAGCCAGCTACGATTCGAACCATAGAAGGGAACTCAGACAAGTAATCGATCCATCATGGAGAAACTACTCAGACCCGCCCGTCTCGACCTGGACCCAAATTCACTTACAGCTGCTAAAGTATGGAAACACTGGTATCGTACCTTTAGCAACTTCCTCAGGGTGTGTGGTGAAAATGTTCCTGATAAATTAGAAATACTTGCTAATTACGTATCCCCTCATGCATTTGATTATATCGAAGACTGTGTAGACTATGACGCCGCTATCCAAATACTACAGCAGCTATATGTCAAGTCCCCAAATGAAATTTTTTCTCGGCATCTACTGGCCACAACTCGACAACAACCTGGGGAATCACTTGACGAATTCCTTCAGAAACTTTGCAGGCTCAGCAAGGATTGTAATCTTAAAACTGTTACAGCTGAGCAGTACCAGGAGGAGTTAATTCGTGATTCCTTTATTAATGGCATTGCATCTCCCTTCATACGTCAGCGTCTGTTGGAGAATAAAACCCTCAAGTTACAGGCTGCCTATGACCAGGCATGTTCTCTGAACTTAGCAAAGAGGAATGCAGACACCTATCTTTTACCACGTGCACGGGCTGCTGCTATCTCTTTTAGTGACTTTTTCAATAGGCCTCGGGCGGAAGCCCTCACGGATGACGACTCCAACCCGGCTGATGACAACCCTACCCTAGAAACCTACACTGATGACAGCCCCGCCCTAGCGGCATCTTGGCAATCTGGAAGGAAGTGTTTCTTCTGTGGAGGTGCGTTCCACTATAGGAAATTTTGTCCTGCTCGTAACATGACCTGCAATCATTGCAGCAAGAAAGGTCACTTTTCTAAGGTATGCCAGTCAAGAGCCGCTGTTAGTAAGAAAGGCCACTTTTCTAAGGTATACCGGTCGAGAGCTCCTGTTAGTTTTGCAGCTACTAGCTATAAAACTGCTCCTCCCCAAAGAGCCACTACTAAGGTTACATCTGCAATCTATAAAACTGCTCTTCCCCCAAGAACCACTACTAGGGTTACAGCTGTCAAGGGTAAAACTGCTCCTCCTCCTATCACAGCTGTTTTTCCCCAAATCTGTCCCATGCAGCCACGAAGGTTTCGATAAATGGATACATTTTGAGTGCACTAATCAACTCATGCAGCTCTGACAGCTTCATCAGTGAGCGGGCTGTCAGTAAGTTAAAACTGCGTATTTACCCCTCGGACAGGGAAATTGCAATGGCTCTGACGACACTGACCACCAATTCTTCCGGCTTTTGTCTCGTCGACCTTATTCTCAATGGCCGCACTTATTTCTCCACCCGACTCAGGGTGCTCAAGAACCTATGCAGTGATGTGCTCCTGGGACAGGATTTCCAGAAACAACACAAAAGACTCACTTTCGAGTTTGGAGGGTCAAAGCCGGAGCTTGCTATTTCCAAAGTACCGTTTTGTGCGCTTTCGGTGGCTTCGCTCGACGAGCCTTCCTTGTTTGCCAATCTTTCCTCCCGATGTAAGCCCATAGTCACTAAATCACGACGTTTCAGCCGAGATGATCGAGCCTTTATCGAGGCAGAAATCTCTCGCCTTCTAGCTGACGGTATCATTGAGCCATGTTCATCTTCCTGGCGGGCTCAAGTCGTCATTGTTAAAAATCCTCTGAAGCAACAGAAGAAATGTCTTTGCATCGATTACTCGCAAACTATTAACCAGTATACCGACCTAGATGCCTACCCACTACCACGCATCGATGACATGGTCAATAACCTTGCCAACTACAAGGTATTTTCAACTTTTGATTTAAAGAGCGCATATCATCAAGTACCGTTAAAGGACTCTGACAAAAAGTATACGGCCTTTGAGGCCAATGGTCGGCTTTACCAGTTTTGTCGCCTTCCATTTGGGGTCACCAATGGGGTGGCCGTCTTTCAACGGGCAATGAATAGCCTAGTCAAACAGGAGCACTCAACGGACACTTTTCCATATCTAGATAATATCACCATTGCTGGTCATAACCAGAAGGAGCATGATGCTAATCTCCAGAAATTTTTGGACGTTCTCCGTCGTCGCAACTTAACCTTAAATAAGTCCAAATCTGTGAAATCAGTACCATCAGTCAACATCCTTGGCTACTGGGTGGGCAATGGTGTCATCAAACCGGATCCGGAGCGACTTCGTCTGCTTCAGGAGCTCCCTCCCACTACGAATCTCGGCTCTCTTCGTCGGGCCCTCGACATGTTCGCCTATTATGCGAAATGGATACCCCACTTCTCCAACAAGATCCAGCCCCTGCTTCACACAAAGTCATTTCCATTGGAGGCAATGGCTATTTCAGCTTTCAACCTCAAGCGACAACTGGAAAAAGCCACGCTTCGTTCCATTGATGAAAATCTTCCTTTCATGGTCGTGTGCGATGCATCGGATGTGGCGATCTCGGCTACCTTGAATCAAGGTGGTTGACCCGTTGCCTTTCTGTCCAGAACTTTGTCGGGTAGCGGGCTCCATTATCCTCCTGTCGAGAAGGAGGCTACGGCCATCATCGAAGCGGTACGTAAATGGAGTCATTTTCTCGCTCGTCGCCATTTCACACTTATAGCCGATCAGCGCTCTGTGGCCTTTGCGCTGGATAACCGGAAACGCACTAAGATCAAGAATAACAAAATACCACTCTGGAGGATGGAATTGGCCACCTTTGGATACACCATACATTATCGACCCGGCAAAGAGAATGTGGCCCCGGATACCCTCACGCGGGCATTCTGCTCTTATATGTCAACTTCGACTCTGGCGGATCTTCATACTGACTTATGCCATCCTGGCGTTACCCGTATGTTCCACTTTGTGCGATCTAAAAATCTCCCATTTTCTACGGAAGATGTGAAAAGAACGTGCTCCTCCTGCAAAATTTGTGGGGAGTTAAAACCGCAATTCTTCCGTCCATCGGATGGCTCACTCATACACGCTATGCAGCCTATGCAGCGATTCAGCATTGACTTTAAAGGGCCATTGCCTTCCTCAACGCGGGACACCTACTTACTGACTATGGTGGACGAATATTCACGCTTTCCCTTAGCTTTCCCCTGTCCCAATATGCTAACTTCCACAGTGATCAAATACCTTGATCAAGTCTTTTCCCTTTGCGGTACGGCCAATTTCATCCACTCTGATCGGGGTCCCTCCTTCATGTCAAGTGAACTAAGTTATCTCTCCCAACGGTGAATCGTCACAAGTAAAACGACACCGTACCATCCCATCGGTAACGGACAGGTTGAGAGAAACAACGCTATCATTTGGAACGCTGTTCGTCTTCGGCTGAGGTCACGCAATCTACCAGACCAGCAGTGGGAAACTATGCTCCCTGACGCATTGCATTCCATCAGGTCTCTCCTTTCTACTTCTACCAATGTCACACCTCACGAGCGATTCTGCAGCTTCCAGCATCGCTCCACCCATGGGACGTCTCTACCGTCATGGTTGACAGCTCCCGGCCCCGTGCTGCTCCGAAGATTCGTCCAATCGTCAAAAACCGATCCTCTAGTCGACGAGGTAGAACTTACAGACGTCAACCCCATGTACGCCCACGTGCGGTACCCGGATGGCAGGGGGTCCACCGTTTCGCTCCGGGACCTGGCTCCCTGTCCGGCCAATTCCGTGGACCCGACTGATGGAGAGACCCGCGGGGATGAGGCCGACACTGCGCTCCCCCGAGGATGACGCCCTACCTGGGACATCGAGGGATCTGCCGGCTGCCCCGCCGGATCTGCTGGGGGAGCCGAGCTCTCCCCGTGCGATGGCCACCCCGGGCCAGGACACCGGTCAATCTCTGGCTAACCAACGGGACGATGCCAGTTCGGAGCCTCTGGGGACCCGCACCCGGAGTCACGATCTCCCCAGCCTCCCTCGGGTTGATCAGAGCAACACGGGCCCTGTCGATCCAGCGGCACAGATCAAGTGGCCCAGGGACCAAGACACGGTCCGGGGAGACGTGCCTTCTAGCCATAAACAAAAATCTAAAACACTGCGGCTATTCGTGGTCCGCCTAATCCGTTAAGAGGAAGTAGTCGGATTTCCAAATCTTTTAGGCAGGAAGAATGTTATAAATCTCATCATCGAGAAACTACCTATGAAATAACACTGGACAGCCAGCTGGTGGCGCCGTCCAAGGAGTATAAATACTCGGGCGTTGGCCCCAGCTTGCCAGGGACATTTTGTAAAGACAAGGAGCTAGTGGATACAACTAGACCTCCATGTTCTGAAACAAGTTGATTAAAGCCTTGCTTTATGCTCAAACCAAGTGCGTAGTGAGTTTTATTACGTCATTTTTATTATGTCAGTGTGTAATTGAGACACGGACTGCAGGAGTTGGTTATAACAGGTCTTTACTGAATGGAGACAACCTGGAACTACGATGCAAATGTTACTACACAGGCTTATATACAGGGGTGGTCACTACTGGTACTGCAGTATACAGGGGCTGCAGAATATAGTTCCTTCTGCAAAGTACATACACTACAATTCCTCCCCTTTTAGTTAAACAGTACATAACATTCAATTAACAATGAAATAACATATTTACAATTACAGTTGCTAGATACATTAGTTGAAGTTAAGCAATTATAAGTTCAGTCTTTGAGGAGGCTTCCTGATTCTGTCTGGATAACGCCTCTTTGGGGTATCAGGTACTTCTGGCAACGTTGAGTTGGGATCAACGACGTTGTTTGGTTCGTCTGCTTCCAATATCACCGATTCTGAGGTAGATGCAATTGGTACTTCGGTTTCATCGCCAGGTGTATCAGATCGTGGTGTGGAGTTGACGTTTCCCATTGACTCTAGAATCTGGTCAGCATGGCGTCTTACAATGCTCTCTCCAACGTCCACGGCATGCATTAGAGGTCCTTGCTGTGTGCAGATCATTCCTGGCTGCCATTTCTCTGTGCGGTAGTCCCGGGCCAAAACTGGTTGACCTATCTTAAAACTCCTGGTCGGCCTTTCATTCATATTCTGAGACTGCCTGTTCTCCACATCTCTTCTGATGTTTGGCTTAACCAAATCCAAGCGGCATCGTAGTCTTCGATTGAAGAACATCATGGCTGGAGTTTGGTTGGTAACCGCATGTGTCGCATTCCGGTAGGCAAACAAGAAGTTATCCACCTTGTGCTGTAGGGGTATATCTTCATTACACATTGCCTTGATAGCCTTCTTGAATGTTTGAACGAACCTCTCGGCCAATCCATTAGTGGCCGGATGATATGGGGCGTGTAGTGTATGTACCCGTCTACCTTTAAGAGAACTATTGTATGTAACCGTCCACCTTTAAGAGAACTACTTTAGGTGTTGCACTACTTTGTTGGCTTCTGTATACTGTAATACCGACGTTGACCACACCGGTATATAAGTGCTGTGTCAGGATTTATTGGGCAGATTCGCTCTGACCTTCGAATAGTAAAGTCCTGTTTTAAGTTACTCTGGTCGTCTGTGTATTAATTAACTAAACAACCCACAGACTTTACAGTGGCGACGAGTCCGATCGTACCCTGCGGTAACAATACTTCCGAAACAGTTAATGAGCGTCGAGAAGAGGCAACCGCCCTCGTCATTCTGCTGGGAGAAAACTCGAGTCTGCAGAGCTGGAAAGGAGGAAGAATTCAGAGACAAAGACTTCCATCAGCAACAGGCACTGACTGTCCCTTCTGCCATGGTGAGGAGTGAACCGATCAGCACGAGAAGCAAGCCAGCCACGGTGACTGTGAGTAAGGGAAAAGTAAAAAGAATAACCGGAGGATAAGGGCGGTGCACTCGACCATGGTCGAGGGGGAAAGGAGCCGGACAGAAGTCGGGCCCAGAGGCGCTGAGACTGGGGCAGCGTGGAGCAAGGAAGCCGCGGTACAGACAGGCTGGGGACGCAATGGCGTCGTGAGACAGCTAGACCGCGACCGGCGAAAAAGGCCGGGCAGCGACCGAAGCCACGAAGCGCTGCGACCGGGAGCGTAGGCGCGGGAAGATATAAAAACTCAGCCGCAGCCGGGGAGGGAAGCACCGGACTGCGAGAGGGCTGGGAGGCGCGATTGAGAGCCGAGCGAGCGGGAGAGGCAGAGCCGACCAAGGGAGACTGAGCGAGAGCCAGTCCAGCGGCTGAAACTGTTCGCCGTCAACGGGGGGTACACAGCGCCGGTAGAGCCGAGCAAGCGGGAGAGAGACAGAGCCCGAGCAAGGGGAACTGAGCGAGAGCCAGCCCAGCGGCTGAAACTGTTCGCCGTCAACGGAGTGTACCCAGCGCCAGTTGCCCTGCCGAGAAAAGGGAAAGCACTGAAGCCGACGCGCAGGCTGTGAACCTGAAAGCCAGCGGCCGTCGCCCGTGGGGAAAGTGTACCCCTCCCGCTAGGGAGGAAACGCGGGAAGCCGCCATTAGGCGGGGAAGAAGACAGAAGCGGGAAACCGCCATTGAAGTGGGCGGGGAGAGAAGATAAGCGCGGGAAACCGCCATTTTCGCGGGAACCGCCATCTTGAAAAAAAAAAAGAAAAGAAAATTTAAAGAAATAATTCGTGGTGTTATCAGGAAGAGAGGAAGATGCCTAAGCGTGGTAACATCAACGATTTTAATTCCGAGGTAGAAGACTGGGCCACGTATGTGGAACGCATTGAGATCTATTGTGAGGCCAATAAAATAGAAGATGACGACAAAGCTATAACCTTGCTAAACTCGATGGGCGCGAAGACATACGGGCTCTTGAAGCATCTACTAGCACCAGCTAAACCGGCGGATCAGACTTTCGATGATATTGTGACTGTTCTGAAGGAATATGGCCTTCAAGTTAATCGCAAGAAATGTGAGTTCTTCCAAAAACGGATCTCGTACTGCGGTCATGTCATTGACCGAGAGGGGCTGCACAAGTCACCTGACAAGATAGAAGCTGTCGTGAAGGCCCCCGCTCCGGAAAACGTATCACAGTTAAGATCATTCTTGGGGTTGATTAATTATTATCACAAGTTTCTGCCGAATCTATCCACGGTGCTGCATCCGCTGAATGCTCTGTTGCGGAAAGAAGTACCATGGAAGTGGAGTGAGGAATGTAAAAAGGCCTTTCGCAGAAGCAAGGCGTTGATTACCTCTGAAGAAGTGTTGGCTCATTTCAACCCAACGTTACCTCTTCGTCTAGCTTGTGATGCTTCCCCCTATGGAATTGGAGCAGTACTTTCACACAAGTTACCAAATGGCTCGGAAAGGCCAGTGGCATTCGCGTCCCGATCATTGACCTCCGCGGAGCGAAATTATGCTCAAATAGATAGGGAGGCCCTCAGCCTTGTGTGGGGCGTAAAGAAATTCAATCATTACCTGCAGGGCAAGAAGTTCACATTACTGACAGACCACCAGCCGTTGGTGTCCATATTCAACCCTAACAAGGCCGTTTCCACCATGACAGCGCAAAGGTTACAGAGGTGGTCCGTGTTACTTGGGGCACACCAATATGACATCGAATACAAAAGGTCCAAACAGCATGGAAATGCTGATGGGTTATCGCGCTTGCCATTGCCGATAGTAGAAGAAGCGACTACAGTGGACCCGGTAGAGATGTTCCACTCATCCATAGTGGAATGTCTACCAGTAACAAATTCGATGATCGAAAACGAAACGAGAAATGACCCGACTCTCTCACGAGTCTATGATTTAACGGTGGAGGGATGGCCAGCACAGGGCGAACCAACGCTGCCAGCATTTTCGCAGAGAAAAGAACAGTTGTCAGTGTGTCGAGGAACCCTGATGTGTGGATCTAGAGTGGTGATTCCACCCAAACATCAACAGAAGGTGTTAAAGGAGCTGCACGAGGGACATCTGGGTGGAGTGAAAATGAAGAACCTAGCAAGAGCGTTTGTGTGGTGGCCAGGCATTGATGGGGACATCGAAGAAATCACTAAGAGCTGTCTAGGATGCCAGAAGGTCCAAAACGCGCCACCACAGGCTCCTCTGCATCCATGGGAGTGGCCCTCATCTCCTTGGCAAAGGGTACACATCGACTTTGCTGGTCCATTTATGGACTCAATGTTTCTAATAGCGGTGGATGCACACTCCAAGTGGCCGGAGGTAATAAAGATGTCCACCACCACCACGGAAAAAACCATCACAGTGTTAAGGACCATGTTTGCTAGGAATGGGCTGCCGGAACAGATCTGTTCTGATAATGGGCCGCAATTTGTGTCCGAAGAATTCAAGAAATTCTTAAAGAGCAATGGGGTTAAGCACTACACGTCAGCCCCATACCATCCCGCCTCCAATGGATTGGCTGAAAGGTTTGTCCAGACCTTCAAGAAGGCCATAAAGGTCATGGGTAATGAAGCCATTAACTTACAACATAAGGTGGCTAGCTTCTTGTTGGCGTACAGGAATGCAACACATGCGGTCACAAATCAAACTCCCGCCATGATGTTTTTTAATAGACGACTAAGATGCCGGCTGGATTTGCTTAAGCCAAACGTCAGAAGGGACGTAGAGAACCGGCAATTCCAGGGCATGAATGAAAGGCCAACTAGATCTTTTCAGATAGGTCAACAAGTTTTGGCCCGGGACTACCGTACCGAGAAATGGCAGCCTGGAACTATTGGAAAAAGGCTAGGGCCGTTGATGTATACGGTGGACATTGGGGACAGTATAATAAGGCGCCATGTTGACCAGATCATAGGGTCAGCCACAAATGGCCAACCTACTCCACCACCTTACACGGTTAATGTTGAGACAGAGATACCCAGAACACCTACCTCCGATCTGGTAATACTGGAATCAGATGAACCTGACACTGTCCTTCAAGCCGAATCGACCTTGCCAGAAGCACCTACTACCCCGCCGGGTGTTACGACACCACCGAGGCGTTATCCGGACAGAGTCCGGAAACCTCCAGAGAGACTGAATCTGTGAACTGTCTTGCATAAAGTTGTATATATGTTATAATGTATGTTTAATGGGGAATCAGTATGTTGTAAGCTAAAAAGGAAGGATTGTAGTGTATGTACCCGTCTACCTTTAAGAGAACTATTGTATGTAACCGTCCACCTTTAAGAGAACTACTTTAGGTGTTGCACTACTTTGTTGGCTTCTGTATACTGTAATACCGACGGTGACCACACCGGTATATAAGTGCTGTGTCAGGATTTATTGGGCAGATTCGCCCTGGCCTTCGAATAGTAAAGTCCTGTTTTAAGTTACTCTGGTCGTCTGTGTATTAATTAACTAAACAACCCACAGACTTTACAGGGCGGATGTGTAATGCTTAACACCATTGTTCTTTAAGAACCTCCGGAACTCTTCAGACACAAACTGTGGTCCATTGTCGGAGCAAATCTGTTCAGGCAGCCCATTCCTGGCGAATATGGTTCGTAAGACTGTGATAGTTTTTTCTGTGGTGGTTGAGGACATTTTTATTACCTCTGGCCACTTTGAATGTGCATCCACCGCAATTAAAAACATCGAGTCCATAAATGGACCAGCAAAATCAATGTGCACCCTTTGCCATGGAGATGAGGGCCACTCCCATGGATGTAGAGGGGCTTGTGGTGGGGCGTTTTGGACCTTCTGGCATCCTGTACAGCTCTTGGTCATCTCTTCGATTTCTCTATCGGTTCCCGGCCACCACACAAACGCTCTGGCTAAGTTCTTCATTTTTACCCCTCCCAGATGACCCTCATGAAGCTCATCAAGCACTCTATCCTTCAATTTGGGTGGAATTACTACTCTGGATCCACACATCAAGGTTCCTCTGCACACTGACAGCTGTTCTCTTCTCGGCGAGAATGCTGGCAGCAGTGGTTCGCCATGTGCTGGCCATCCCTTCACCGTTAAATCATAGACCCAGGAGAGCGTCGGGTCATTTCGTGTTTCCTTTTCTATGTTTGCATTCATCACAGGGAGACATTCGACTATGGTCGAGTGGAATATCTCCACTGGATCCACTGCAAGTTCTTCTTCCACCGTCGGCAACGGTAGGCGCGACAATCCATCAGCATTCCCATGCTGTTTAGTTCCTTTGTACGCGATGTCATATTGGTGTGCCCCTAGGAAAAGGGACCACCTCTGTAGCCGTTGTGCTGTCATTATCGGTACGCCCTTCTGAGGATTGAAAATGGAGACAAGAGGTTGATGATCAGTAAGTAGAGTACATTTCTGACCGTGCAGGTAGTGATTGAACTTCTTCACCTCCCACACCAGGCTGAGGGCCTCTCTGTCAATCTGGGCGTAGTTATGCTCGGCTGAAGTTAACGAGCATGACGCAAAAGCTATCGGCCTCTCTGAACCATCAAGGAATTTATGTGACGGTACCGCCCCAATGCCGTAGGGAGACGCATCACACGCCAGTCTTATCGGTAGTGATGGGTTGTAGTGAGCCAATACTTCTCTTGAAGTGATTAGGTCCTTACTCTTCTGAAAGGCCCGCTTACATTCATCGCTCCATTTCCATGCTACTCCCGTTTGTAGTAGGGCGTTCAGTGGGTACAGAATTGTGGACAAATTCAGTAAAAACTTATGGTAGTAATTAACCAATCCGAGGTATGACCTCAGTTGCGACACATTTTCAGGCGCTGGAGCCTTAACTACCGCTTCAATTTTGTCAGGGGACTTATGTAACCCCTCTTCATCAATCACGTGGCCACAATACGATATCTGTTTCCTAAAAAACTCGCACTTAGGGCGATTGGCCCGTAGCCCATGTTCACGTAGTCTAGTGAGCACCTGCTCTAGGTTGGCATGGTGTTCACTGTCATCTTCACCTGTCACTAGGATGTCGTCCAAGTAACACTGAGTCCCCGGAATTCCTTGCAGGACTTGTTCCATCGCTCTTTGCCATATCGCCGGAGCTGATGCTACTCCGAATACCAGTCGATTATACTGGTAAAGACCTTTGTGAGTGTTAATCGTGAGATACTTCCTAGAGGATTCTTCAACCTCCATCTGCAAATACGCTTGTGCTAGGTCAATTTTTGTAAAACGCTTCCCTCCAGATAGTGAGGCGAAGATATCTTCTATCCTTGGAAGAGGATATTGTACTGTGTGAAGGACTGGGTTCACCGCCACCTTGAAGTCCCCACAGATGCGAACCTTCCTTGGCTCCTCAGACTTATTGTTTAACGTTTTCTTCATGACAGGAACGATGGGTGTCGCTCACTCGCTCCAGTCTACCTTAGATAACATGCCTGCATTCTCCAGATTCTCCAGCTCTGCCTCGACGGCTGGGCGAATTGCATATGGTACCGGTCTTGCTTTGAAAAACTTGGGAATTGCATTCTCTTCTATTTTTATCGAGGCGGTTACGCCTTTAAGAGTTCCCAGTTCTTGTTGAAATACCTCTTTGGCGTTAGCTAAGATTGTTGACAATCGTCCAGGAGTGACGTCGTCATCCTTTTTACCAGCCACCGTCAGTGCCTGAATGGAGTGCCAGTCTAAACTTAACTTTCTGATCCATTCGCGTCCCAATAACGGTGGTCCACCATCTTGCAGTATGTACAGATACAATTTCTGTCTTTCCTTGCCGTTGTATTCGAAAGGCACCCTTATTTTTCCTCTGGGGTATACTTTTTGCCCCGTATACGTCTTCAAGACAATGGATGTCTCTTTCAAGGGTATGTGTGAGAATAGCCGCTCGTAGTCTCGTCGATTCATGACGGTTAGAGCTGATCCTGTATCCAATTCCATTTTGACTTGGGACCCTGCTATCGTGAGGGTGACCCAAATGGTTCGGTGATCCTCTTTTGCGATTACGTTGTGAAGTTTGAGACAGCTTAGTCTCTTGTTCCCGGATTCACTATCGCTCATCTGGTCTTCGGAACTACTGTCCATCATCTTTTGTACTTTCCTGTACGGTTCCTTAGTAGCCTTTTTGTTGTCGTTGGTCTTCTTCCCAGACCTGCAAACTCGTGCAATGTGTCCCATCTTTCCGCATTGCCTGCATATTTTGTCCTTGGGCCAGCAGTCCTTCTGGTCATGGTTTGTTCTGCCGCAGTGATAACATTTTGCAAATTCCCATGTCATTTCGTGGGTGCCGTATTCCTGTGGCTTTTGCTGTATTTCCGCAGCTCCCCTTGCTGCTGCTTCGTACGATACTGCCACGCTGAAAGCCTTATCTAGCGTCAGCTCTTTCTCTGAGAGTAACTTCTTCTGGGTTCCTTCGCTCAGGAGTCCACAGACAAATTTGTCCCGTAAGGTATCTGCCAGTCCTGCTCCGAACTGGCAGTGCTTTGATAGCTTGCGTAGTTCCATAAGGTAATCAGCATTGCTCTCATCTTTATGCTGATTTCTCCTGTGGAATTTAAATCTTTCTGCTATCAGCAGCGGTGTAGGATTTAGGTGTTCCTGTAGGATAGCAACAATTTCGTTAAAACTCTTCGCCTTCGGTTTGGCTGGAGTAATCAGGTCCCGCAATAGGCCTTACGTTCTTGCGCCCATTAAGTTCAGCAGTACCGATGCCTTTTTCTCATCGGCTACTTCGTTTGCCTCGCAATATACCTCGACTCTTTCCACATACGTGGTCCAGTCTTCTATTGCATTATCGAAGGCAGTGATATTGCCAGTCTTCGGCATCTTGGAAATCTAAGATGGCGCCTCCCGCGCTTTGCCTTCTTCCCCGCTGGATTAAGATGGCGCCTCCCGCGCTTTCTGTCTTCTCCGCTGTTGCTGGCGTTTTATGCCTTGATGGCGACGCCCTATGGTCTTCGCGCACATCCCCCCGCGCTGCTGCTAACGCCACTCTCCGCGGTTCCCGTGGCAAACTGCAGCTCCTTGCGGCTTTCTGCGCGTTTAATTTTTATTATTTCCCCGTCGTCGGAACAACCCTGTGGACTCTTGCCTCCCTCTTCTCGGGTCTGTGCGCTGCCCGGCTTTGTAGCACTGGCCGCGCCCTGTGTGCTCCACCCTCTCTCTCTCTCTCCTCTTCCCGACAACGCTGCTCGGCCCCGTTGCAAAGTCACCCGCTCGAGCTCTAGACCGCCGCAGCCCAGGAAGGATCAGTGTACTACCTGCCACCAGCCCGATTAGCTGAAGCACCATCGACAGGATAACCAAGCCCCGCTCTCGACAGCCTCTCCTGCAATTCTTCAACTCCGCTGACTCAGAGGCGGATGCCCACGGTCGACGCCGTTTCTTCTGTTTCTTTCTTCCTTCTGGCCTCGACCTCTGATAACTTCGCTTCAGGGATGGATCCCCATGAGGTGGTGCAGACTGTAGGTAAGTTCGTATCTGCTCGTCGCCAGCATTATGTCCGTGTATAATTGAGACACGGACTGCAGGAGTTGGTTATAACAGGTCTTTACTGAATGGAGGCAACCTGGAACTACTATGCAAATGTTACTGCACAGGCTTATATACAGGGGTGGTCACTACTGGTACTGCAGTATACAGGGGCTGCAGAATATAGTTCCTTCTGCAAAGTACCTACACTACAATTTTAATCAACTTGATATCGACTCCGCGCTTTGGGTGATTTTGGGAACAGCCAGCTACGACTCGAACCATAGAAGGGAACTCAGACAAGTAATCGATCCATCATGGAGAAACTACTCAGCCCACCCGTCCTGACCTGGACCAGAATTCACTTATAGCTGCTAAGGTATGGAAACACTGGTATCGTACTTTAAGTAACTTCCTCAGGGTGTGTGGTGAAAATGTCCCTGGCGAGCTGGGGCCAACGCCCGAGTATTTATACTCCTTGGCCGTCCAGTGTTATTTCATAGGTAGTTTCTCGATGATGAGATTTATGGCACACACTCTCTCACACACACACTCTCTCACACACCCCCACACTCTTTCACACACCCCCCCACACTCACACACACTCTCACACACATTCTTTCTCACATACTCACGCTCACTGTCACACACACACGCTCTCGCACACACGCGCGCTCGCGCACACACGCTCGCACACACACGCGCTCGCACACACACACACGCTCGTACACACACACACTTGCCCACTCTCACACACACTCACTCACGCTCGTACACACACACACACGCTTGCCCACTCTCTCACACAATCTCGCACACACTGTCACACACACACACTCTCTCTCTCACACACACACTCTCACTCACGCTCTCACTCTCACACACACTGTCACACACACACACTCTCACTCACGCTCTCACTCTCACACACACTGACACACACACACACTCTCTCTCACGCTCTCACTCTCACACACACTGACACACACACACACTCTCACTCACGCTCTCACTCTCACGCTCTCACTCTCACACACACTGTCACACACACACACTCTCACTCACGCTCTCACTCTCACACACACTGACACACACACACACACACACACACACACTCTCTCTCACGCTCTCACTCTCACACACACTGACACACACACACACTCTCACTCACGCTCTCACTCTCACTCACGCTCTCACTCTCACACACACTGACACACACACACACTCTCACTCACGCTCTCACTCTCACACACACACTCTCACTCACGCTCTCACTCTCACACACACTGACACACACACACACACACACACACACACACACTCTCTCACACACACACTCAGCAAGAAAAGCAGCAAAAACTGACCAACAGCTTCAAAATAGTTTACACAATCCCCACAAAGTGGACAACTCAAGAACAGCCCTGATTAGAAGCATGTGAAAACAAGTAGCTCCATAGGCTTTGTAATTTAAGCTGTAGGGAAACCCAACATCCTTTCACTTATGTTGGTGGGGAGTGGGGGGAGGAACATAAATACGTGAAACAAAGCATGAAGGGAGGAATCCAAATGCTGCAATTGCAAAATTGGTCAATGCATTTTTAATGGGGGGGGGGGGGGGCTGTCTGGGAGCATGCAAAAAAAATTGAGTTTTTACACATTAAAAATTAGCCATTCTGATTAACTTAATCACTTCTATACTCCATAAATGGTAGAGTTTTAAACTTAAAAAAGGAAAAGCAAAATAACATTTGGATTTTCAACAAACCAACCAGACCATCACATCAAGTTCTGTACAGCCCACATCCAACCTGCTCCCAGCCCCAGTTCACAGGTGTTTTCTAGCCCCTCATTTCAAACTAGCTCTCTTCTCTCTTCCCCCTACCACATTAATGCTGGCACTCTCCTTCCTCCCCCGCTCTAATGCACCGCTCCCAGCTTCTAACCTCGTCCCTCCATCCCCATCCATTCCCTCCGTTCCCTGCAATCTATTCCCTCCGTTTCCCTCTCCTCTTAGTACCACTCCTAGCCAAGTCCTGCTGTAAATGCACCAGCACAGCCAAGATAATAAATGCATCATGCCCTACAGGTATGTGGCATAATGCACAGCAGCAACACGCAGTCTGCTCCACTTAGCTAACATATTAGCTTATGTCTCCATTATTGTTCAACTAATGTCAAGAACAGAATGAAAAATCATCAAAAAATGACAAAACACCTTTCACTATTTACAAAAATGGAATTCCAGAGAGAAGATTGGTTACATTAAATCTCCAGCATTTTTTTAATCTGCCTCCTCTGGTTAGTATTCAAAACACAATCTATAACATATTTAACACAGTTTTGTTTCTATCTGTTTTAAGCTATACAAAAAGCACCTACTTTTAACAATATGTGCACATTTGATACAAATGAACAGGAAGAATGTTTTCACCTTAAAGATCACACACGCCCTTGAGAATTATTTAGCACAGTACTGTAATACTATATTCTATAGCAGTCTAACTAGCAGTAAGGGTGTGAAATTCTAGTCCCACTTTTAGGTTCTTCCCATGCCATACTCATGACCAATTGGGTAGGCCTGTAACATTTGCATATTGAATTATCATTGGCCCGCAGGCATCTGTAAGGAATACCTATTATATTCACATGTGATCACATGCTGAGTTGTCATTGGCCTGCAGGCATCTGTAGGGGATCCTAACTCCATCTTGTCCCCACTGTGCTGTATGAGTCAGTTCACAGACGCAATACTTCATAAAAGAGTTTAAACTGTAATACTCCGTTGTCCTGCAATTTATTATTTTGTACAAAGTGTGCAAAACAAGACATGGGGCCCGATTTTTGGCTTGTGTGGGAAATGGTCGGGTTTCCCCGAATGTGGGGTTTCTGACACACAAAAAAATGTCAGCCAGCTCCACGCAATTTTCCCTCAAGTGGCCAATTAATTCCCAGCATGTGGGCAGCCTTGCTAATTGTCGAATTCGTGTCAGAAAGCCCCACAGTATGATGTCATCATTCGTGGTGCTTTCAAAGTGTTCAGCAAGCTTCTCCACCTCTGCAGGCTTCTCAACCACTCTTGCACAATGGCAGAGGAGCCTGCACCAGCTGCTGCCAGCGGCAGAGGCCGAGCTGCGGCCAAATTCAACGAGACGTCATTGCAGACCTTGGTGGATGGGGTAAGGGCCCACAGGGAGGTCCTCTACCCTCGCTCAGGGAGGAAGAGGCCTCCCAAAGAGTCCACGGCTGCCTGGATGGAGGTGGCAGCAGAGGTAAACTCTCTGGGTGTCACCCATCGCACCTGGCTGCAGTGCAGGAAGCGCTTCCATGACCTTCACCGCACAGGGAAAGCAAGTATGAAGTTTCCATCACCCTCAACCTGATCCCCATTGCCTTTCCCCAACAGCACTCAGCTTCAGCAATCTCTTCTTCCACATCCCACTTCACAGTCACATCCATGCACCCTTAATCATTCCGTCTCTCTCTATGCTCACATTCACATAACTGTTCCACCATCCAGTCTTGTAAATAGTTTTAATACCATCATTTTCCTGTACATAAAAAAATCTGGTACCAGCTGCTGCAGTTATGGCGTCTGTCATTTGGTGAATGGGGATGTCACATAGAGGCCTTAGGATAACTTGCAGATGACTGCAAGCTGGTCAAAGTTGTTGGAAAGTGCAGGCATGGGCCACTGTCCATGGTCAATTGAGAAGCAGTGAGGCTGCAGTGTTTGATGTTCCAGGCTACGCAAATCTGCCCAGGGTGAGTGCGTTCCTTGCATTCCGCCCAGCAATGTTCTCGCGCACTGGTGCCGCTGGTTGGCGGGCCTCTGCAGGATGCTTGTTTCTGTCCTCCTCCTCCTTCTCAGCATCATCCGAGGCGGCTCTGTGAGGAGCCTCTTGGTCCTGCGGAATCGGCAAGCCACGACGCTGTGCCATGTTGTGAAGCACACAGCATACCACAACGATTTTGGATACCCTGGCTGATGAGTACTGTAGGGCTCCACCTGATCTATCGAGGCATCTGAAGCACATCTTCAGCAATCCGATGGTTTGCTCGATAATGCATCTGGTGGTAATGTGGCTGGAGTTGTAGCGCTCCTCAGCTTCGCTGGCTGGTCTCCTCAACGGCGTCATTAGCCAAGAGCGCAGGGCATATCCCTTGTCTCCAAGTAGCCATCCTTGAAGTTCGTTTGGCGGACTGAATAGCGGAGGCATAGTAGACTGGCACAGTATGAAGGAGTCATGGCAGCTGCCAGGGAACCAGGCACAAACATGCAAAATCACCTCCTTGTGGTCACACACCAGCTGAACGTTAAGGGAGTGGAAGCCCTTGCGGTTGACAAAAACTCTTGGATTGCGGTGGGGTGCCCTAAGGGCCACATGTGCGCAGTCAATGACGCCCTGCACCCTTGGAAAGTCTGCCAGCTGAGCGAATCCACGCGCTCGCGCCCTCACACTTGCGCGATCCCTGGTGAAATGGATGTGATTGTGCGCGATGGCAAAGAGGGCATCGGTTACCTGCGTGATGCATGTGTGTGCGGCAGCCTGGGAGATGCCGCTGATGTCTGCTGCTGATCCCTGGAAGGAGCCTGAGGCATAAAAGTTGAGTGCGGTGGTGACTTTGATGGCCACTGGCAAGTAATGTGGACCTGTTGCTCTGGGCTCCAGGTCTTGCCGCAGCATTGTGCAGATGTCAGTCACAACCTCTCGCGAAAGTCGGAGCCACCTCTGGCACTGCTGCTCAGTCATATTGAGGTAGCTGACCTTGTGTCTGTACACCCTGTTTGGGGGGTATCTCCTGCGCCGACGGCCTTCCATGCACTGACCCCTCTGGGCTGTGCTGCCTCAGGTGGGTGAGCCGCAGCCTGCCACTCCTGCTGGTGCTGCTGGAGTTGCTCCAGCCTCCTCTGCTGTTGGAGATCCTCTAATGCCAGGAAGGGAAGGTACCAAAGGCCTCCCATGCTTCTGGCAGATGCCTCCGTTGAGGAGGCGCTGAGTTAGGGTGGTGAGAGGGGCTTCCCAGGAGCTCACACTGGAGAAGTGTGTGAGGCTCCAACTTTCTACAGCTGTGCCTAAGCCTTCAAAAAGTTCCCCCAAGCCTTCATCAACAAGGTCCTGCAGCCTGCAAATGCTACCTGTTTAAATCTCTTCAGTCCTCATTGACCTGCAGCTGCAAGCAAGCAAGCCAACTGTTTTCACGCCAGGTCTCATCAGTGGGGTTCCCCGCAGGCGTGTTTCATGTGGGGAAAGCCCCAAAATCGCAACGGCCCCTTAAAATCTATTAAACAAGGTAATAATTGGTGATTTGTGTTCCGACGGTCAGTCCCGCCAGCGGCGGCCGGGACTGAAGCGGGTCGCGGAGAAATGGCAGTCCGAAAATCAGACGGGGCGGGGAATCAGGCGGGGGGGGGGGTCCCGACCCGCTTTTTCGGCGATTTTCAGCCCCCGGCCGCCTGGAAAGCCGCCCAACGGCTGGCAGAAAATCGGGGCCCTGGTGTCAGAACAGGGATTTGAAATGGACATCGTTGGAGCTCCCTTACCTCGAATGAATTGCGAATTTTTGAACTTACATAGAGAATGGCGCAAGTTCAAGCAACACGTGCAGTTAATGTTCTCAGGTCCGTTGAAAAGCAAAGGGGAGGAAGAAAGATGCAGCTACCTACTTCTGTGGATCGGAGAAAAAGGGAGAGACATTTTTAACACATGGTCTCTCACCGCGGATGAAGCAAAGGTACTGAAAAGTTATTTTGACCGTTTTGAATCATATGTGATGCCCGAGACAAATACGATATTCGCTAGGTACAAGTTTCAGAAGAAAGTACAAGGACCTAGTGAGTAGTTTGAACAGTTCGTGACTGAGTTAAAACTACTGGTAAAAGACCGTGAATATGCAAAAGATAAAGATGAGATGGTCAGAGACCGCATCGTGTTTGGAATACCTTCAGCTAAAGTGAGAGAGAAACTTTTGAATGTTGGGTCCGGGCTAACGCTGGACAAAGCTATGGACATAGCTAGATCGAACGAGATAGCCCAAGCATGGTTGAAAACCATAACCGGCGCCACGAGCAGCTCGTGTAAACAGACAGTGCACGCAGTCAATAGACACACACCAAAGAACACCGCCCAGACAGCATGTTTCAGAGTTTTAAAATGAGCGACACAGACACAAAACGCTTCAAAAACTGTGGATATTGTGGAAACAAGATGCATGGAGAAAAGGAGTACTGCCCTGCCAAAGGAAGGCAATGGGCTAAATGTGGTAAATTGAACCACTTTGCTAAAGTTTGCAGAACTGTTGGAAAAGCAGTACACACAGTGAGTGACAGCCAAATGCCAGATAGAGAGCCAAATGCAGAGGAACTGTTTATTGATTCTGTGTCACAGAAAAAACAGATTTCAGAGATTGAGCAAGCCTTTGCCGATATTGAGATAGGAAAACAGGGCAGACACTGGAGCTCAGGTTAATGTAATTCCTCTGAGTGAGTATACAGCTTGAAGGATGAGTGTGAGCTACAGCCCACCTCACGCAGACTGACCAGCTATGGGGGTGAGCAGCTCAGTGTAAAAGTGTGGTAAACCACTGTTATACCTGTCTGTATGTGTATGTGTATTCCACTAGGTACAGGTCTGGACATGCCTCGGCTGACTCCTCCCACTATTCCAGGTATATAAGTGACTACCTCCCAGTCCCTTAGTATTCTGGACGGGTCGACCACTCGAGACTAGACCTTCATTCTTTAGTTAATAAAAGCCTGGTTGTTACTCGCTTAACCTCAGTCTTTTGAGTAATTGATGGCGCATCAATTTTATTAACTAAATTTTTTATAATGGAGAAGATCCTCACACCAGCATACCTGGACCTGGACAGTCGGGAAGCGGACGCTTCCACCAAGTTTGCTCACTGGCTCATGTGCTTCGAGGCATTCCTGACTGCCTCCACTGCGGTCGTAACGGATGCGAACAAACTGTCTGTCCTGATCTCCAAGGTGAACCACCGAGTGTACTCAGTCATCCAGGACGCAACCTCATACACAGCCGCCCTCCAGCTCCTCAAGACTCAGTACACGCGCCCTGTGAACGAAGTTTATGCCAGGCACCTCCTGGGGAGTCGCAAGCAACAACCTGGGGAATCGACTGAGGAATACCTCCAAGCACTGTCCGTGCTTGGCCGGGCCTGTGGGTGTAAGGCGGTAACGCCCACTAAGTACACGGAGGAACTGATCCAGGATGCCTTCGTAGCGGGCCACAGGTCCAACTACACCCGACAGGGACTGCTGGAGCAGAGTGACCTCACCCTCAACAAAGCCTCCGAAATCGCACTAACGCTGGACGCAGCCTACCGGGGCATGGATGCCTACTCCTCTGCACCGTGGACGCCGCGGGGAGAGACAACCTGGGACACGGTAGGACAGCCCCATAGCACCGTGCCACCCCAGCCACAGCCCAACAACGGCCCAACCACCGCAGCAGTGTCCCAAAGCCAGACAGCAGTATCCCAAAGCCAGAAATGCTACTTCTGTGGCCAGGCCAAACACCCCAGAGCGCGCTGCCCGGCGAAGAATGCGACCTGCTCGGGCTGCGGGAAAAAGGGACACTACGCTAGCGTCTGCAAGACCAAAGCCACCCCGAACGCCAGCAGCGCCGCGTGTGGGCCGTGCGAGCCGCCATCTTGGGCCCCCAACAGCGCCGCGTGTGGGCCGTGCGGGCCGCCATCTTGGGCCTCCCCAGCCATGTGCGAACCACCGCAGCAGCAGCCATCTTGGACGACTCCAGCCACATGGGAATTATGGACGCCGCCATCTTGGACACCAGCCGGGATGCAGCAGGCCGCCAACCCCCCCCCATCTGATACCCGCAGCGACACACCGACCCCTACGCTGGCCTCTGTTACGCTGGACCAAACGAGACCGCACCAACTAGCTCGGTCCAAAATGGACGTTAAGGTAAACGGCCATGCAATAAACTGCCTTTTTGACTCCGGGAGCACAGAGAGCTTCATCCACCCCGACACGGTGCGGCGTTCCTCTCTCCCAGTCCTGCCTGCGCACCAGCGGATTTCTATGGCCGCCGAGTCCCAGTCAGCGGACATTGGCGGCTACTGCGTGGTGACACTAGTAGTAGACGGGACTGTGTTCAATAATTTTAAACTCCTGGTCCTGCCCCAACTTTGCGCTGCCGTTCTACTGGGGTTGGATTTCCAGTGCCACCTCAAAAGCGTTACGATGGTGTACGGTGGCCCCCTCCCCCCACTCACAGTCCGCAGCCAGCAGCCTCCAAATTGCCCGCCGCGCACCAGATGCAACCTCTCCACACTCAGAGTCCCACCCCCCCCTCCCACTGTTTGCTAACCTCACCCCCGACTGTAAGCCCATCGCCTGGTCATCGACGACAGCCAAACAATAAACCGCTACACCCTGCTGGACGCCTACCCACTCCCCCGCATAGCTGACATGGTCAACCAGATCGCGCAGTACCGCGTCTTTTCGACCACTGACCTGAAATCAGCGTACCACCAGCTCCCCATCCGCCCCGAAGACCGCCAGTATACTGCATTTGAGGCAAACGGCTGCCTCTATCACTTCCTTAGGGTTCCCTTTGGCGTTACCAACGGGGTCTCCGTCTTCCAAAGGGAGATGGACCGGATGGTCAATCAAAACGCGCTGCAGGCCACTTTCCCTTACCTAGACAATGTGACCATCTGCGGCCATGACTTGCAGGACCATGACGCAAACCTCGAGAAATTCCTCCGCACCGCCCAACTCCTGAACCTGACATATAACAAGGAGAAGTGCATATTCCGCACAGACCGCCTCGCCATCCTTGGCTGTGTTGTGGAACACGGGGTCATCGGTCCCGACCCGGACCGGATGCGTCCCCTTATGGAACTCCCACTGCCTAAAAGCTCTGAAGAGGTGCCTAGGATTTATTTCCTACTACGCCCAGTGGGTCCCCTACTATGCAGACAAAGCCCGTCCGCTGATCAAATCCACCTCTTTTCCCCTGATGGCAGAGGCCCGCTCGGCCTTCCACCGTATCAAGGAGGACATTGCCAAAGCCACCATGCACGCAGTGGACGAATCCATCCCCTTCCAGGTGGAAAGCGATGCGTCCGACTTCGCTCTGGCCGCCACCCTTAATCAGGCGGGGAGACCTGTGGCATTCTTCTCACAAACCCTCCAGGGCCCGGAGACCAGACACTCCGCGGTCGAGAAGGAGGCCCAGGCTATTGTGGAGGCTGTGCGTCATTGGAGGCACTGCCTGGCCGGAAAACGATTTACCCTGCTCACTGACCAGCGTTCAGTTGCTTTTATGTTCAACAACAAGCAGAGGGGCAAAATCAAAAATGACAAGATCTTGAGGTGGAGAATCGAACTTTCCACCTACAATTACGAGATCTTGTACCGGCCTGGGAAGCTCAATGAACCCCCAGATGCCCTATCGCGTGGCACCTGCGCCAGCACGCAGATCGATAGGCTGAGGGCCCTCCACAATGACCTCTGCCACCCGGGGGTCACCAGGTTCTTCCACTTCATCAAGGCCCGCAACCTGCCTTACTCCATTGAGGAGGTCAGGACCATGACCAAGAACTGCCAAGTCTGCGCTGAGTGCAAACCGCACTTTTATAGACCAGACAGAGCCCACCTGATAAAAGCCACTCACTCTTTCGAACGCCTGAGCGTCGATTTTAAAGGGCCTCTCCCCTCCTCCGACCGCAATGTGTACTTTCTCAACATCATTGACGAGTACTCCCGTTTCCCGTTCGCTATCCCCTGCCCGGACATGACCAGTGCCACGGTCATTAAATGTCTGAACAGCCTCTTCACCCTGTTCGGTTTCCCCAGCTATATCCATAGCGACCGGGGCTCATCGTTTATGAGCGACGAACTCCGCCAGTACCTGTTCGCTAGGGGTATAGCCACAAGCAGGACCACCAGTTACAACCCCCGGGGGAACGGACAGGTGGAAAGAGAGAATGCAACAGTTTGGAAGGCCGCCCTACTAGCCTTAAAGTCTAGGGGCCTTCCGACCTCCCGCTGGCAGGAGGTGCTCCCCGATGCGCTCCACTCGATTCGGTCACTGCTCTGCACTGCCATGCTTGATGAAATGCAAGTACAAAGAAAGCGACATGATGTTGGACTTTGACATTGTTGACACTCAAGCACCTCCAGTGCTAGGTCTAAAGGCATGTTTAGACATGGACCTCGTCAAGCTAGTGCTATCATTGACAGCACCAGTTGAGAAGCAGACAGTCATGGAGGAGTTTGCTGACGTTTTCAAAGGAATCAGACTATTCCCAGGTGAATGCACTATTCACCTTGACCCAGCAGCAACCCCTGTGGTTTGTCCACCGAGAAGGATATCCCTTGCTCTACGTAGTCGCCTGAAGGAGGAGCTGCAGAGCATGGAGAATACAGAAATCATCGTCCAAGAAGCAGAACCGACAGAGTGGGTCAACGCGTTAGTAGTGGTTGAGAAACCACGTACAGGCAAGCTCAGAGTCTGTCTCGACCCCAGAGATTTGAACAAGGCTATCAAACGCCCTCACTACCCTCTACCAACGCTAGATGACATCACACCCAAGCTAGTGGGAGCACGTTACTTCAGTGTAATGGACGCACGATCAGGATACCGGACGATCAAGCTCACGGAAGAGTCAGCTAAGCTAACAACGTTCAACACACCATTTGGACGCTACCGATTTCTGCGTTTACCATTTGGTCTTATCTCAGCTCAGGATGAATTCCAGCGGAAGATCGACGAAACCTATGAAGGCCTCGACGGAGTAGTCGCAATTGTAGACAACATCCTCATCTATGGCAGGAATAGAGAGGAACATGACAGGAACTTCCGTGCGATGCTACAAAGATCACGGGAGAAAGGTATCTGGCTCAAACCAGAGAAAAGCATAATCGGATCCACCGAGATCAGTTATTTCGGGCATCACCTCTCAACTGATGGCATTAAGCCGGATCCAGAGAAAATCTCCGCCATCAAGAAGATGGAGCCGCCGAAGAACCGTGCAGAGCTAGAGACAGTACTAGGCATGGTTAACTACTTAGCCAAGTTTGCCCCGAGCCTCTCCGAAATCAACGCACCCATGCGTCAGTTGCTCAAACAATCCAATGAGTTCCTGTGGGACAAACAACACGACACAGCATTTCAGAAAATGAAAGACCTAATCACCAGAGAACCAGGAGCAGTTCTTGCCCACTTCGACCCCAACAAAGAGCTCAGACTACAAGTGGACGCGTCAAAGTACGGACTAGGCACAGTATTACTGCAAGAAGGAAAGCCCATCGGCTACGCTTCCAGATCTCTCTCAGACAGTGAAATCAACTATGCTCAAATCGAGAAAGAGCTATATGCAATTCTGTTTGGATGTAAGCGTTTCCACCAGTACGTCTATGGCCGACAAGTCATTGTGGAATCCGACCACAAGCCCCTTGAGTCAATCATGAGGAAACCACTAGCCGCAGCCCCACCAAGGCTACAGAGAATGATCCTTCAGCTACAGAAGTACGACTTCACAATCATTCACCGTCCAGGCAAAGACATTCCTGTCGCAGACACGCTCTCCAGAAAGTCTCTTAGCTACCAGGACAGCAGCCTCAGTGAAGGCATAGATGTGCAGGTGCACATGGTGTACAACAGCTTACCTGTGAGTGACTCAAAACTGAAGGAGATCCGAGCAGAAACAGAGAAAGATGCACAACTCACACTGCTGAGCAAAGTCATACATGAAGGATGGCCTGAGGAAAGGAAGAAATGCCCTCGGAGCATATCTGAATTCTGGAACCACAGAGACGAACTGTCATAAATCAACGGAATCGTCTTCAAAGGGGAGAAAATCATCATTCCTACCAGTCTCAGAGAAGAGATGTTGACAAAAATTCATGCTGGACATATGGGCATGGAAAAATGCAAACAAAGAGCACGTGACATTATGTTTTGGCCCGGAATGTGCAAACACATTGAAGACATTGTCGGAAAATGTTCCATTTGTCTAGAACGCCGCCCATCAAATGTCAAAGAGCCCATGATACCTCACCGTATCCCAGACAGGCCCTGGCAGGTCGCGGCAATGGATCTGTTCACATGGAACAACGAGGACTACATAGTGACTGTTGATTACTACAGCAGATTTTTTGAACTGGACAAGCTTCACAGCACCACATCTGCAGCTGTGATCCACAAGCTAAAGGCAGCCTTTGCCGGGCATGGCATTGTAGAGACTTTAGTCTCAGACAATGGCCCCCAATACAAAGCAAAAGAGTTCGAGTCGTTTGCCCACATTACCCTCAAAGTAATGGCCTTGCTGAAAAAACTGTCCAGATTGCAAAAACACTCATGGACAAAGCCAAAGCGGACAAAAGAGACCCCTACATCAGTCTCCTTGAGTACCGCAACACTCCGGTTGACAACTTCAAGTCACCAGCACAGCTGTTGATGAGCCACAGACTTTGCTCAATCCTTCCAAGCACCAACCAGCAGCTGCAGCCAGAGGTCGTCAGCTGCAAGCAAGTGCATGCAAAACATGTACAGAGACAGCAACACCAAAAGAGATACTATGACAGGTCAGCTAGACTACTGCCACCGTTGCACAACGGAGAATCCGTCAGAATCCAGGAGTATGACTACTGGAAGCCAGCAGTCGTCATCCAGCCAGCTGACACTGAGCGATCGTATCCAGTCCGCACCCCAGAAGGACAGGTGTACCGCCGCAATCGCAGGCACCTCCTGAACACCAAGGAACAACACCGTCATTCCGACAAGAGGATCAGTTCAACAGAGTGTGATGAACAGAGCAATACACAAAACACATCATACTTACCTGAACCTGATTTGTTGACCGATTCAGGAGCATGCTCAGTTCCATACCACACAAGGTTGGGACGAGAGGTCAAGCCTAGAATTATCCTTGACTTGTGAACTGTCAAAGGGTGTAGGCGGATCGCTGCCCTAATAAAAAACTGTACATCGTTATTGAAACGTTGAGATGTTTTCAGTGCTAGTTAAATGCTGAGTTTACTTATATGTTTATGCTACCGAGAACATTATGTAGAAGAAAGGTTTAAAAGTAATGCATAACATTTTTCTTTTAAAAGAAAGGGGATGTAACAAACACAATCTATAACATATTTAACACAGTTTTGTTTCTATCTGTTTTAAGCTATACAAAAAGCACCTACTTTTAACAATATGTGCACATTTGATACAAATGAACAGGAAGAATGTTTTCACCTTAAAGATCACACACGCCCTTGAGAATTATTTAGCACAGTATTGTAATACTATATTCTACAGCAGTCTAACTAGCAGTAAGGGTGTGAAATTCTAGTCCCACTTTTAGGTTCTTCCCATGCCACACTCATGACCAATTGGGTAGGCCGACAACTGGTTTCAAGGAGATGCTTAGCCCTGGCACAAGTTGATGGCAAAATCTACCTCTCTTAACAAAGTAATGTCTTGTACATTTTTCTCTGTCTTCTATAAACATCACCTTGAATCCAAGTACCTTAAATGTTCAATTCTTACCACAGCTGCCTTTGTATATTTGCAGTGTGCATATTCAAGAAAATCAACTCACTCGAGGAAGAGGTGAGTGGAGTCATTGAAGTGGTTGGAAAGGTCACACAGAAAACCAACGTCAAGGCTGTATACTACACCCCTTTCTGAGAGGACAGAACGGTTTTGATCTCAGCCTTTACAATGAAGCCCTTAACATCTTGCATGAACTGCCACAGTACTTTCTTTTAATTTAATGTAACAATCAGCAGTTGATTTCTTCATATTACACATCACCATGTGAAGAACCAGTATGATTCAGTATCAGTAATCATCTTGCCCCGTGGATGTGATGCTGGTCAGGAGAGAATATCCCACTGTGGGAAAAGGACAATCATTTCACTGACACAACAGATCTCAGTTGACAAAACCACCTGAGTTTTGCACCACAAGAACAGTCGTGGTGCCTTTGAACACTATCTGCAATCATCTTACCTGCCAATATGTAGGGGAAAAAAACGCACACGGCATCAACTTTAAAGCTCAGCTGTTCAAAAGCATTTACATTACTGGTCTGCTTAATAAAGTGGACAAGGAAATACTTTGACTGAAACTGGTAAGACACTCTGAAGGAAATTGTGGGTGTTAAACATGGCTCAGCATGTTTCTCAACATGGATCAGCACGGTAGGGGTTCCGCAGCACTGGGCCACCAATACGCATTTTAATGTTTATGTTACAGCAGTTTTCAAATTGATAAAAGAAAGAAAGACTGGCATTTATGTAGTGTCTTTCATGAACTCAGGGTATCCCAAAGCGCTTTACAGCCAATTAAATATTTTTTGAAGTGCAGTCACTGTTATAATGTAGGAACCCCAGTAGCAAGCTCCCACCAACTGTGATAATGACCAGATAATCTGTTTTTGTGATGTTGGTTGAGGGATAAATATTGTCCAAGACACCAAGTAAGTTTTCTTTTCAACATATAGTTGAAGTAGTGTACAACCAATGCCTGCTGAAATACATTGTGACATGTAGAGAGAAGCAAGCCATCAGTAATCGCTCAACAGTTAAATTCATAGTAAATTTAAAAAAAATCCTACATAACATTTATAGCAGGCTGTAATTATGCGTTAGGTCTTTGAATGTTATGTTATGAGCGGTGTACGATGCATGTGCCCACAACAGCTGTTGAAAATAACTCATTGGCCACAGATATGCTCCCATCCTGCAACTACAGAGCAGCAAGCTTACTCTGAAAGTCCTCACGTCATTTACAAGAACAGACGTTATCTTGTTTACACAGAGGGAAAGAAAAACAGCCAATACTAGTTGGAAAATGCCTGGCCCAGCATGTCCAGTAATGTCACCACTTCACTACCCGTAAAGGGTTATCATCTCAAATCTACATTCAATTTAACAGAAGTACAATTCCAGAGCCAGCATTCCACATCAATGGGATTAGACAGAGATCCAGAATCAGGGCTGAAAAACTGTCAACTGTGCTATTCGGAGAGATTCTGCCTGGTTGTTTTTCAAACTCACTTTCAAAACAGCCATCAAGAGCTTTGATGACCAAGATTATCCCTTACATCACAAGACACACAAATATCGGGTTTAGAAAGAGAAAAGTGGTTAAAAAAGTTAAAGGATGTGTAGAGAAGAGCAAAGTAAGTGACAAAAAAAATACGCAAGACTCCCGTGCCGTGAGGGGAGAGGCCTAGCGTGCAGCCATTGATTCCAATGGATGAAAAATCACAAGCAGTACATCCACCATGTTGTGATTCACACTGGCTGTGTAGCTCAAGCAGTACGATGGGGTCTCGGAAAGTTTACTGAATAGAACTTTTACAGTTTTCCATGGGTATATATTTTTTTTAATTCTTAGTGATCCAACAGGAGTGCCCGTCAGATGGCCTTCACCGCTTTTATGTGGACATTGTGACTTCCCTATACTCTTCTCAAAAACCTGCAGGGCTTAAAATTACCTCACTTGTGGTACTCATTTTTTTTATTCATTCATGCGATGTGGGTGTCGCTGGCAAAGCCAGCATTTATTGGCCATCTCTAATTGCCCTTGAGAAGTGTATTCAATGTAGTTGCACACTCTGCAAATAAACTTCTCAAAATGACAATAGGATCAACAGACTAGAGGATTACATATTGAAGCAAAGATAATCTTTCATTACAGTTAAAAATTAGTATGGCACAGAACATTTCAGTGAATAATTGAAGCATTAGATATATATACAGTATATAAGCCTCAAGGTAGGTTAGAGATTAGAAAATTAATAAAGAGCTAATTAAGTGGTAAAGTCAGAAACCAATCAGGGCTTGGAGGCTGATTTTCTAGAATCTATGACATTTATCAGCTGTTTTGTTTATTAAAATCATCTGGAGGGCTGTTGAAAGCAGTTACATGGATGAGAACTGTCAGTATAATTTTTTTAAAGCACATCGTGATCCAGTCTTTCACACGGCAGCAACAGTATTCAAGGATGTTGTATGCCTCCCTGAAATATGCAGGAGTGCAAAGAACAATGGACCAAGATATTATGGTCATTCATCTTCTTAAGTAGTGAATTCTCCATCACAAAGATAAGGTTGCAACCCTATAAGCAGAGTCAGATTTTGTAATAATCAGTGAAGGATAAAATCCATAGCAAAGTATAGCATAGTGACTGATCTCTCTCCAAATAGCCTGGAGAGATTAGTGTTAAGATTCCTAGATGTCTAACTAGATTAATCATTTTCTTTAGCAGTGCCAGTACCAGCCTGGTTAAGGCCTTGCAACATGCAACATATTTCTAAGACTGAACATTAATCCAAGGTGTGTGGAAAGAAAAACCCTTATCTGCAGATCTGAAGTGCTATATAAACATGTACGTTAATGCAGTATTATTGTACCAAAATGACCATGATTTGAGGGCTGCCTTTCACTGAAGTCTGCAAATTGAAAGCATCTTCACATGCTGATAATATTGCACTCAATAGAGTTTCCCAATTCCTGCAGAGATTGTTTCCCAAGTGGGGGGGCTCCAGTGCTGTGGGAAGTTCCACCTAGCAGGATGTGGTGAACATCACTCAATTAAATCAGAGGAATTTGATCGCAAGTTTTGCCTGGGATTTGAACTGCACTCCTATGGTTTGCATAGCCGTGTTCCAAGGATATGGCTAGTGGGTGATCTTCCTTAATCCGTGATTAAACAAAAACCAGCTAAATTTAGCTAGAAATTGTAAACAGAAAGCAAGTGGGTAATCTCAGCTAAAATGTCAGAATTCAAATAAGGACGAGTACAGCTTCATAGAAAGCTGAATATTAGTTCAGCTGTACAGTTAAAATATCTCAGTGTTCAAGTTAAGTTTCCATTTATTGTCCTCTTTCTGTATTTTGTTTCTCACAAAAGTAGAAATACACTGAAATGGTTCAAATCTCATTTCCAGCTAATTTATCTGCTAACTCAACAACAAATTGGATAAACGCAGATTGGGTGACCGCTTTGCGGAACACCTCCGTTCAGTCCGTAAGGGTGACCCCGAGCTTCCGGTCGCCTGTCATTTTAATTCACCGCTCCATTCCCACTCGGACCTCACCGTCCTTGGCCTCTTGTATTGTTCCACAGAAGCTCAACGTAAACTCGAGGAACAGCACCTCATCTTCCGATTAGGCACTTTGCAGCCTTCCGGACTAAATATCAAATTCAACAATTTCAGATCATGACCTCGGCCCCTATTACTTTTTTACTTATAATTTTTTCCACTCCTTTGTTTTGGGTCTTCCTTTCCCTCCCCCTTCCTTTTGTTTCTCTCTCCCACCTGGCAGCTGTCTCCTATCCTGCCAGCACACTTCACCCCTAATCTCAGCTGCTTTTTGTCTCCACTGGCCTATTACCATCTCGTCTGGTTTCGAATACCTTTTATTGTCTCTTTTACTTCTTTTGTTCGATCGCAGCCCTGCCTTCGATCTATTTTCTTTTCTTTCCAGTTTTGAAGAAGGGTTTCGACCCGAAACGTCAACTCTAATTTCTCTCCACGGATGTTGCCTGACCTGCTGAGTTTTTCCAGCAATTTCTGTTGTTATTTCGGATTTCCAGCATCTGCAGTATTTTGCTATTGAACAAATTGGATAATCTTTCTTGCACTCATACTTGGTCATTTCATCTCAGTGTTTTTTAAAAAGCAGCAACACGTCAGTCTAATAGGCTCCTGAAGTGGAGCTTTCCATGAAAAGAAGAAAAAGGCGGCCTTGCATTTCTATAGCGCCTTTCACGACCACCGGACATCCCAAAGCACTTTACAGCCAATGAAGTACTTTTTGGCGTGTAGTCACTGTTGTAATGTAGGAAATGTGGCAGCCAGTTTGCGCACAGCAAACTCCCACAAACAGCAATGTGATGTTGATTGAGGGATAAATATTGGCTAGGACACCGGGGATAACTCCCCTGCTCTTCTTTGAAATACTGCCATAGGATCTTTTAAGCCCACCCGAGAAGGCAGACAGGGTGTCAGTTTAACATCTCATCCGAAAGACGGCACCTCCGACAGTGCAGCACTCACTCAGCACTGCACTGGAGTCTCAGCCTAGATTTTTATGTTCGAGTCCCTGGAGTGGGACTTGAACCCACAACCTTCTGACTCAGAGACGAGGGCGCTACCAGCTGAGACACGGCTGGCACGTCAAAAACAACATAATCTGCAAAGAGATTAAAACATAATCTGCAAAGAGATTAAAATATAGACTAAGACAATAAAGGAACTGCACTTCAGGTTTTTTTTTTTAATTCATTCGGGCCCTATTTTCCTCTGTGGGTTACAAAAATCAACAGGTGAGCAAGAAATGTCCCAAGGCACGGTAGACAGCAGTAACAGACTTTTCATCTATTATTACTGCTACTCTGAGCTTTCCCCTATGCTGCAAATTGTAATAATTTGTACAAAAAACTTCTTGTTACAGCCTTGCTATTGGCCCAATTAAGAGAAACACCAGCAGAATTCCACAGAGCAAAAACTGCGAGCTAGTCATGAGGAAGGGTAGGCGTTCAATGCTTCTGCACAGCAATGACAGAAGTGGAATATTTATTCTCACATGTTGCAGAATTTATGTTAAAACTACATATTAATTTCAAATAGACTCAATTGTCTTAATGTTCATATGTGCTTTACAGTGATTAAATTTATAAGCATTTAGAAATGTGTGGGACAGCTAGCACGGCTTTGTTAAAGGCAAGTCGTGTTCAACAAATTTAAATGCTGCTTTGAAGAACTAATTTACTGCATAGATATAGGAATGCAACAAATGTAGTGTATATGGATTTCAGAAGGAGTTCGATAAAGTGTCTCACGGGAGGCAGGTTACAAAAATTCAAGCTTATGGTACAAATAGGAAATGTAGCAGAATGGACAGAAGGCAAAAGGTTAAGTTTAATGGGGGAGTGTTTGGCTTCAAGAGGGGTTGGAATTGGTGTATTTGATGGGTCAGTGCTGGGTTCAGTTTATTTTGACATATATATCTATATATATATATATATATATATATAAAATATAAAATGTATACATACACATATATATATGATTTAGACTTGGGTGTTGGGTGCATAATATTGTGATTTGCTGACAATATAAAAAGTAGGGGGTTTGGCAAATACTTCAGGGGGTTGTAGAGAGGTTAGTGGAATGGGCAGACAGGTGGCAGATGCAGCTTGGGAAGAAAACAATTAATGGGAGTATGAACTCAATAGAAAGATGCTAAAGAGTCTAAGGAAACAGCATAATCTCGGGGTTCAAATACATCGGTCCCTGAAAGTACGAGTAAAGTATGTGAAGCCATAAAAAGACTAAAAGCACTGAGTTTTACAAATAGGGGAAACATAGGAACAGGAGCAGGTTATTCAGCCCCTTGAGCCATTCAATTAGATCATGGCTGATCTGTACCTCAACTCCATTTACCCACCTTTGGTCGATATCCCTCGATATGCTTACCTAGCAAAAATCAATCAATCAATTTCAGTCTTGTAGCATAGCACTAGATCAAAGACGCAGTGATAAATTTGTACAAGGCAATGGTTAGGCCACAGTTAGAGTACTGTGTGCAGTTTTGGGCATCCTCATTAAAAACCATAGAGCGCAAAACACAGATTCAACAGGGATAGGAAACTATAGTTATAAGGAGGGACTTGAGATACTGGGACTATTTTCACTGGAGCAGAGAAAGCCAAGAAGAAATTTAATAGAGGTTTTTAAAATTACAAAGGGTTTTGATTGAATAAATAGGAAAAGACCATTTTCCCTGGTTGGGGAGTCAGTAATAAGAGGCAATTAACTTAAAATAGTCACTAAGAGAGTGAGAAAAGAGGCTTGGGGAAATGTATTTATGTAGAGAGTTTCAAGGGCTTCAAGAGTAAACATTTGAAGCAGAGGAAGATACAGAGGTATTGCCAGAGAGGAGCGTAGTGAGATTAGTTTTGGATTGCTCTGGCAAAGAACTGGCATAAACACTATAGTGGGCATTTTAACACCCAGGCGAAAAACAGGGGAGAGGCAGCATGGGAGGCCCGGTCAATTTTAATGGCGGGGCCTCATTAACACTGTACCAGCCAGCTTCCTACTTGAAACAGGCATAAATAGGCAGCTGGCCAGCTGCCAGGTCTCAAAGATTGGCCGGCCCAGCGGAGTCTCGTCGGCACTCGGGTATGTCCCTGGGGAGGGAGAGGGCAATTCCACGAGTGGGGTGGGGGGTAACCCAATGTGACAAAGTCCCAAACTTTCTTTGTAGGGCCCAGAGAAGTTCTCCTGCTCCTCCTTTTCTACTTACCTTTGGGAGGCTCCACTTCTGCTCCAGCAGGTTTTACTGGTCGGAATGGCCACACCAGACACTCTGGTCAATAAGCTGCTTACATTGTCTCAGGGTCCTATCAGAGCGACAGGACCCCAATTTGCATATGTTAATAAGGCATGCGCCTGAGTCAAGTGGACACCTCAACCGCCCGGTGTTCAGTCAGTAATAAGTACTGCATGGTCCGAACTACCATCCTGCCCAGTTTCTGCCAGGCAGAGGGAGCTAAATAGCTCCCCAATAGGCCAACTTCCCTTCTCTGTGCTGTAAGCGTCATTCAGCTCTGCTTCATTGATATCCCGACAACGGGAAGGAAGGAAGGAGAGTTGTATTTTCTGAAACCCGAAGACAGAATTGAATTCGAGAGAAAGAGGTGAACTAAGTTGGAAATCAGGAAACGTGACAGCACTTTGCTAAAGTACGTTATGCAGCTTTGCAGCAAAAAAACAGCCAACAGCGACTACATGGCAAGGAATCATGGCACTCATTTAGTTTCACAAATGTGGAACTTGCATTTCATCACTCATTCGCTCTCCATCCTGATGTTATATTGTGATGAGGCCAGAAATCAATTCAAAAAAAGGGAAATAATAGTTCCACACATTAGAATTCATGGATAAGAGCAATTCTTTTTTGAATTGTATATATTAAACTCATCATTTGGAATTTTTTGTTTGAGTTTGTTAACCTCATTTAAGTTTCTTTTAACCAAACCATGATGAACTTCACAGACAACAGCTGGAATATACTGGTGGAAAGTCGAGTCTTGGGGGGGGGGGGGGAAATTCCGTCGATTTGCGCCTGCCGGTAACGCCATGATGGGGCGCAAAGCAACTAGCACTTGGGCGCAGCGCCGCTAACGCCTCCCGCGAAAATCAGCGGGAGGTTAATGGCGGCGGTAACCGTTAGCACCCCACGGCGCTGTGCCTCTGGCGATGACATCATCACCGTGCGCAGCGCCCGGCCACAATCTTCGGTAGCGCCCCCTAACTTACCGCCGGACGCTATATGTCCCACAGGGTCAGGGGGGCATTCGTGCGGCCGGGCTCCTTTGCCGGCACTCCGATCCCTGGTGACCCAGCTGGGCCCCGGGTTGTGCTGCACTAGGCCCCTCCCCTTTAATAAGGGGAAGGCGGCCTGCAGTACCGCGGCACGTAGCGCCGTGATATTCACTCGCAGCGCCCCAAGAGGGAGGGGGAGCGCTTCCAGTAGTGTCCCGCCTCCCTCTTGGGGCACTACCAGTGAATTTCGGGCACAGGGGTGCTAACTTTTTTGGGGCGCTAAAAGTCAGCCCCCCAAAGGGGGCGCAAGCCAATTTTGACTCCTTGGGATTTAGAATTGGATTTTATATTGCAAACAATTCGCTAGTGTATAAACACTTCAAATGTAGCTTTAATCTGTAATTCAGTGTCACATACTGGAAGACATCCTGAACTTTTTAAAAAAAAATTATTCATTCATGGGATGTGGGCATCACTGTCAAAGCCAGCATTTATTGCCCATTCCTAATTGCCCTCGAGAAGGTGGGGGTGAGGCGCCTTCTTGAACCGCTACAGTCCGTGCGGTGAAGGTACCCCCACAGTGCTGTTTGGGAGGGAGTTCTTGGATTCTGACCCAGCAACGATGAAGGAAGGGAGATATATTTCCACAGCTGATCAAGTGGGCTGCTTTGTTTTGGATGGTATCAAGCTTGCGTGTTGTTGGAGCTGCACTCATCCAGGCAAATGGAGAGTATTCCATCGCACTTCTGACTTGTGCCTTGTAGATGGTGGAAAGACTTTGGGGAGTCAGGAGGTGAGTCACTTGCCACAGAATACCCAGCCTCTGACCTGTTCTTGTTGCCACAGTATTTATGTGGCTGGTCCAGTTAAGTTTCTGGTCAATGGTGACCCCCAGGATGTTGATGGTGGGGGTTCAGCGACAGTAATGCCGTTGAATGTCATAGGGAGGTGGCTAGACTCTCTCCTGTTGGAGATGGTCATTGCCTGGTACTTGTGTGGCGTGAAGGTAACAGACCACTTACTAGGTGCAGGAAACAAAACCTCCAAATTGCAGCTGGTAGATTTCCAGTCATTAGAATGAACAAAACTGAGTAATTAAGCACAGCATCTTCAAGTACAAATTTCATTATGGACTGCTGATTCAACCAGGAGGCAGACCATGGGCAGGGCAAATTATACATTTTTCTCCTACACCTGGAGCCGAGGCAGTAGAGACACATTTGATCTTGTGCCCTAGACAAAAACTGAAAAATCCAACTCAACATGTGAAACTTTCTTTGTTTAAACCAAGGACTTACTGTTCAGTTGCACAATCTTTCAAACATTGTGGTAAAATACATTGATGCTTTAGAGTGTTGCGTCACAGATTAACTACTGCAATGCCCTCCCTCCACCCCACAATAAAATTAAGACATTTTAAAGCTTGAAACACAAGCTTTATTGTAAATAAAAGTAGCACAAACACATATGGATGGAATATTACAGTAATTCTTGTTAACAATAAACTATATCAAAAACTCAATATTATAGCCATTACTTTTGCCAGCTAAGGTACAATGGAGGAAAATCGCGTGACAGAACTGCCGAATGATAACGGCTGGGTTACAGCAGGCAACAGGCCTTACGGAGAATATTAAAGGCCTGACTCTTCACGTTCAGGGGGCTGGGCATTGTGGCTAAATCAGGATGTTCTCAATATTTGCTCTGCCGTTACAGAAAATTTTGTGCACTGCACCGCAAAAGTAATATTCAATATTTAAACCAATAAAGTGGCAACTTAGCTGGTTGTAAAATGTGCTAGTAGCTTTATTACAGGCGAATCATGATTGACTGGTTTAACTTTGGTTGCTGCTAACTGAATCAAGTTGCAGCAACTGCCATGTTGATTTAGGTTTGTTATTTTCAAAGGCAAGCAGCACTGTTCAGGAAAAGTATGTCCCTTATACATCTTTACAGGAGTGAACCTGGGACGTATTTTTCATCACGTCTGTCTGGAAAAAGTCAGAGGGATTTAAATTTATGTTCGTCTCGCTGTAACTAAATGATTAACTTGTGAAATCTTAGATGGATTTGAACCAAGCCTGTAAGTACGTAACTAAGATAAAAGCAGAAAATGCTGGAAACACTTAACAAATGAGGCAGCATCTGTGGAGGAAGGAAAAAGGCTCGGTTCACGTTTCAGTTCTATGACCCTGCTGCAGATAATAAACAGCTTATATGGAAGAACAGAGCAAGGGGGAGGGGGGGGGAAATGACTACCTTCGAAAGAAAAGAAAAAGAATGATCTGTAAAGTGAGTAGGAGGAAAACAGGAGATGATTAAATAATAGGTGTAATAATATCAGACAAAAGAAGGCACGATGTCAGAAATTAGAGAAATAAAAGATATGTACAAGACCCAGAGGATGTGCGAACGGTTAAAGCAGAATAGCAGGAGAGAAGTATGGAAAATCTGGCGGAGCAGGCTCCAGTGGCCTGGAAGCGTGGTTGAAGAAAGAGGCAGGTAGACACCAGGGGTGCAGACAGACCCTACCATCAGCCGTGTACCGAGAACAGATCCCTATTCCAACCACCAACCCACAACCTCCCTCATCCCCGGAAGTGCTGGTACACCAATCGTAAATTACCAGCACTTTTCTGTCAAGAGAGAAAAAGGGAGTGTTATGTTCATAAATAAATAGATGTTTTCATTATGAACAGCTAGCTTGTGCTAGTCATTTATTCAGCCATGTGGACTAGTATACAGGCATCCATCTTGACTACTGCCTTGTGGGTAGCCCCTACTAAACATACAGCGCCACCTAGTGTACCATTCTAGAATGACATGTTACTGATCATTACATCCCCCTTCCTTAGAGGTTAAACAAAATCAATATCAATCAATCATAACGACATAAACATCTTCAAAACAGTCAACACATTTTCAAAGCTTTACTTTATGAACTCTAAGCTTTTCATTCTTTTATTATAGTTTTCTTTGTACTCAAAGATTAAGTCTATCAGGCTTTTTTACTTCACATTTGGATCTTCTCAGCACAGGTAAGTCTGATGTGTTTTCATGAGAGCCTGTATATGTGTTTGTGTTAGATTGTTCTGGTAGTGAGTGACAAGATTCAGTTGCGGCATTGTCATCGATTTGCTCTTGGATAGTTTCTTGTGTTTTCAGGAGGGAACGGCGGTTCCTCCTGAGAATCTGTCCTTCCTCAGTTCTAACAGTGTATGACCTTGGTCCTACTTCCTCAAGAACTGTAGCTTTCCTGTTCCATGCATCTGGACCCTCAATCCTGACATCATCCCTTGTCAATGGTTTCAGAGTTTTGGATGACTTGTCATAGTGTGATTTCTGTTTCAGCTTTAACAGTTGAAGTCTTTGTCTTAGTTCCTTACTCTGCTTTTCTTTTGCACAGCAGGGTAGCGTGGTGCGCAACTTGCGACCCATTAGGAGTTCAGCAGGTGAAGAACCAGAGTCTAAAGGGGAGGCTCGGTAGCTCAGCAGGGCGAGATAAGGATCAGACTTGCTTTCTGTTGCTTTCTTCAGTAGCTGTTTGAGAACTTGAACACCTTTCTCTGCCTTACCATTCGACTGAGCATACAGAGGACTGGATGTGATGTGTTGAAAGTCATAATGTGCTGCAAACTGTTGCCACTCCTTACAGTTGAAGCACGGACCATTGTCGCTAACGGCAATCCTGGGAATTCCATGTCTGGTGAAGATGGATTTAACATGCATTATGACACTGCTTGCTGATGTGCTTGAGAGCAGCGCCATCTCAGGATAGTTAGAATAGTAGTCAATCACTAATAGATAGTCTTTACCATTCAAATCCATACCAACCTTTTGCCATGGTGCTGTTGGTACGTCAGCTACTATCATTGGTTCCTTTGCTTGTTTGTTTTGGTGTTTCTGACATGTCTCACATTTGCCTATCGTGTTCTCAATGTCCTTACTTATGCCAGGCCAATAAACAGTGTCTCTTGCTCTCCTTTTGCATTTTTCAATTCCGAGGTGTCCCTCATGAATCCTTTTGAGCATGTCTCGACATAGAGCCTGTGGAATGACTATTCTGTTCTGTTTTAGTAATAGTCCACTTGCGACACTCAACTCTGACCTGATGTGATAGTACTTTGGACAGGAACCTTTTGGCCAACCATGATGAATGTTCTCTATTACTGTTTGTAACACTGTATCTTTTACTGTTTCTTCTGCTATTTGCTTTGATTTTGTGTCTGACATGGGCAGCGCAGCAGTGACCATACTCGCATTAACATCCACGTCTTCCTCAGTAGAGCTCACATGACTCATTGTGGGTGCTTGGGATAGTGCATCTGCTAACACTATGTGTTTGCCTGGTGTGTAGATCAGTTCAAAGTCATATCTTTGCAGCTTCATCATGAGTCGTTGAATCCTTGGAGACATCTCATTCAGGTTCTTTTTTATGATGGCAATCAGTGGGCAGTGGTCTGTCTCAACTGTAAAGGTGGGAAGTCCATATATGTAGTCATGGAACTTTTCTAGTCCAACTACCAAGCCTAGACATTCCTTTTCAATCTGGGCGTATCGACACTCAGAATCAGTCATAGACCTGGAGGCATAGGCAACAGGCTTCCAATCTTCACCCTCTGCTTGTAGCAAGACCGCGCCTAGGCCATCTTTTGATGCATCCGTTGACACTTTGATTCTCTTTGTTGGGTCAAAGAAGGTGAGTACAGGTTTGGTTGTCAGCACTGTTTTGAGGTTCATCCACTCTTGTTCATGTCTTTCTGTCCATGCGAACTCATTTGTTTTATGTAGCAGGTCTCGCAGACAGGCTGTCTTGGCTGACAAGTTAGGAATGAACTTTCCAATGTAGTTTATCATCCCCATGATGCGTAGCACTCCCTTTTTGTCAGTGGGTCGGGGCATGTTGAGTATGGCGTTTACTTTTTCCATATCTGGCTCTATTCCTTTACCAGATAATCTCCTAGGAAAGTGACTTCCTGGACACCAAACTGACACTTGGCTTTGTTGAGCTTCAGTCCATTCCGGCGTATGCTCTGTAGCACTTTAGGCAGTCTCTCATTGTGTTCTTTCAGTGTGGAGCCCCAGATGATGATGTCATCAACATAGACCCGAACTCCTTCCAGACCTTCAATTATGTGTTCCATCGCTCTATGAAAGATTTCAGATGCAGATATTATCCCGAAAGGCATTCTGAGGAAACGATAACTGCCAAATGGTGTGTTGAAGGTACAGTATTTGGTGCTCTCTTCATCCAGTTTTAGTTGCCAAAATCTTTGTGAGGCATCGAGCTTTGTGAAGTATCTGGCACCTGACATTTCACTGGTGATTTCTTCTCGCTTGGGAATCTGGTAGTGTTCACGTTTTATGTTTGCATTTAAGTCCTTTGGATCCATGCATACTCTTAGATCATTGTTCTTTTTCATTACACATACCATGGAGTTAACCCAGTCTGTTGGCTCTTCGACTTTCCTGATGACTCCTAGTGTGGTCATTCTGTCCAGTTCTTTCTTGAGCCGGTCACGCAGGGGTGCTGGAACTCTCCGTGGAGCATGTACCACTGGCTGAGCATCCTCCTTTAGCTGGATCTTGTAAGTGAATGGTAGAACTCCAAATCCTTTGAACACATCCTGGAAATTACTCACTACAGAATCCACTGAGTCATCTGGTCTGCTTATGGCACAGTTTATACGGTAGACTCTCTTGACCAGTTCTAAGTCCTCACAAGCTTTGTCACCTAGTAGTGAATCAAGTCCTTCAGCCACAACAGAAAACATGAGATGCACTTTGTCTTTGACTGTCACTTTAAGTCTGCATACACCTAAGCTATCTATTTTATGTCCATTATAGTTCTTCAGTAGTACTGACCTTTTCTGTATTTTGGGCTTTTCTTTCATATTTTTAATGTCACTCATACTGATTAAGTTTGCTTTTGCCCCAGTGTCTAGTTTCAATGTAACTAATGCTCCATTTACCTGCAGTGGCATCATCCATTTGTCCTCTTTTACTGCATTAACTTTATGTTCAGCATTGTCCATTCCTGAGGGCTGCACATTTTCTGTATCCTTTTCTATATTGTCACATGACACCATTTCTACAAAAAATGGCTCACTTAAATCAGTGTCCTCAATCACATTGACTTGTTGCCCTTTCTTTGCCAAACAATGCTTTTCAAAAGTAAAAACAAAGTGATTCTTTCCATTACATTTTGTGCACATTTTCCCAAACGCTGGGCATTGTCTTGACTGGTGTTTGTAACCACAGCGTTTACAATTAAAAGTTCCATCCTCCGATTGCTTTGCATTTCTGTTCTGCCCATGTTTCTTCCCCTTGTAGGACACAGCATCGACAGCAGCACAGTCACTCATTACAGTTGCATTATTATTAATTTCACTGACAGTCTTTGCGTGCTGTTGAGCTAGCTCACTGGCATGGCATATTTTCACAGCATCTTCCAATGTTAGTTCGGTTTCTCTCAACAGACATTCCCTGACCTTTTTATCATGAATACCAAACACAATCTGGTCACGAATCATGGATGATTTCAGTTCAGAGAAATTACATGTCTGTGCTTTCAGTTTTTAGATCGGTCACAAAGCTATCAAAAGTCTCATTTTGCTACTGTGTCCGTGAACGGAACACGTACCTCTCATAGGTCTCGTTCTTTTTGGGAGAACAATGTGTATCAAACTTCTTTAGCACATCGTCCATTTTTTCTCTGTCCTCCTCTTGATCAAATACAAACGTATTAAATACCTCTATCGCCTGCGGGCCTGCAATCGTGAGCAGTAACGCTATTTTCCTTTGGTCTGGCTTCGTACCGAATCCGATGGCAGCAATGTAGAGTTCGAATTGTTGTTTGAAAGTCCGCCAATTGCAGTCGACATTCCCAGTGAGTTTCAAACCCTTCGGTGGCTTCAAATTCTCCATGTCGCGTTTCACAATATTCAGCAGATATTACCAATCCTGGTACCATGTTATGTTCATAAATAAATAGACCTTTTCATTATGAACAGCTAGCTTGAGCTAGTCATTTATTCAGCCATGTGGACTTGTATACAGGCATCCATCTTGACTACTGCCTTGTGGGTAGCCCCCTACTAAACATACAGCTCCATCTAGTGTACCATTCTAGAATGACATGTTACTGATCATTACAGGGAGCAATGGTCTAAAGTTGTTGAAATCAATGTTAAGGCCAGGGGGCTGTCAAGTGCCTAGTAGAAAGATGAGGTGTTTTCTTCGAGCTTGCGTTGAGCACATTTTAACAGGGCTGTTTTACGTGCTTTTATACTGCACAAGACCTGTGTTACTGCCACTGGGGAGGACTCGCACAACTGGCTGCATGCCAAGTGCAAAACCTACCAGGACCGGCCAGCTATCAGAGAGACTCATTTTTAATGGGTCCCCAAGCTGCTGATATTAGCGCGTCCAGACAGTTTTATTCTGACTTTTGTCACAACATGCTGATGGGTGGACTGTAGGGAGAAATGGAAGATACAATTTAAAAGGATACTCAAATCACAGTTTTCTTTAAAGTGATTAATTTCAGTACTCAACTCACAAACACAAGTCTTCATTGAGTGTTCTGGGGAACCCAAATTGCAACTACACTGTTTGACTATACACCTCCTACATTCAAGTCTATTTTAGCCAAAAGGATGACACTGCAAGTTGTATTCCAAGGCTGCTCTAGTAACCTTCCACATAACTTTGACCCATAACAAAAGAAGTAGTATCGGTTTCATTTCTGATTCTGCAACACAACAAAGCCTTCAAGCCAATAAAGTCTATCCACCTGTACCAGTGACTTCTCTATAATCACAATCAATGCACCTAGACACTTAGCAAGGTCATTCCATCCACAGTGCACTGCAAGAAGGACATACAATGGAATTCCAATTCCCCCAATCCATGGTGGGTACGTCTGGTAGAAATGTTGCAATCCAGACTTCGTCAGGCAATTTGGCTGTGTTTGCAAGTGAAATTATTGAAATAGGCTTAATTTTCCAATCATGGAACTAAGGTGGGGTGGGGGGAGAGGGATGAAGTTGCATTTAGTTTAAAGTGGTAAACCACACACGGCCACCATTTAAAATGATATTTGCCCTTCAAATCCTTAGCTTAACAATGCAGTTTAATTAAAGCACTCTACACTTCAAAAAGTACTTCAGAGGCTGTGAAGTACCTTGGGGCATGCTGTGAGATCATGAGAGAAGCAGCTATATAAATGCAAGTTATTTCTTTCACTATCAAAATAAATAGTAAAACTTGATTACCAGATTCTTCAGTCTTTCTTACATAATGCCATTTATTGATCAAACCAAACTAAAAGACCCCATCTGTTGATACCAGTGACATTATCTGAATTACTAGGATTTCCAAAAACAAGGCATCGCAGCTCTTGCTTATGCATATGTTTGAATCAAAAACCTAACGCATTGAGTATGCTGGAGTAAAACATGCTGAAATCTTTTAGCCCTGTCATATTCCAGTACATCAAGAAAACGTTACGCTTACTGTAATAAGAACAGAAAGTGCTGGAATTTAGGGAGAATGCTTGAGTTGGGTTGTGACATCAGTGCTAGCAGCCAAGATGTTTCTCCTGCTCTCTTGTACATTTCTGGCATTTTCTGTTTTTATATTTCCATCATTCCTGCCTTTAAAAAAATATCAATACATTTATGAAATTTCTGTACAAAAAAAGTGTATTTTCAAAAGCATTTTATTTTGTTGTAAAACATGTTCTAGCAAATGTGCCAGTGAACTGAAAATTGAAAATTAATTTACTTGTGTATTAAAAATGTGGCACCAACATTGAATATTAGCCAATAATTGCTCATATTTTAGTCAGAAAATATGGAGTTCATCTTGCAGTTTTTTTTAATATAAGAGTTCAGTTGATTATTTCAGGCAGCCTGGGCTGGTTGCCAGTCATGTAACTGTTGATCAAAACACCTTTGAGTTGCTTTGCTTTGCTTTAGTATGTCTGCAACATAACACGGATCCATGCTGAAATGATAAAAACTGACTCCGGTATAGTCGTGCACAGCTTTGCTTGAAGTGTGTTTGCAATTGAAAAAAATAGCGTGATGCAAGAAGCACTGGAACTAAGCTGATGTTTATCTTAGGAGGACGTTCTGTCTACGGTAATTAATTAATGCAACTCCACAGTTAGGACCTGAAAAAGTCTACCTCCTGATTTCTTAGGGGCACATGTGCTATTTCTATCACCAGCTGGATACTTCCTTCCTCTGAGAGTACAAGCAAGCGGGACTGGTAATCTGCATCGCCTTTTTGTTATAAGCTTCCTGTAATACATACCACAGGCTTCCTCTACACATCACATCACAATATCATAATAACTTCGATCCAGCTACAGCCAGGATTACAATTGTTTTTATATCGTGTAACATGGGCTCATCCAATGTTTGGAAACTTAACATTACTGCATGATACAGATCTTGGGAATGTGTGTTAAAGCTACAGAATGGCGCATCAGGTTGCATTTTCCAGTTGGTGGGCAGTCATAAATTTCAACCCAGTGCTCCAAGCAGGAAAGTCTGCTTTAGCCCAATTCATGAAGATTACCCTCATGATGATACATGATCAACAATTACGCAGACTTAAAAAGAAACTTTTGGTAATTCAATGTATTTATGCTTTAAACAATGGCATTTATTTACAATGGTGCTCCAATCTGCCAAGCATCGAATGGTAGGGTATGGCTCCCCACAATGTAAATTCACAATCTCAGTCAAGGTGCTGCAATGATTTTAATATTACGTATTAATCACAATCACATTGCCTTCCATAAGGTTCATACCCGATCACAGATGTTAATCGGAAAGAAGCAAACTATGTAGGCCTTTGAAAGTAATTTAGATAAAAGCACATACTTCCCTGTTATCGTTCCTACTCAAGATATGGTTTTGTATACAGCAGAATACAAGTTAGGTCAATTAGAGCTGGTTGATTTCAGTGCAGCAGATAAACATACAAGCCATCTAGCAAACCCTGCATTGATTTTTGTGGTTTAAAGAGTTTAAAATGTCTTCCAATGTCAAGTTTTTCTGATCCCATTTACACTGGGTATTGGAAAATATGGAGGACCAAAGTTCTAACCTTCGCTAATTTTAGTGGAAAGGTGCAAGCAAAAAAGAGTGACATTCTGCGTGAAGGAGTCGTCGCAAAATGACAGGTGGTCTTCCACCTCCCCTTTAATTCTTTCTACTACCTCCCCTTTAATTCTTTCTTCTACCTCCCCTTTAATTCTTTCTCCCCTTTAATACAAGCAACATAGAATTCATACTCTCCAACATTGTAAGATTCGAAATTTTCAGCAATAATCACGCAAGAAAACAGGATAAAATAATAGCTTTATTGACCAAAAGAAGCTTGTACAGATAAAAACCTTTGATAAAAGGGCATACAAAATGGCCGCCGGGCCTCGTGATCAGTTTCTGGACCATTTGATTTCTGTTACTGCAAGCCAGACAGGCTTGTGGATTGAAGACAGTAAGCCCGCGAAAGTCAGTATCGGGAAACCGAAACTCAGGGAAACAGCATACATATTCAATGGATTCTAAGTACAGGACAGTTTCAGGCAAACAGGATGGGGCCCATCAAGATATGGGCGGACAATGCATGAACACTTAAACCCATTTAATGTACAAAGGAGAAACCGTTTAACAGCCATCAAGGGAAATCTCCAGACCGATCAATATGCGAACCGAGTCACGGTGACAATGTAAAAGACATTAAAAGGCATTATCGGCCAGGAAGGCCAGTTAAGTTATCACCGGCTCCCGTTACAAGACAAAGCGCCCCTGCAGAGATTTCTGCCCGCCAAAATATTACAAAGACTGGACTATGATCTGGCGGGAGATAAGGCTGGCCCAAAAGGGTATAAATATGGATTTTGAAAAGTCCATCAGCCCTGCCCTGCCCTCTCTTCCACCTCGGTAGCTTCGGAATCATTAAAGACGCTTCAGACGGACAATTTCGGTGAAAAGACAACGTGGTCGGTGTTCAGCCAGACAAGGCTCGGCCACGACAGGAAGACGACGAGGGTGGCCCGGGTGCTGTTGTCGGGAGATCATCGACGACCCAGGCCGAAGGAGAAGACACCCTCGGGAAAACGATGATCCAGGCCGGAGAAAAGGACACTCCGGGCCTAGCACTTCCGTGCCTCAACATCCCATCGAGGTGTTGTTCTGTTCCATGAACCCAAATCCACAACAGACTTGGTGGATTTCAGCCATGACGAGCGCTCACCGAGGCTGTGTCCACTGCCTCATCGCCTGAGAGAGAGAGAAAAACAAGCTGCGCCAGAAGTTTCCAAATCCACGTGACGACGGAAAGCTGTGCCAGAAAGGCTGCGAACCCCTCCTTTTGCGATTCCGATAGTGGTGAGCATGATCCCGAGTTCCTCAAGTCGAAACTTAGTTTAGGTATTAGGGGAGGGAGTAAGGTTAAATCGTAATGTGTTTCCCCTTTTACGACGTGCCGTGTGTTCCCCATTTCCATAGAGTCAAGTTCATAAATTTGTGCGTGATTGTAGTTACTTTAATCTGTGCCTATGACATGTATTTTGTAATGCTTCAAACTGTTTAAAAATAAAAGCATCCATTTCGTGCTATTCAACCTGGTCTATTGAGTCCTTTCTCTGCACTACAGTTCTCTGCATCTAAGTCCAAGGTCTAGAACCGTAGGGGAGAGTGGGTCGAACCACTCAAGGGTAATTATTGCACAAAGCCTGGCAGGAGACCAGAACGAACAAGAGAAACCCCCTACACATAGTTGATGGAGTTGTTGAAGTGGATCAGTGTGTTGGAGTTGGGTTTACTGTAGCCATAGCAACATGGCAAAATCCATAATCTTGGATAAACTGTGAAAATCAGCCGTTCTTTCTTAACAAGTACATGTGCCAAAAATTGCATGCTCTCTGAAATAATCAGAAACGACAAGATGTGTATTGTGTGCCACTCACGGTGCTCCAATGTAGCGAGGCTTCGAGCGTTGGGGTGTGGGGTCAGGCCCATGGGACCCCCACACAGCAAATTCAGTGTCTCAGGTCATGCTGTTGGGACAACTGAGAACTCTGTCCCCCATCACAGCTCCTCTTTTACACCTCATAGCAACCAGTCGCTGGACCTCAACGTCAGAGGCCTTATGGGTAATAGCATGCGTGAAGAGGGAGTAAAAATGTTTATAAAAAGGGCTTTCATCTTATTCGGTTTCAGGATACAAAATAATTAGTGTGAAGTGTACTACCTGCATGTTCATTTGGAAATCTCTTCTGCCAGACGCAACTAACTTAGCAAAATGCTACTGTGTTAACATAAAAATAATGCTCAAGTTACACGCTATAATTAGCTTTCAGATGAAGCCATACATATTCATAATAAAAGCAAAATACTGCAGATGCTGGAAAACTGAAATAAAAACAGAAAATGCAGGAAACACTCAGCAGGTCAGGCAGCATCTGTGGAGAGAGAAACAAAGTTAATGTTTCAGGTTTGATGACCTTTCATCACAACAGTTCTGATAAAAGGTCAACAAATCAGCAATACATATTTATCATGTCTGAATGAACAGATGACAGCCAGCTGGCTTACGGGCACATTTCCCACTCATTCTGTATGGAGTCAAGGTCGACTTAGCTCCAACAGTCTGTGTATTTTCTCACACATGAGAACACGCCGTTTGCCCTCCCTGTGCCGTGCTCAGAGTGGCCATAAAATTCAGCACCCTCAGCTTCCACCGTTATGTAAACGGAGCTGGTACTGTACTGGAAAACTGCAGCTTAATGGGGGTGGGGTGTTCGCTGTGACCATTCGGTGAAAACCAGGCCTCACGTCCACAGTCACAGATATATGGAGAGCGCAGCATCATCTCACCATTTTTAATCATTCACAGCTCAACATTCAGCTTAATAATTTTAGATTCCTTGGCCCACCAAGGGTTGACAGTTAACACACTTATATTGTTGTATCTAATTCCAAACAGACATCAACAAACGATTGATTCAAACATTTTGCACTGGTCTTATTTCCAAGAAGAATAACTTGGAAACTACTCACATTTGCCAAACATATTTCAACTAACTAACTAACTAAACTCAGTATACGCTATAAATGGAATCATTAAGGTGGAAGGGCTGTGAAAACAACAATGGGTTCTTTCTATCAAAAACAATTGAAACAATTAATTTACAACTTGTGGGGCATTCTTGGGATTTCAGAAAGACCTCCCGGCATATCACTGGGTATATGTGCTATCTTGAGTGAAGTATTGGGGGATACCTGATTTCCAGTGCTCTACTAGTCTCTCACTGCCCAGTTCTCCATGTCCTGCCTGCCTCCCTGGCTCAAATCTCGACACTCCACCTAACTGCCACACTCAATTCCCGATGCTCCACCTGCTGCTTTGTCTGCCCCTCCCTGCCTAGTTCCCACTGCTCTACCTCCCTTTCATTGGCCGTCTTTGCTTGAATGATGTGGCTCCCCACATCCACAGCTGTTGAAATCTCCTATGCAACAATTGGGGTGGGCTCATTGTTCGAATCTGCCCTTTCACAGCAAGTTAATACAACTGATTAAAATTTCGAGCCCATCAGTCACAACAGCGTCCTGGAGTGGGAAATTTGAACTGCAGCCAGCTGCAAAAGACAGACAGACTGACAGAGAGACAATCAGGCCACCAGCCAGCAAAGAGTTTGCTAAGCAAAGGGAGTCATCTCAGGCTTGAATCCCAGGTCCATGCCAGAGGCGGAAGCAACACAAGCTGAGGCCATCAATGAGATTGTGGAGTCAAATTGAGTCTCAGGCCGAGGAAGCAAAGGCCTGAAGAGCACTGTAGGAGTGTGGAGACATCCCAGATGATTTTTCTGTGTGGTTACAATTACTTAAACAATTCAAAATTTGTTTACAAAACTCAATCTCATTGTGTCATGCAACTTCTAAAAATCTTCTGAAACTAATTCACAGCAGTGATGATGGATATCACGTGATACAAGCTGAATTACAAGATATGAACTTGCTATCCCTGAACAGGTAATATCAGCTCTCTAAGCTACAGGTACACTAAATCACTTCCGCCCCACACCTCTGCCTCCCCACCCCTCAAACTGAAAAATGAAGGGATGATGTGGGGGAGCAAATTCTATCTCCAGTTATCAAAAGCTCTAACCACCTGCATCCTGGACTAGGGTTTCCTTTTCTTTTCTGGCACTTCCTTCTCTGGCTCCCATGTTAGCTGACATTGTGAACGGTTCTCTCTCCTCAGGTACTGTTCCCCTCGCCCTCAAATCTGACGTCATCACCCTCTCCTCAAAAAAACAACCCTTGACCCCCCCCCCGCCGTCCTTGCAAACTACCGCCCCATCTCCAACCTCCCTTTCCTCTCCAAAGTCCTTGAATGTGTTGTCGCCTCCCAAATCCATGCCCAACTTTCCCGTAACTCCATGTTTGAATCCCTCCAATCAGGTTTCTGCCGCTGCCACAGTACTGAAATGGCTCTCATCAAATTCCCTGCCTAAACCTCTCCGCCTCGCTACCTCTCCTCCATTAAGACGCTCCTTAAAACCTACCTCTTTGACCAAGCTTTTGGTCACCTGCCCTAATTTCTCCTTATGTGGCTCGGTGTCAAATTTGTTGTCTTATAATACTCCTGTGAGGCACCTTAGGACGTTTAACTACGCTAAAGGCGCTATATAAATACAAGTTGTTGTTGTTGTAGGGTTGCCAACCCTCCAGGATTGCCCTGGAGTCTCCAGGAATTGAAGATTAATCTCTAGTCCACTGCTGCGAGCAACCACGGAGAAAAATCATAGGGGCATTAAAAAAAAGTGGGTTTTTTTCCATTTGATTTAAATATTTTTATTTATTAGTTATAAAAATATTGGAGCCGGGATATAAAGGTTGTTTGACTGACAGTCAAGCAGCATCCAATCGGATAATTAAGAGCTTTGCAATTGGCGTTAGAAGGCGGTGCGCTGTGAGGATGAACGTGTCGGGCGATCAAGGACGTGAGCATGGGGACAGGGCGGTTGGAGTCAGGAGTCGTGTTCCACGTAAGCTGCATTTTGTTCCGTGCGATCGGTTTCTTTCAATGCGCAGTCCCTTTAAATTTCTGCGCATGGGCGGTATTTCCAGTGTAAAAGCCGGCGAGTCGCCTGCGCAGGACCTTTGTAGATTGCTGCGCGGCCGCGCACACGCGCAGCTTGGAGGGAAACATTGGTCAGAATTGGCAACCCTCTCCTGGACTGAAACCAAATTCAAAAACAAAAATACATCATTACAACATGAGAAAATGCATCGTTTCACGAGCACGTTCGCAGCCCCAGATTCCAGCCGAGTTTGAATGTGGGCATGTCTGGATTATTTCAGAGAGTGGAGGCAACTTTGGCACGGCATCCCTGAAATGAGTTTTGCAGCATTGGAATTTCTGTGCTTAAAAAGCGGTATTACAAAGATTTAGAAAGTCATAAAAGGTACCGCGCCAGCTGACAGGATTGATGGAGTCCAAGTAAAGCCCAGAGACGATAAGGACGCAGGAAAATAAACTTCAAAAGAATACAGCAATGCAATGCAAGCACAATGTGGCAAACTCCAATTAGCCAAAAAAAATTGAAAGTTCAACATTAAATTTAGATGTGACATGTTCATTTTCAATTGAAGTCTCAACTGCTTGAAGAAATGAAGCAGATACAAAGGGACTCCAGGAGTAACCAAACAGTGTTTGGATGTTCGGATCAGTTCATCTGTAGAACTCCTCGAAAGATAACACTGCCTCTTTGTTGCTAATTTTAATTTACCAGCAAGTCCACTGAAGCTCATGTAAATTGCTGTTTGTGCCATACATACCTTTTCTATGTTTTTGCTTTTGTGAGTCATTTTATGCGTCAATAAATCTGGTCAGTAGTTTAGCACATACAAAGTGGTCCAACGGTGTGATATTTTCCAATGCCTGAATTGGCAGGAGACTTAGTGGGCAGCCTATGTATTCTTAGTAAGCAATTTATGGTGATTGAGGTCAATTGCTATGGCAACACAATAAAGCAGAGAATAAAGACGCAAGCTTCTGTTCAAAGCAAACTCAGCTTATGGAAATTATTGCCTTTTACAAGAGAAAATTGCTGTTGGGAAAAAGTCCAAATTCTAAGAGCTGTAAGTTACTGCCTCGTTTCGACTGCCGTGATCAAATTTCACCTCCCTCTGTCATCAGACAGTGCCATAGCCAGAGGGGCTGCCCACTCAGCGTGGCTGAAATCAGGGTTAAACCTGCGTCTTCACACTGCACAGCAGTCAGCACTGGTGTCTCGAGCAGCACTGGGCCAGATTTCCTATTGCCATCACTTCCAATTTACTAAATGGGATTACATGTAGAATGCGTGTAGAAAACAGCATGAAAAGTGCAAATTTACAAGCCTTTTCAAACCCTAACCATTGTGATGTTCAGCTATGAATGTGCTACATCTCACTTATTTCTGTTCCTTTGCCCCAATTTATGAAGGCTCTCAAGCACATAGCTTTTTAGTAAAGTTCACATCTTTTGGTGAAGATATGTGCTGAAAGTAAGGGGTGGCGCGGTGGGAATCTTTTTCATGTCATCATCCAGAGTTAGCCCAACATAGAAACATAGACATAGAAAGAAACATAGACATAGAAACATAGAAGATAGGAGCAGGAGTAGGCCATTCGGCCCCTCGAGCCTGCTCCGCCATTCAATGCGATCATGGCTGATCATCCAAGTTCAGTACCCGGTACCTGCTTTCTCCCCATACCCCTTGATCCTTTTAGCCTTAAGAAATACATCTAACTCCTTCTTGAATATATTTAATGAATTGGCCTCTACTGCCTTCTGTGGTAGAGAATTCCACAGGTTCACCACTCTCTGGGTGAAGAAATTCCTCCTCATTTCTGTCCTAAAAGGCCTACCCCTTATCCTTAGACTGTGACCCCTGGTTCTGGATTCCCCGACCATCGGGAACATCCTCCCTGCATCTAGTATGTCCAGTCCTGCCAGAATTTTATAAGTTTCAATGAGATCCCCTCTCATTCTTCTAAACTCCAGCGAGTACAAGCCCAATCGGCCCAATCTCTCCTCATACGTCATTCCTGTCATCCCAGGTATCAGCCTGGTGAATCTTCGCTGAACTCCTTCCATGGCAAGAACATCCTTCCTCAGATAAGGCGACCAAAACTGCACACAATACTCAAGATGTGGTCTCACCAAGGCCCTGTACAACTGCAGCAAGACATCCTTGTTCCTGTACTCAAACCCTCTCGCTATGAAGGCCAACATACCATTTGCCTTCTTAACCGCCTGCTGCACCTGCATGCTTACCTTCAGCGACTGGTGCACAAGGACACCCAGGTCTCGTTGCACTTCCCCTTCTCCCAATCTATTGCCATTCAGATAATAATCTGCCTTCCTGTTTTTGCCACCAAAGTGGATAACCTCACATTTATCCACATTATATTGCACCTGCCATGCTTCTGCCCAATCACCCAACCTGTCCAAATCATCCTGTAGTTTTTTGGCATCCTCCTCACAGCACACACGTCCACCCAGCTTTATGTCATCTGCAAATTTGGAGATATTACATCTAGTTCCCTTGTCTAGATCATTAATATATATTGTGAATAGCTGGGGTACAAGGACCGATCCCTGCGGTACCCCACTAGTCACTGCCTGCCACTCGGAAAAAGACCAGTTTATTCCAACTCTTTGCTTTCTATCTGCCAACCAGTTCTCTATCCAAGTCAATACCTTGCGCCCAATCCCATGTGCCTTAACTTTGCACGCTAATCTCTTATATGGGACCTTATCAAAAGCCTTCTGAAAGTCCAAATACACCACATCCACTGGTTCTCCCTTATCTATTTTACCAGTTACATCCTCAAAAAATTCCAGTAGATTAGTCAAGCACGATTTACCTTTTGTAAATCCATGTTGACTTTGTCCGATCCTGTCACTTGGTTAGGTTCAGAGTGAAGCTCGCTGTGCTCTACACAACAGTGTGCATTAGCTCCAACTTCAGGACAGCACCCCTTATTGCCCCCACTTCCAATTTTTTTCACGTCCCACGCAAGTGACTCTTGTAGCCAATCTGTTCCAGTTTACTTGTTTATCCTGAATTTTGAACTTGCATCTAGTAGCAACACGAGAGAGGGGAAATTTGACCCGTCAGTGCATGCTGGAGTCAAACCCAGGACCCAGAAGTGGAAACAACAGGGTGATGTGGATAAATGGGCTGATCAGACCCAATCAGTGGTGCCTTTTAGATTCTGCCACTTATGAGGAACAGAATGCAAGGAATGCTCAATACCCTCTTTGTCTGGTGGAGCTCGAGCATGCCTTTTGTGTGCAGGTGCTAAAACGAATCCAGCCTCCCTATTAATACCAATGCCAAAATGTCTTATGATAACATGACCCTTTTCTATTCAGACATGACTTCATGTCCTGCTAGAGAAAAGTCCAAGGATGGCCAAGCTGTTGGTTATAAAAATCACATTTACCGTTAATTTTATCAGACGTATATTCAAGAAAATAGTGCAATGTATACATGAACTATGCAGTTAGACCATTAGTTTAAAGTAACAAACTTTCAGTACATATTCTGGGGTTAAAATACACTTATGCCTGAATTATACACTTGAATCTACATACAATCTGATAAAAGCAAACTTCGAGCAATTTCTTGATGTGTGTTAATTGTTACCAAGTCTCAATTTTGCTCTTTTCATAACAAATGATGACACATCATAATTACAGTTATACATAAATGCAGAACTTTGTCTGTCCTGGCCATTTAACCTTACATATAAATTCAATATCTAACAAAATTAGGGCAGAGAACAGGGCCATCCAGCCCATCGCTTCATGACCTAGACTCATGAAGACTCGATCCAACTTTGAAGTCACCTTTGGATTCAGACCTTCCCATTGTGTTATTCTGGACTACTCATACTCAATAGTTTTACAAGGTCGGTTCTGCCACAGATATCAACGGGTTCAGTGCTATCAGCTGCTCCCTTAAGCGGTTTGCTCGCTCGCTTATGGGAATTGGCTCTCACTGCCCTATATCTACAGCATAGGACCAGGAGTGTAACAATGAAACTCCCTTGGGCTCTAGGCCAGATCTATGTGGCTTATGGAAATATATTCCTTCGATCTCGCCAAAGGCAGACTGAGTTAACATTAGGTGTGCGATGATCGTAAACTGCTTTATTCCATAGTAGGCAGAACATCGAGTATGATGAGAGACACTTGGTACAATCAGGATAACTTCAGGTTGCATACTATTCGAATATAAATAAAGAACAGATGTATGCTAACCTGCTTCAGTGGTTCATCTAACTCAAAAGCACAATCACTCTGTACCCTGCCCTGTCGCCCGGGACAATCACTCCCTTTTGCAGCCATCTGTTACTTAACCCCCTCCTGGTGCCAGTGTTCCGATTGTTAAAAGCTTTTCTCACAGCCCACAAAGAGATCACAAAAGGTTTCCAGCACCAAAGTACGGACTGTCCTTCTGAATAACCAGACATGGCTAACGAATTGTCCATTGTTTGGATCTCACATTGTAATTACCACTCATCTGCCCATCGAACCACTCAGCATGAGGCCTTCTTGGGACGCTAAGCACTTTTAGACAAGCTTTTGCTGAAAACCAAATTTTAACATAGCGCGTGTCCAGGTCCTGTCTGTGAAAAAATGGCCAACGAATCCCAAACCATGGCAAGATTTTACTGACTTCTGTATTAAACTTTGTCTCCTTCTACCATGTGATACAATTAATTCATAGATAATAGCTCAAAGCTTGAAGCTATGAGAAATTACACACTGCGGTAACTGATGCCAAAAAACAAATCAATCACAGGAGACTGTGGTCAAAAGTGAAGGAAACTAGGGCAGGATTTTTTTTTAATTTTACAGAGTTTCAGAAAGTTAATACAAAATGAAAGTAATACAACTGAAGAACGACTAGATTAAAATTTGGGCGTTTATACGAAATGTGAGACAATCTGTGAACATAAAATTGAAGCAAAATAAAATGTAACAGATACTGATTGGCGGGTGTGCAGTTTTCACAATGATATGCTGGTACTGCTTAAGACATTTTCCAAAAAGCCCATAATTGTCACTACTCATGAATCATCAGTGTTTCTTCTTAATTTGCTCAACATTACATTTCCAAGCGAATCACTTTACCAGATTATTAAGGGAATCAGGGGTTTGGTGGGAAAGTGGAGATGATGTAGAAGTTCAGCCATGATCTTCTTGAATGGCAGAGCAGGCTCGAGAGGCCGTATGGTCTACTCCTGCTTCTATTTCATGTTCTAATGTTCGTATTTATCGATACTGGGCCTGTGATGAGACCTTTAGTGAACGTAATAAGGTGCTCCTAGATCATGATCAGGTTTTTCTTGCGCACCATAACTGCTCCCCACCCCCACCTCAATCCTTGCATGCACCTAACTATTCAAATATTTTTTTAAATTCCAGTATTCAAAGAAGATCTGGACATGAACTAGCATTGGTCATACTGGGGCTCTCCAGGTTTTTTGAGGGGAGGGGTGGAGATTGAAATAAATCTTGGAAGGGCAAGACTTAATAGATGGTGATGCAGAACTCGAACCCTAAAACTCCATCTTGCAAGAGTAGCTGGGAAGTTATGAAAATATCTTTTCTATGAAGTCTTCAAGAAAGGGGATGGAATCAAAGCATTATGGCTGTTTTTTAAAAAGGTATTGTACCCTCTCTCAACCAGAAGCATAACTGAATTAGCCAAATCAACACCGTAGCTGCAAGAGCAGGCCAGAGACTGGGTACTCTGCAATGAGTGACTCACCTCCTGACACCTCAATGCCTCTCCACCTTCGGCGAGGCTCAAGTCAGGAAAGTGATGGAATACTTGCCACTCGCTCACTTGGATGAGTGCACTCAAGAAACTCAATGCCATCCAGGATAGAACAGCTCCTTTCATTGGCATCCTTACCATTGGACTCGATATTCAACCCATCCACCACCAGCACACTTTGCTTGCAGTATGTACTGCAGCAACTTACCAAGCTTTCTTCGACAGAACCACCCAGCCCTGTGACATCTACCACAGGAGAGAAAAGGACAAGAGCAGCAAAATTACAGAACACTATCACCTCCAAGTTCCTCTCCAAGTCACACACCATCCTGACTGGGACATATATTGCTATTCCTTCATTGTCATTAGATCATTTTCCTGTCATTCCCTACCCAACACTATCACGAAAGCACCATTAGCACAAGGACTGCGGCGATTCAAGAAGGCAGCCCACCACCACCATCATAGAGATGGCTTTGCCAGCACCACAAATCCCAAGAGCAAATTAAAAAAAACCTAACACACGACCCTCTGTATTTCTTAGTTAGTAGTGGTCTAGAAACCATGAATACAGGTATTTCCATTCCCTTCCCCACCCACATACACCCCCCCCCACCATTTCTGCCACTGGATTACCATAGAGTACAAGACTCTCCATTGATATGGGTGCATTGGTAATAGCATCATATGCTTGCAACAATAATGAAGTTCAAACAAACAAATCTTTGGAAAAGTTTGTATTTAAATGCAAAGTTTCTCCATTAACCAACAACAGACCCGAGTTTATTGGGAAACTAGGTTCAACTAGATGTCAACATCCTATGAATACCAAACTACAGTGAGGCCTGTAAAGTTACTGAGACAGTTTCTTTTCAATTACTAAGTCCATTGCTGTCCAATGTACCCAACTTATTTTCAGGGGTCAGCATCAGTGAATGGCAATGAACACCTACGAGGGTAAAATGTACATGAGTCACAAAAGTCCCAAACATGCCTCCACGCCCTGCTGACACTGAACTAGGCAAGACTACGGTAAATTTTAGAAACTTTGCTTTGAACAGTTTGAAAAGTCAGATGTGCCTCCCAAACCAAAGGTCGAATTATTCTTCTGTTTGCTGCGATTGTAGTTTGATTACCATCAAGTTTTGTCCCTGTATACAAACTACTCAGTTATCAAACTAAAATGAATGCACGCTCGCAGATACACGTAGACGAGCAATTTAGTAGCATCACAGGAAATTATCTATTTGGTTTAATCTCTTTCATAAATCTGTTTTTACACTAAGTGAATTACTTTAATAACCTTTAAATCAATAGGCTGAGCAAATGTTTTACCCCAGAGGATAACATGGTCACATTACCAAAGCCAACAGAGTACATAATTACTTTTTATTCCTCAAAACAGTGCATGCTATGATTGCAGCGGAAATAAAGTACCAAATGTAATGGGCGGGGAAAGAGACACTCAACAGCCAGCAGATTAATACAGAACTCTATCCTGTTCTACTATCAGCCTACGTAAAAATATGCAGTAACACAAGAGGCACTATTACTGTCAACATTTCTGCATGCTTTAATAAAACTTTTGACTAATTATACTACCACAACAAAACAAGGACAGAAGTGGTAGTTCCTAATGTTATGCCTGCCTCCTTTTATCTAATTTGGCATCTGGAATAATGTTTTCACATTTGCTATGTTTTTTTTTAAGTGCTAACATTGTAATTAAAGAATTGCAGAATGCCCGCCCACCTCTCAATCTGGGTGAATCTTAAGGTCCAAAGCCACTGTTGCTCTAATGCTCTGTGGCATGATTTTCAGTGTTTCATTCCCAGTTGTCTCACTGAATACACAGGCCTCAAAGTACTCCGGGGATTGCTCTGTGGTTGTGAGAAAATTGAGCAGCATTTTTTAAACTATTAGTAGAAACTTTGGAATGTTTGCTGTCGCCTTGTTTACAATCTCCAGCAAATCAGCTTTTGATCTTAATGCTCTGACAGCTACTTGGCAATGCTCAGATTAGCTTCCCTGATGCCTAAGTGTGGTACTGAGGCATGCAGAGCAGGAAAGCCCGAGCTTGATACCTGGTCTCTGTGGAGTCATCTTATCTCAGCTAGGGTAGCAGTAAGGATGCGGCCATTAGCATTTGCTCTACTGAGCCAGGGATGGTTAACAAAATAAAACCCAACCATTCAGTGTTCCCACTCCCAATCCAGTGACCCCTCCTGGGAAGTATGTGCACATGAACAGTGGTGGACAGGATCGGGCTTAGCTGCAATGTTGCTGCAGGCAAATAGTCAGCCAACATTCCACGCATGAAGAATGGGCACGGGCAAGTTGTGGAGGCCTGTCAGCATTGTACTTCAACAAGAGTCAGAAACTTCAGGAGAGGAAAGAAAGAGAACGGAGACAAAGCGCTCATAATAATGAGTCAAAAACTGAAAGAGGATCAGTTGATAACAAAATGTGGTGTTTAACATGTCATTATATATTTGTGTGTCAACTTGCTGGTTCTTTCGTTTCAACGCAGAAAGATTGTTGTGCAACTCAGGGGGCTATAATGAGCTTCAGCATCTGTGTATTATTAAGGATTAAGAATAACGGCCTTGGATGGAAAATTCAAAACTAATATTGGTGCCTCACATATCAAATGGAAAAAATGCTAAGTAAACAGTGAGCATAATATGTTGCTCACTCTGGCAGCAACTGTATACCTACAACAACTCCCAGTTTATGTATACGTTTAGTGAGAGCACTCTTTCCCTCAGCGCAATGGAGTCAGTAACACTAATTTTGTATTAAGCACTATTTACTGAAGTATGGGGTATACACACATTGTTCAACTATGAAATGTATATTATATTGATTCAATATCATTGTGCAATGTATCTGTCTTCAAAAACAAACTGAGTTTGCCAAACTACCTTCCTTCCAAGTCAGCAGAGAGATGGTGTGAATGGCAATCAAAAGAAGGATCCAAACCTTTGTTTCTCACAGTCTCTCATTCCAGCATTGGCGCCACAGCCTGTCCATTAAAGCAAAGCTTACAGTTTGCATACAACAAAAGCCCATCGGATAGTCGTACCAATCATTTTCAATACTAATCATTAAAAATAAAAGTGCCCCTGAACTGGAGCAGCTCTCTTATGTTTCTGGCATCCTCCCAATAGATTCAGTCGTGTAGCCACTCAAAGCCAGAGCTGGCAAATCACTGCAAAGCCCCCGATGCGCTGGGAAATGAGGAGCATTGCTATGGAGACACTGGCCTAAGGCACTTCATTTTTATAATTAAAACAGTCAACAAGTGAAGAGTTTTCGCCAACTGAGCACTTGATATGTTGACGGTTTGCTCATGTAATAGTTTGTAATTCAAGCTACAAAGTCGGAGAGATAATGATCCAAAAAGTTATCTTTGTTCTTTTCTTGCGACATCTCAGACTGAGCATTTTTTTTTGGAAGCAACAGTAAAAAGGGAAGTAGAAAATTTTGCGTGCAGTCTCCAAGCGAGTCGAAAGTTTATTTTCACTGTAAACTACAGTGCCTTGTTATGTACCAGAAACAGTCTCAAGGCCACATGAGGGGGAAAAAGCAAAACAATTTTTTAAAATACAAAATTAAACAAACAGGAAGTAATGACTAAAATGCACGGAGGGACAGGCCAGTGGTGCTGATTGGAGAAAAGTCTGTCATGGTTTGATGCAAAGTTCCCCACGGATGTTATTTCTCCTGTCAATTTTCAATCATTCATTAAACTGAACAGCCTATTGTACTTATTAGTGACTGTGTTCTTTCCCTTTCTGCCAACTAAAGTCTACTGACAATTCAAAGTTTTTTTTAATGTAAAAAATGAATTATTCAATTATTCGAATTAAGCAACATAAATAATACAGCAAAGCGGGAATTTAGTGCTAAAAATAGATTTGCCAGATAATCATGAATTGAGCAACTTTGAACTTGGAGAGCTGGCCTTACGTTGTACTTGGTACAGTATCTATATGAGGAGATGTACCCTGTTGCTTTGGAAGCTCTGGCTGTAACATTCAAAAAGAGCATCCCTGGGTTAGAAGCCTTTTTAATAAATATATGTATGCACAAACTTGCCTTTAAAAATTAAAACTTCACAATAGCACAGAAGGAGGCCATTGAGCCCATTGTGCCTGTGCCGGCTCTTTGAAAGAGCTATCCAATTAGTCCCACTCCTCTGCTCTTTCTCCATAGCCCTGCAATGTTCTCCCCTTCAAGTATTTATCCAATTCCCTTTAGAAAGTTACTATTGAATCCGCTTCCACCGCCCTTTCAGGCAATGCATTCCAGATCATAATAATTCGCTGCGTAAAAAAATTTCTCCTCATCTCACCTCTGGCTCTTTTGCCAATTACCTTAAATCTGTGTCCTCTGGTTACCAACCCTCCTGCCAGTGAAAACAGTTTCTCCTTTTTTACTCTATCAAACCCTTCATGATTGTGAATGCCTCTATTAAATCTCCCCTTAACCTTCTCTGCTCCACGGAGAACAATCCCAATTGAGCTGATGGTGTCGCTACAATTTGAAAACCAACAAAGCAAGCTGCAGAAATGGTTTTAACCTTTTGGGTGCGACTGAAACTGATGAGGAGTCACACCTGAAATGTCAACCTACCCACATCTTTCTCTCTCAGATATTGGCCAACCCACTGTGGATCTCCAGCATTTTATTTCAGAATTGCAATATGAATTTTTTTTCAAAACTTCTGCTGAATTGGTTTTACATTAATTGTCTAAATGAGTAAGATTTAACTAATGCCCCAAAAATTTACACTTTGCAAAAAAGCTGTAGAATTCTAACTGGACGTATTTACTCAGCTATTAATTCAAACTGAAGCGGGGAGGCGGGGAAGGCTACTTGCAGAACACAACACTTTTACTTATATATTTTCCATTGCCTTAAACTCTGAACTACATGGTCTAGAAATTCACCTCAGGCAGTGACTTCAATGGAACGAAGTATCAGGCGCTACGTATAACGGGCGGCTGATCCGATACCGCCCATTTTGTGCCACCGCCCGAGGCAAATTTCTAGTCCCGTCTCCATTTTGCAATTTGCATATATGAAACTATTTGAGCAATTTAAAACTTGCAGCTCAGAGAATAACAATGTAATATATTTTAGCAAAAAAGAAATGGCCTCAGTAAAAGATTAGTTGGCTCTTTAGTGGGTTCAAGTCCCACTCCAGAGACTTGAGCACATAAAGCTAGGCCGACACTACAGTGCCGTGCTGAGGGAGTGCTGCACTGTCGGAGGTGCCGTCTTTCAGATGAAACGTTAAACCGAGGCCCTGTCTGCTCTCTCAGGTGGACGTAAAAGATTCCATGGCACTATTTCGAAGAAGAGCATGGGAGTTATCCCCGGTGTTTTGGCCAATATTTATCCCTCAACATCACTAAAAACAGATTATTTGGTCATTATCACATTGCTATCTGTGGGAGCTTGCTGTGCACAAATTGGCTGCCGCGTTTCCTACATCACAACAGTGACTACACTCCAAAAGTACTTCATTGGCTGTAAAGCGCTTTGGGACGTCCTGAGGTCATGAAAGGAGCTATACAAATGCAAGACTTTCTTTTTTATTTATTTTTTTCTTTGGAGATTTGTACTGCAAATGTCGATGCACAAGGTTGAGGTGAATGCACTTCATTTCTTTACATGATTTATTCAGCCTCTGGAGACTGGGACTACTGTCTACCGGCATTCCACCATCCAGAAAATGCTCCACTCACAGCTCCATAAACCTGTTAATACTCAGCTCCAGGATTGTTTAAAATATCCAACACTGGCTCATCCGGATTATCAACATTACCAAACAAAGCTTAATACCAGCAACAAAGAAATGTCTCCCACTTATGTCTCTCATTGGGTGGGTGGAGGGTGTCTGCTGAATGTAGGAAATATAATCCTGACTTCAGATAACCCTGTGCATTCTTGGGCTGCTGTGTAAATTCTACCTTCTCAACTCTGACAAGCTTTTAGTTTCACTTTGAGAGAAAGATTTTTAGGTTTGGTCTAGTGACGTGATATTAGTTTATACTAAATCAGTACTGTACACCCAAGTACAATGGAACTTGTCTGGTCATCGGTAGTGGGGAAAATGCATCGGTAGTGGGGAAAATGCTAGAGTCCATTATAAAAGATGTAATAGCAGAGCACACGGAAAACAGTGACAGGATCGGACAAAGTCAACATGGATTTACAAAAGGTAAATCGTGCTTGACTAATCTACTGGAATTTTTTCAAGATGTAACTGGTAGAATAGATAAGGGAGAACCAGTGGATGTGGTGTATTTGGACTTTCAGAAGGCTTTCGATAAGGTCCCGCATAAGAGATTAGCGTACAAAGTTAAAGTACATGGGGTTGGGGGTAAGGTACTGACTTGGATAGAGAACTGGTTGGCAGACAGGAAGCAAAGAGTTGGAATAAACGGGTCTTTTTCCGAGTGGCAGGCAGTGACTAGTGGGGTACCGCAGGGATCGGTCCTAGGACCCCAGCTATTCTCAATATATATATTAATGATCTAGACGAGGGAACTAGATATAATATCTCCAAGTTTGCAGACGCCACAAAGCAGGGTGGGCGTGTGTGCTGTGAGGAGGATGCAGAGAAACTCCAGTATGATTTGGACAGGTTGGGTGACTGGGCAGATGCATGGCAGATGCAGTATAATGTGGATAATTGCGAGGTTATCCACTTTGGTGGCAAAAACAGGAAGGCAGATTATTATCTGAACGGCAATAGATTGGGAAAAGGAGAAGTGCAACGAGACCTGGGTGTCCTTGTGCACCAGTCACTGAATGCAAGCATGCAGGTGCAGCAGGTGGTTAAGAAGGCAAATGGTATGTTGGCCTTCATAGCGAGAGGATTCGAGCACAGGAGCAAGGATGTCTTGCTGCAGTTGTACAGGGCCTTGGTGAGACCACACCTTGAGTATTGTGTGCAGTTTTGGTCGCCTTATCTGAGGAAACATAGAAACATAGAAGATAGGAGCAGGAGTAGGCCATTCGGCCCTTTGAGCTTCCTCCACCATTCAATGAGATCATGGCTGATCATCCAATTTCAGTACCCTGTCCCTGCCTTCTCCCCATATCCCTTGATCCCTTTAGCCTCAAGAAATATATCCAACTCTTTCTTGAATATATTTAATGAACTGGCCTCCACCGCCCTCTGTGGCAGAGAATTCCACAGGTTCACCACTCTCTGGGTGACGAAATTCCTCCTCATTTCAGTCCTAAATGGCTTACCCCTTATCCTTAGACTATGACCCCTGATTCTGGACTCCCCGGCCATCAGAAACATCCTTCCTGCATCTAGTCTGTCCAGACCTGACAGAATTTTATAGGTTTCGATGAGATCCCCTCTCAATCTTCTAAACTCCAGTGAGTATAAGCCCAATCGACACAATCTCTCCTCATACGTCATTCCTGCCATCCCAGGTATCAGCCTGGTGAATCTTCGCTGCACTCCCTCCATGGCAAGAACGTCCTTCCTCAGGTAAGGCGACCAAAACTGCACACAGTACTCAAGGTGCGGTCTCACCAAGGCCCTGTACAACTGTAGCAAGACATCCTTGTTCCTGTACTCGAACCCTCTTGCTACGAAGGCCAACATACCATTTGCCTTCTTAACCGCCTGCTGCACCTGCATGCTTACTTTCAGCGACTGGTGCACAATAACACCCAGGTCTCTTTGCACTTCCCCTTCTCAATCTATTGCCATTCAAATAATAATCTGCCTTCCTGTTTTTGCCACCAAAGTGGATAACCTCACATTTATCGACATTATAGTGCATTTGCCATGTTTCTGCCCAATCACCGAACCTGTCCAAATCGTACTGGAGTTTCACGACATCCTCCTCACAGCTTACCCTCCCACCCAGCTTTGTGTCGTCTGCAAATTTGGAGATATTACATCCAATTCCCTCGTCCAGATCATCATTAATATATATTGTGAACAGCTGGGGTCCTAGGACCGATCCTTGCGATACCCCACTAGTCACTGCCTGCCACTCGGAAAGGATGTTCTTGCCATGGAGGGAGTGCAGCAAAGATTCACCAGACTGATACCTGGGATGGCAGGAATGAGGTATGAAGAGAGATTGGGTCGATTAGGCTTATATTCGCTGGAGTTTAGAAGAATGAGAGGGGATCTCATTGAAACTTATAAAATTCTAACAGGACTAGACAGACTTGATGCAGGAAGGATGTTCCTGATGGCGGGGCAGTCCAGAACCAGGGGTCACAGTCTAAGGATAAGGGGTAAGCCATTTAGGACTGAGATGAGGAGGAATTTCTTCACCCAGTGGTGAACCTGTGGAATTCTCTACCAGAGAAGGCAGTTGAGGCCAATTCATTAAATATATTCAAGAAGGAGTTAGATATATTTCTTAAGGCTAAAGGGATCAGGGGAGAAAGCAGGGACAGGGTACTGAATTTGGATGATCAGCCATGATCTCATTAAATGGCGGAGCAGGCTCGAGGGGCCGAATGGCCTACTGCTCCTATCTTCTATGTTTCTATGTTCTCTCTCCACAGATGTTGCCTGGCCTGTTGAGTGTTTCTGCCACTTTTCTGTTTTTGTTTCAGTTTTCCTACATCTGCAGCATTATGATTTTGGGATCTTGCTGAGGTCTGCACGTCAGCTGTGGCTCAGTTGGGTAGCACACTCGCCTCTGAGTCAGAAGGTTGTGGGTTCAAGTCCCACTCCAGAGACTGGAGCACAAAAATCTAGACTGACACTCTGCTGAGGGAGTGCTGCACTGTTGGAGGTGGTGTTTTTCAGATGAGACGTTAAACTGAGGCCCTGTCTGCTCTCTCAGGTCCATGGCACTATTTCGAAGAAGAGCATGGGAGTTACCCCCGGTGTCCTGGCCAATATTTATCCCTCAACCAATATCACTAAAACTGATTATCTGGTTATCACATTGCTGTTTGTGGGAGCTTGCTGTGTGCAAATTGGCTGCCACGTTTCCTATATTACAACAGTGACTACACGTCAAAGAGTACTTCAATGGCTGCAAAGCGCTTTGGGACGTCTGGTGGCCGTGAAAGGTGCTATATAAATGCAAGTCTGTCTTTCATTTGCTTGCAACGTGTTTCTCGGTAAGAATTTAAAAATCTCCTTCATTAACCTTGTCTGCAATCTGCATGGAGGCACTGCTCACAAAGGATAGTCAATGCTGCCAATGTAGCACACCCTGTCTATAATGTAGGTTTAGGGAGCTACACAAAAAAGCAGGTCAAAGTGATAGACAAGCTAAGGAAAGATGGAGCTGTAAATAATGCACATTAAATTAGTCCTCATAGCATATCACATTCTGATCATGCTGCCAAGTCCACTCCATAATCTGGTATGGGTTTGACTCTAGCAAACTGGCAGCATAAATGTGGCCAAATTAGGTACCAAGTACTCGAGAGGTAGTTTTCATGCTATAAATGCCCAGAGCGTGTGTCAATTTCATAAATAACCAAGTAATGCAAGACCTTTGGACAAATTAAGCTCCTCCCAATAAAGACGTGAAGCACATGGGGCCATGCTGGTTAATTTTGCCTTTGAGATCTGCAATAGACCAAAATAGTTTCACTCTGGGTACAAGCATGAAGAGTTGCGTGTTAGACTGAAGAGTAATATTAGACTGTCCAACAATTTATGGAAAGGTACCTAAAGATGAGTTATGTTAGAAAATTATTTAATGCTTGTTATAGCTAATACATTGCCACACTGATTATCAGACAAATAGCAACATCTGGACATTACTGTACCTACTGCTAGCAGAGTTCAAGCATACTGATGCTATATTTTAATTTTCACATCAAATCAGACAGTAACAAATTTCAGATCAAACATATAGCCAACGCCACTTGAAGTCTGCTCAAAAACAGACACATGGGCTGCTCTTCCTTGTAGTGTACAATGTTCAATCAAGAAACATGCTACAATAAGTATTGGATATCACCACGGTAGCACCAGTAGACTTATTTCAGGATGCAAATTATGAGATTCTATACTTGAGTGAAACCCAATAATTCAGCAGAGCGAATACAATATTATATTTAATCTGTATAGATCTACCGCCCCAGTCATTTTCTGCTTTCCCTTCTCTCCCAGGTTGGCAGTCAAGCAAGTGACTTGCCCCAAGTTTTCTGTCGATGCCACTCCAGCTGGTCACTAGAAGGCATCCAGCACTGAATCTTTCCTTGCTGAGCTAATAATATACTGATCCAGAAAGCACATCACAGAAACCCATCACCTTTCCCCTCCCCCCACTTACATTATTGTTACTCTTATTGAATTATTGTCTACCTCTTGTAAAAAAGGTGGAAATTTACAATGAAATTTGGAGTCAGCTTGGTATTTCCCCTATTAATGCAAAACCATGTCTTAGATAATCACCATAATTTACAGATTTAATTTAACATATGTTACTCTCAATTTTAAAGTAAAATATAAATAAATATATGCTTTTATATTTCAACAAACAGCTTCCTACAGACAAATCTTCGAACCTACCAGAGAAGACAGTTTGCCAATTACATTGTTTATTAAATGCAAGCAATGTACTTCCATTATAATAGAGAATTGTTTCTGTTTTTATACAGGTTATTTGGTAAGACATGCTAACCAGTAGGAAAGAAAAACAATTCTTTGAAATTTGTTAAACTCATTGTAGCCGTGGCAACAGTAGGAACTCTACATTTAGCCGGGATTTCCAGTCCTGATTGTCATGGAGGGACCCTTGCTGGAAAGTGCACGTGGGTGTATGTTGAGCGACGATGCGATCAATCTTGGCTCCATGGGTAAATCCTATGGTAATGCTGACTGTCTGGGCTCATACCTGAAAGATGACAACTGGGCTGTTAGCCGTGGCTCACTGGGTTGCTCTCGCACCTCAGAGTCAGAGGGTTGTGGGTTCAAGTCCCACTCCAGAGACTTCAGTACAAAATCTAGGCCGACACTCCAGTGCAGTACTGAGGGAGTGCTGAACTGTTGGATGTACTGTCTTTCAGATGAGACGTTAAACCAAGGTCCTGTCTGGCCTCTCAGGTGGACATAGAAACATAGAAGATAGAAGCAGGAGTAGGCCATTCGGCCCCTCAAGCCTGCTCCGCCATTTAATGAGATAATGGCTGATCATCCAAATTCAGTACCCTGTCCCTGCTTTCTCCCCATATCCCTTTAGCCTTAAGAAATATATCTAACTCCTTCTTGAATATATTTAATGAATTGGCCTCAACTGCCTTCTATGGTAGAGAATTCCACAGGTTCACCACTCTCTGGGTGAAGAAACTCTTCCTCATCTCTGTCCTAAATGGCTTACCCCTTATCTTTAGACTGTGACCCCTGGTTCTGGACACCCCCGCCATCGGGAACATCCTTCCTGCATCTAGTCTGTCTAGTCTTGTTAGAATTTTAAAAGTTTCAATGAGATCCCTTCTCATTCTTCTAATCTCCAGCGAGTATAAGCCCAATCGACCCAATCTCTCCTCATACGTCATTCCTGCCATTCCAGTTATCAGTCTGGTGAATCTTCGCTGCACTCCCTCCATGGCAAGAACATCCTTCCTCAGATAAGGCGACCAAAACTGCACACAATACTCAAGGTGTGGTCTCACCAAGGCCCTGTACAACTGCAGCAAGACATCCTTGCTCCTGTACTCGAATCCTCTCGCCACCAAGGCCAACATACCATTTGCCTTCTTAACCGCCTGCTGCACCTGCATGCTTACCTTCAGCGACTGGTGCACAACGACACCCAGGTCTCGTTGCAGTTCCCCTTCTCCCAATCTATTGCCGTTCAGATAATAATCTGCCTTCCTGTTTTTGCCACCAAAGTGGATAACCTCGCATTTATCCACATTATTATACTGCATCTGCCCAATCTGTCCAAATCATACTGGAGTATCTCTGCATCCTCCTCACAGCACACATGCCCACCCAGCTTTGTGTCATCTGCAAACTTGGAGATATTACATCTAGTTCCCTCATCTAGATCATTTATATATATTATGAATAGCTGGGGTCCAAGCACCGATCCCTGCGGTACCGCACTAGTCACTGCCTGCCACTTGGAAAAAGACCCGTTTATTCCAACTCTTTGCTTCCCGTCTGCCAACCAGCTCTCTATCCAAGTCAGTACCTTACCCCCAATCCCATGTGCTTTAACTTTGTACGCTAATCTCTTATGCGGGACCTTGTCGAAAGCCTTCTGAAAGTCCAAATACACCACATCCACTGGTTCTCCCTTATCTATTCTACCAGTTACATCCTCAAAAAATTCCAGTAGATTAGTCAAGCATGATTTACCTTTTGTAAATCCATGTTGATCTTGTCCGATCCTGTCACTGTTTTCCAAGTGCTCTGCTATTACATCTTTTATAATGGACTCTAGCATTTTCCCCACTACCGATGTCAGGCTTATAATTCCCCGTTTTCCCTCTACCACCTTTTTTGAATAGTCGGGTAACATTAACTACCCTCCAATCCATGGGAACTGTTCCAGGGTCTATAGAATTTTGGAAGATGACCAGCAATGCATCTCCTATTTCTAGGGCCACTTCCTTAAGTACCCTAGGATGTAGATTATCAGGCCCTGGGGATTTATCGGCCTTCAATCCCGTCAATTTCCCGAACAACATTTCCCTACAAATACTGATTTCTTTCAGTTCCTCCCTCTCATTAGACCCTATGTTCCCTGACATCTCTGAGAGGTTATTTGTGTCCTCCTTTGTGAAGACAGAACCAAAAGTATGTATTTAATTGGTCTTCCATTTCTTTGTTCCCCATTATAAATTCCCCTGATTCTGACTGCAAGGGACCGATGCTTGACTTCACCAATCGTTTTCTCTTTGCATATCTATAGAAGCTTTTACAGTCAGTTTTTATGTTGCCTGCAGGTTTACTCTCATACTCTATTTTCCCCCTCTTAATTAATCCCTTTGTCCTCCTTTGCTGAATCTTAAACTGCTCCCAATCCTCAGGTTTGCTGCTTTTTCTGGCCAATTTATATGTCCTCTCCTTGTAAAAAATACAATGGCATTATTTCAAAGAGCAGGGGAGGTCTCCCTGGTGTCCTGGCCAATATTTAACCCTCAGCCAACATCACTGATGGGCCTTCAATAACCACAAAACTAGAAGTTATAGACTTAAACAAGTTGGCTTTTAATCACTAAGATCAGAGCTAACATCTCAACACGCCGACTGGTTCACAGGAATGAGTCATACAGATCCTGGGATCTTTATGTAAGAGAAGTCAGGGGCGGAGCCAAGAGCCAAGACCTGGAACCTCCCAGGTTAGTCGGGAAAGAGGAAGTGAAACTATACACAGTGGGGGAGGGTAATATACATGAGTGCAAAACAAATACAGGATCAAGACAAACAGATTTCATTACATTCACCCCTTCTATAGATTTAGTCCATCGGGGTGATGTTTCTTAAAAGTTGGTATAAGTGAGTCTGTCAGGAGGTTTTGCAGTTCTCAGTGATCGGCGCAAAGCCGGTTGGGGTGCCTCTAGGGGAGTGGATTCTGGTTCCTCCGCTGTCCGGGCCTCCGCAGTGTCTTCCAGGTTATCTGCAGTGTCCTCCAGGTTAAAGTTGGGTATTGATACCTCTGGGCGTCCTGTCTCTTTGTATAGTGTAGGTCTTCATCGGGTAGTCTCCTATCGTTCTCTCCGCTCCCCGAGGGAGCGAGGTCTTTTATGGAAACAGTGTCCTCTCGCCCGTCAGAGTATTCGATATAGGCATACTGAGGGTTTGCATGGAGGAGCTGTACCTTTTCCACAAGGGGGTCCGTTTTATGGCCTCTCACGTGCTTCCGCAATAGTACTGTCCCCGGAGACGTCAGCCACGCGGGTAGAGATATGCCCGAGGTGGATTTCCGGGGGAAAACGAACATCTTTTCGTGAGGGGTAGCGTTAGTGGCAGTACATAACAGAGACCTTATGGAGTGGAGCACGTCTCGGAGGACTTCCTGCCAGCGGGAGGTCGGAAGGCCTTTTGACTTTAAGGCTAACGTGACAGCCTTCCAAACAGTAGCATTCTCCCTTTCCACTTGCCCATTAACCCGGGGGTTGTAGCTAGTGGTTCTGCTAGTGGCTATCCCCTTCGAGAGCAAGAACTGGCGCAGCTCGTCACTCATGAATGACGTCCCCCTATCGCTGCGTATGTAGTTCGGCATGCCAAACATGCAGAATAGATTACAGAGACACTTGATGACCGTGGCACTGGTCATGTCTGGGCAGGGAATGGCGAAGGGGAAGCGGGAATATTCATCAATGATATTGAGGAAGTATACGTTACGGTCGGCAGAGGGAAGGGGTCCCTTGAAGTCCAGACTTAGGCGCTCGAATGGCCGTGTGGCTTTGATAAGGTGTGCACGGTCAGGCCTGTAGAAACGAGGCTTGCATTCTGCACAGATGCGGCAGGCTCTGGTCATTGCCCTGACCTCCTCGATGGAGTGGGGCAGATTGCGGGACTTTATAAAATGGTATAGTCGGGTGACCCCTGGGTGACAGAGGTTGTTGTGGAGACCCTGTAATTTGTCCGTATGAATGCTGGCACACATTCCCCGCGATAGGGCGTCTGGGGGTTCATTAAGGGCTCCCGGCCTGTACATAATATCATAGTCGAACGTGGATAGTTCGATCCTCCACCTGAGTATTTTGTCATTCTTGATTTTCCCCCTTTGTTTGTTATTAAACATGAAAGCCACCGACCGCTGGTCGGTGAGCAGGGTGAAACGTTTGCCGGCTAGGTAGTGTCTCCAGTGCCGCACCGCCTCCACTATAGCCTGTGCCTCCTTCTCGACAGAAGAGTGCCTGATTTCAGGTCCCTGAAGGGTTCGGGAGAAGGCGGCCACAGGTCTCCCAGCCTGATTGAGGGTCGCAGCTAAGGCAAAGTCTGACGCATCGCTTTCGACTTGAAAGGGAATGCATTCGTCCACTGCACACACTGCAGCCCTTTCAATGTCCTGTTTAATACTGGTGAAAGCCTCCCGAGCTTCAGCTGACAGTGGGAAGGACGTCAATTTAATGAGGGGTCGGGCCTTATCAGAGTAATTGGGCACCCATTGGGCATAATATGAAAAAAATCCCAGGCACCTTTTTAAAGCTTTGGGATTGTGTGGCAGGGGCAGTTCCTTTAGGGGGCGTAATCGGTCAGGGTCCAGTCCAATTACCCCATCTTCCACCACACAGCCGAGGATACAGAGACGGGTTGTGTTGAAGACACATTTGTCTTCGTTGTAGGTTAGATTCAGCTTTAGGGCAGTTTTTAAAAATCTCGCAAGATTTAGATCGTGGTCTTGCTGGTTGTGCCCGCAGATAGTGACATTGTCCAGATAGAGGTAGGTAGCTTGTAGTTTATTCTCGTCAACCATGCGGTCCATCTCACGTTGGAAGACCAAGACCCCATTTGTTACTCCGAAGGGCACTCTGAGAAAATGGTAGAGGCGCCCGTTCGCCTCGAAGGCGGTGTATGGGCGGTCCTCCGTTCTAATGGGGAGCTGGTGATACGCGGATTTGAGGTCGATAGTCGAGAAGACTCGGTATTGCGCAATCTGGTTGACCATTTCTGATATGTGGGGTAAAGGGTAGGCGTCCAGCTGGGTATAAATATTAACAGTCTGGCTGTAGTCAATTACCATCCGTTTCTTTTCGCTATTTTTAACTATGACTACTTGGGCACGCCACGGGCTGGTACTGCATTCAATAATGCCTTCCCGCAGGAGTCTGTCCACTTCCGCCTTGATAAAGTGTCTGTCTTCCAGACTGTACTGTCTACTTTTGGTCGCTATGGGCCTACAGTTCGGAGCGAGATTAGCGAATAAAGAGGGCGGGCTGATTTTTAAGGTTGATAGGCCACAGACTGTGAGTGGCGGCTGGGACCTGCCATATGCTAGCGTGACACTTTCGTGGTGGCACTGGAAGTCCAGGCCCAAGATTACATTAACACAGAGTTCTGGCATCACGAGGAGTTTAAAATCCTTGTAGTCCGTGCCTTTTACAGTCAGTGTTACCACACAGTAGCCCAAAATGTCCGAAGTGTGGGGCTTAGCAGCCATAGCAATTCTGCTCCGTGTAGGGGTTACCGTTAATGAGTGCCGCCGTACCAGGCTAGGGTGGATAAAACTCTCGGTACTCCCACAGTCAATTAAACATTTCGTTAAGTTCCCGTTTACCTGTATGTCCATCATGGATTTTGTCAACGGGTGTGGCCTGGATTGATCCACCGTGATCGAAGCCACTGTTGGGCCCTGGGCGGCCGTTGAGTCGGGAAAAGATGGTGGATCCCAAGATGGCGGCCCGCACGAGGTGGTGACGGAGTTGGAAATCGGATTCCCCCTGCAGACTTTGCTAAAATGCCCCTTTTTCTTACATTTGAAGCATGTAGCGTCCTTCGCTGGGCATCGTTGTCTGGGGTGCTTGGCCTGGCCGCAGAAGTAGCATTTCGGGCCTCGAGACATTGCCGCTGTAGTAGGACTCCTAGGTGAACTTCTGTGTGGGGACTCCGGCGGTGTAGAGCTGGTCTGAGACCTGGATGGGGAAGATGGCCGATTCCAAGATGGCGGCCCCCTCGGCGCGCACGAGGCGGTGAGGGCCGCATGGCCGGAAGAATAAGAGTCAGTTTTTCTGGGCCACGTCCAGCGATTGCGCAGTGCCCACTGCCTTTTTTAAGTCCAGGACCTCCTTCTCCAGCAGTCTCTGCCGGATATAATTCGATTTGAGGCCCGTGATGAAGGAATCGCAGACCAATTCGTCAGAGTACGCGTTGGCCGTCACGGCCTTGCAGTTACAGTCCCGGACCAGGTCCTTTAGGCCCTGTAAGAAATCGTCCATTGATTCCTCTGGTCGCTGCCTGCGTGTAGCCAGCAGATGTCTGGCGTACACTTCGTTTACCGGCCTCTGATATTGGGCCTTCAGGATAGTGATGGCCTCCGTGTAAGAGGTGGCGTCCCGGATGAACGAATAAATCCGATGACTTATGCGAGTAGTCAGTAGACTCAGTTTATCTACCTTGCTAGTGGATGAGGCCCCCGCGAAGAGTTCGAAGCATTTGAGCCAGTGTCCAAATTGATTTGATGCTTCAGCAGAATGTGGATCCACGTCCAGACGCTCTGGTTTTAGGAGTCGATCCATCCTAGTATTCTTTAGTGATTAAAATTGATGGGCCTTCAATAACCACAAAACTAGAAGTTATAGACTTAAACAAGTTGGCTTTTAATCACTAAGATCAGAGCTAACATCTCAACACGCCGACTGGTTCACAGGAATGAGTCATACAGATCCTGGGATCTTTATGTAAGAGAAGTCAGGGGCGGAGCCAAGAGCCAAGACCTGGAACCTCCCAGGTTAGTCGGGAAAGAGGAAGTGAAACTATACACAGTGGGGGAGGGTAATATACATGAGTGCAAAACAAATACAGGATCAAGACAAACAGATTTCATTACAATCACTAACAAAGATTATCGGGCCTCTATCTCATTGCTGTTTGTGGGAGCTTGCTGTGTGCATATTGGCTGCCGTCTTTCCTACATTACAACAGTGACTACACTTCAAAAGTACTTCATTGGCTGTGAAGTGCTTTGGGACATCCTGAGGTTGTGAAAGGTGCTATATAAATGCATGTCTTTTTCTTCTTTTAAAGTATTGGTGAGTTGCTGTTGAACTGTGTCCCAGCTACTACCAGTGCCTTTAGAAGTTGAGGGGAGAAAATTGGAGAAACTTGCAGAGAAAAAAAACATGCAAGTTAAATTGCATTCTCTTATTGGCATACCAAGTTGATGTAAATTCAGGAGAATGAGTTTCCTCTAATGGCAACTGATAGATGGGACCAGGAAGCAAGACCCCCCAGCTGAGTTTTCTGGATACAGGCAGCAGAAGCAAGACAAAAAGCGAATCTGGTCAAATGGAAAAACACAACCACTCTGTACAAACAGCAATATATTACATGCCAAGATAATATAGTAATGCATAATCTTAGCACTCAAAAGTAACATTGTCCCTGTCCTTGGCATCGCAACAAGATCTCTGAAACATAATGATGCCAGTACATTATAACACACAACCATATTAGAACCAGCTGCTGGATAAGTCATAGGTACCAAAATAACTCATTTGAACAGTCACCCTACAAAGGTACATCATTATATTCATACCAGAGTTACAGTCAAAAATGTCCATACAGCTACATACTATCCAACAGTTTCCAAATTTTCTCGGGGAGGGTGAGGGGATAGAAAATCCAATTCGGAATATTACAATTTCTCTTTAACTTAAATATAAAGAAGAAATACATCACTGAAAGATTTTCTTCTATAAGCTCCAATACCTGCAGAAGTAGAATATTCCACTCACCTATAATGGAATGAACTCTTACAGACAGCTGTGTCCGAAGGATTAGGGTAGGTCGTCTCCCTTTGCTGAGTGAAAAAGAAATGATTCGTTAGTCAACTCGAACCCCAATGCTTCCCACCTCTTCCTTTTAGTACCAACATAAACTCCTCTGTAGTGAAAACGTGCACCAGTTTAGCGGCAAATGCATGTTAATATTACTGGAGGCTATTTTGAGACAAGAAATTGTTACAAATACTTCTGGTGAGTACAGCTTTCAAACAGAAGTGATATTTATGAGCCCTGAAGGTTCTACGAAACATCAGTGTAGCGCTTCCTACTCATTACTCTAAGTATGCAGGATTCTACCGATGGGTTTCACAGGAAAATAACGTTTTCTGAAATTTCAAGAGGGTTTCTGCAATGAGGCTACAAGTTTTTGGACTTTTAACTCTTTGGATCTCCTTGCCACTGAAGCACCCAAGATCTAGCTGCCGTTAAAATGATGTCAGCATAGAAAAGTCATGACGCCTCACGTTTCGAGATTTTTGATCGTTATTTTTTCTTCATAAAGCATTGTGGAATTGAACTACGTTTATCTGTTGCATTTTAAAACAAAGTGAAGACGCGCAGCCTTAAAACGACCACAGGCTGCAGAAATTTGGAGGCGATTTTCAGGAAGAAAAGCGATTTGTTGCCTCATCTCAGGTACCCCCAGCAAACATGCTTGACTCAGGAGTTTGCGATGTCCCTTCCTGTTGAACTTTGCATTTAATTTTGATGGGGGAGGGTGGGGGGCGGCGGTGCGCAGTAGCAGTCTTGATTAGTAGTTCTTCTGGACAACCCCCCAATTTATAGAGGCACAGGACACTAAAGAGCTAAATATTGACAGCTTGGCCCAGCAAAGGCTGCAAAACCATTCGGGTTTTAAATAGAGCTGCAAAGGCAAGCTTTGACCTGGCTCAGGGGTCGGACGCAGGAGAGTATTTGTGAGTTATTATAGAAGTCAAACAAGACTACCCACTGATGTGGGGAAGAAAGCATGTTCATTATTTTGGATTATTATGGGAAAACAAGTCATACTAATTGAATTAAGTGAGTCTGATCATAATGTTGCTCTTTATGTTCATTTGCTATGATATAAAGCAGCTTAACAATTTGTATCTGGCCTCATCTTACCAACTCTTTTCTCGGTCTACCTTCCAAGTGTTTGGAGAGGCACATGGGGCCACGTGAAAGGCATGACTATCTGGTTCAGATCATAAGGTGTGGTACTATCGTTAGGCCCTGGGTTCACTATCATATTTAGATATTGGGCAGTACAGGTAACTCCTAAATGTAAAATGCTCAGACCACTTATAGGAATGACTAGCACCATTGTACTTGAAGGAGGAGCTAAAGAAATAACTTAAACTAGTCCCATTACATTTAGAGACTGTGCATAGAATAGTCAATTGTACTAAAATATAAATCAGCAGGCGGCTTCTTAAATATAATACAATCCTCTCATATCTGAAGACTTGTATTGCCATTAAAAATCAGCATTGAAAGATCTTGGTTAAATTCTACATTTTCCTTGGAAGAACTGTGGGGAGGAGAGGCAGAGCAAGAGAAGGATCAACAACCTACTTCATGCTGTTCCTCGTGGCTCCTCAGTCCCCATCCTAACACAGGTTAGATTCCTTTGAATTGTGTGGGAAGGAAATCCAAACCCACAGGTGATCCAGTCTGCGGATAACCGAGTAAACTTTCCACTTTGGGGCAATCGACGGGCAAATTGTGCCCAGAATCGCTCTAGTTTTGACAAGTTTTTTTGCCCTCTCTCGTTTCCGCTTAAACTCATTTGCATATCACTGAACGCAAAATCTGCCATGAGCCAGTGGAATCCAGTAGCGTTTTTAGACCGTATTTTAAAAAATATATATTTTGCTTCAAAAATATTCCTTGCTATATTTAAGAGTGGTAACTTGGTGCAGTTTGATTAATTCAGCTGAAAATGGGTTTATCACAAAAAATAAGCTTTCAGCATGTCTCGTCCACCACCTGTGAGTAACTCAATTTTAATTAATTGAAAATGACCTTTAAAAAAATATACAGAACCATTTGCTAGTTATATTGGGGTACAGTAATCAGTTTCTTAGTAAATCAAAAAAATATATATTCAAAAGCTTTTAAAACGTGCCTATTAGTGTCCTTGCGCCCAAAAGAATCAGCTAAATTTTCAGACCCTCCTCAAAGGTCTGCAAACGAGCGCAATTAGCGGAAACTCAGCGCAAACGGTCAGGAAATCTTGGGTGGCTGTGCTCAATTTTCCGATAATGCACTCCTGTTGCAGGATGCTCTGCAGACAAAAATTTTACCCCAAATACTTTTTTCGTTGAGCTCCACTTGCGCAGAAATCAGCAGTTCAGCATAGAAGCTTCATTAAGATATTAGTTTTACAACAGCCTGCGTATCCAGGATGGAAAATGCGCTATTGGAATGAGGAAAAGAGGATGCTTCTCCTCAAAGTGATTGGTGTTGGCACTGTTCTATAATATGCTTAATATTCTGTGATAAGCTGTTCACTAAAGTAAAAATTGCTTCCACTGTAATACAACATGAAATTTCCAACAGGAACACTTCTTAAAATGACAAATGGTAAACTAAAGTAACTTTCTCCCAAATAACAACAGAAAATGCTGGAAAAACTCAGCAGGTCAGGCAACATCCATGGAGAGAAATTTGAGTTGACGTTTCGGGTCGAACCCTTCTTCAAAACTGGAAAGAAAAGAAAATAGATCGAAGGCAGGGCTGCGATCGGACAAAAGAAGTGAAAGAAACAAAAGAGCTAGACGAGATGGTAATAGGCTGAGATTAGGTGTAAAGTGTACTGGCAGGGCAAGAGATAGCTGCCAGGTGTGAGAGAGAAACAAAAGGAAAGGGGGGGGGGGGGAAAGAGTGGAAAAATTACAAGAAAAAATGTGTAATAGGGGCCGAGGTTATGATCTGAAATTGTTGAACTCGATATTGAGTCCGGAAGACTGCAGAGTGCCTAATTGGAAGATGAGGTGCTGTTCCTCGAGTTTACGTTGAGCTTCCATGGAACAATACAAGAGGCCAAGGACGGTGAGGTCCGAGTGGGAATGGAGCGGTGAATTAAAATGACAGGCGACCGGAAGCTCGGGGTCACCCTTACGGACTGAACGGAGGTGTTCCGCAAAGCAGTCACCCAATCTGCGTTTGGTCTCCCCAATGTAGAGGAGACCGCATCGTGAGCAGCAAATACAGTATACTAGATTGCGAGAAGTACAAGTAAATCGCTGTTTCACCTGGAGGGGGTGTTTGGGGTCCTGGACAGGGGGGAGGTATAGGGGCAGATGTTACATCTCCTCCGCTTGCACGGGAAGGTGCCAGGCGAAGGGGAAGGAATGTTTGGGGTGATAGGAGTGGACTAGGGTGTCTCGGAAGGAGCGGTCCCTACGGAATGCTGAAAGGGGAGGGGAGGGGAAGAAACGTTTGGTGGTGGGATCACTTTGGAGGTAGCGGAAATGCTGGAGGATGATCCGTTGAATGTGGAGGCTGGTGGGGTGAAAGATGAGGACAAGGGGAACCCTATCGTGGTTCCGGGAGGGAGGGGCAGGGGTGAGGGCAGAAGTGCGGGAGATAGAACTGACACGGTCGAGGGCAGTGTCAACCACGGTAGAGGGGAATCCTCGGTTGCGGAAAAAGGAATACATGTCTGAAGGACTGGTGTGGAAGGTGGCATCGTCGGAGCAGATACGGCGGAGACGGAGAAACTGGGAGAATGGAATAGAGTCCTTACAGGAAGCGGGGTGGGAGGAAGTGTAGTCCAGGTAGCTGTGGGAGTCAGTGGGATTGTAGTGAATATTGGTCGATAACCTATCCCCAGAGATGGAGAAGTCGAGGAAGGGAAGGGAAGAGTCAGAGATGGACCATGTGAAGGTGAGGGAAGGGTGGAAATTGGAGGCAAAGTGAATGAAATTGTCAAGTTCGGGGCGAGAGCAGGAAACGGCACTGATACAGTCATCAATGTATCGGAAAAAGAGGTGAGGGAGGGTGTAAAGTCTGTGGGTTGTATAGCGAAGTAATACACAGACTACAAGAGTAACTTAAACAGGACTTTACTATTCGAAGGTCAGGGCGAATCTGCCCAATAAATTCTGCCACAGCACTTATATACCGGTGTGGTCACCGTCGGTATTACAGTATACAGCAGCCAGGATAAAGTAGTGCCACACCTAAAATAGTTCTCTTAAAAGGTGGACGGTTACATACAATAGTTCTCTTAAAGGTAGAACAGTTACATACACTACAATCCTCCCTTTTTAGCTTACAACATACTTATTCCCCATTAACATAACATCATACATGTTACAACAGTTCACAGAGGTAGTCTCTGCGGGAACAGTTCACAGATTCAGTCTCTGCGGGAAACAGTTCACAGATTCAGTCTCTGATCTTCTTGACTCGGTCCGGACCACGCCTCCGTGGTGTAGTCGGGTCACCTTGCTAGAGGGACTCACCCCATAGTCCTTCCCTAGACTTAACAGCTTTACTTCCATCACTTCTGAACCAGCATTGCTGGCTTTTTTAAAACAAACAAAAAACAGTTGGATTGCCTTGGGAAATTTTCCTAATTTCCAACTGATTTGGCTCCGTTCGGGGGACCACGTGTGTGATCGGGTAGAGGTAATAATGGTTCAGATGGTTATCATCTTCTGCTTCGTCTTTTCCTTTTTTGCTTCTTGGAGACTCTCGGGGCTCCATTGTCAGCTGCCAGCTGTAATGCCACCATCTCCCTATGTTCCTTAGACTTTAAGTGATTCATCCTGATTTCGGCACTTTGGGAGTTCTCGGCACAAGCTGGGCAGACCAGGTCCTCGTAATATTCAGTGTCACTCAACAGATCATGGTAATATTCGGTGTCGTCCTGAGCTAGGCCAGCGAGAGGGTCTTCTATTTCCTCCTTACCCAGCTGGACGTTAGCCGACTTTTGTTCCAAATCCCGACATCTGTCCTGAAGAGACTTCATCATGCGTTCAGATTCATCCCGCTTTTTCTGGGCTTCCTGCAAGTCTTTTACTAATGACCTCATTTGTGATTTCAATACTTCAACTTCATTCGGAGATTGATTGATCGGACTATTCAATCCCTCTACTGAAGTAGCTGTTTCAGTATTCTGTTGTTCTACATTGCCGTGCGTCAGCGTACTTTTGGCATCCAAGGGCTGTTCTGCTGCAGACTTCTCAGTCTGGGTTGCCACCTCAGCTCTTCCAATGACTTTTGAGAGCTCCCTTCCCTTTGAAGATTGAGGCTCGTATTTAAGTTTTTCCCATTTTAGAGTTTTATCCCTCAGCATATGAATGAGTTGGCTGACTGTTAACTCTTCTGTCCTCATCCCTTTCCATTAGCTGCAGGGCTGTTTAGAACCTTGTCCTGGGGCTCCTTTGCTGCTTCTACTTCGCCATCATCCGCAGCCCCCATCATTCGAATTTCCACAAATGAATCGTCCGGTGATGCTGCGCCCAACTTCAGTAGGAGCTCGGAAGTCATGTCGACCAACTCAGCTTTTTCTGCCTGCAACCTGCTAACCAGCGCCTTCAGTTGCGGCACATCTTGTTCCACCGGATTGGAGCACACCCCTTCAGAAGCCGAATCAGCTTTGATTCGTTTGGCCTCCTCGTGCAGACGGTTTGTGTGCTCCTGCTGCTCCCTTTTCTTCCCCAGCTGCTTCTGTTGTCTTTCCAGATTCTCCCATTCGGTATCATAGAACTTTTTCATTGCTTTCATCTCTTGCTCAAGACGGCAATTCAATTGTTCTAATTGCTGTCGTAATCTGAAATAAGTTTGCGTTCGAGCTCGATGTTCCTCAGTAATATATATGTCTGTAACTTGAACAGACTCAGAATTCTCTGTCAAGCTATGTTGTTGTTGTTCAGAGGAATTCTGTTCTGAAACTTTGTTCCCCTCTGGAGCATAAGCCTTTATGCCCACATTCGTTCTACCAACCTTAGTCAGCAAGTTCATTTTAGACTTGTCTTTCATGCTTGGGCTGGTCTTATCGTCATCCGTTTCAGAGTCTGAGCTGATTGTCTGCCCAGAGTCCTCACTCGTTATTGCTTTGAGGTAGTGCCATTCCATGTCTATTTTCTTGATCCACTCCCGTCCTAGAAGTGGTGGTCCTCCCTCAGGTAGTACGTATAAGTCCATTCCGGGGTGTTCTTTGCCCCTGTCTCTCACCTTGACTCTTATCTTTCCCATGGGGTATACTTTATGCCCCGTGTATGTCTGCAATACGAACTTGGTATCTCTCAAGGGTATATGTGAGAATAGCCGGTTGTAATCCCTTCGATTTATGACTGATAGGGCTGATCCAGTGTCCAATTCCATTCTCACTTGGACTCCGGCTATTTTTAGCATGACCCAGATAGTTTGTAGGTCAGCTTCCTTACTCACATTATGAATTCTCAGACTACCCAGTTCCTGGCTGCTTGTGTCTGAATCCGAATTCTGTTCATCTGAACTCTTCTCAACCACCTTGTGTACTTTGTTGTACTTTTCCTGTGATGGCTTTTTTTTTTGGTTGTTGGTCTTCTTCCCTGACCGGCATACTTTGGCTATGTGACCCAGTTTGCCACATTTCCTACAGTCCTGGTTTTTAAACCAGCATTGGTTCTGGTTGTGTGTTGTCTTCCCACAACGATAACATTTCGTTGCACCCGAAGTAATTTGATCCACACTGAGGACCGCTGCCTTCAGCTGCATTTCCGCAGTTCCTTTCGCTGTGGCTTCGTGTGATGCTGCAATAAGGACAGCCCTATCCAGTGTAAGGTCGTTCTCTTCGAGCAGTCGCTTTTGCGTTCCTTCCTTCGACAACCCGCACACGAACTTGTCTCGCAATGCCTCGGTCAGATTTCCTCCAAACTGGCAGTATTTCGCTAGCCTACGCAGTTCGACCAAGTATTCCGCGTTGCTTTCCTCTTTCCGTTGCGTTCTCGCATAAAATTTGAATCGTTCCGCCAACATCAGCAGTGTGGGGTTCAAGTGATCCTTCAGAACAGCAACAATATTATCGAAGGTTTGATCCGCCGGTTTAACTGGTGCTAGAAGATGCTTCAATAGCCCGTATGTCTTCGCCCCCATCGAGTTTAGCAAGGTTATAGCTTTATCATCATCCTCTATTTTATTGGCCTCACAATATATCTCAATGCGTTCTACATACGTGGCCCAATCTTCTACCTCGGAATCGAAATCGTTGATGTTACCACGCTTAGGCATCTTCACCTCCCTGATAAACAACAACGAAATATTTCTTTAACTCTTTTTCTTTCCAAGATGGCGGTTTCCCCGCACTTATCTTCTTTCCCCGCCCCTTTCAAAATGGCGGTTCCCGCTTCTGTCTTTTTCTCCGCCTACTGGCGGCTTCCCGCGGTTTCCCGCGCTTATCTTCTTTCCCCGCCCACTTTCAAGATGGCGGTTCCCGCTTTTCTTCCCCTGGCAGGAGGGGTAAGCTTTTCCCTCGGGCGACGGCCGCTGACTTTCGGGGTTCGCAGCCTGCGCTTCGGCTTCCGCGCGTTCCCTTCTCTCGGCCGGGCAACCGGCTCTGGGTACAACCCGTTGACGGCGAACAGTTTCAGCCGCTGGGCTGGATCTCGCTCAGTCTTCCTCGGGCTCTGTCTCTCCCGCTCGCGTTCTCTCTCGGGCTCTGTCTCTCCCGTTCGCGCGGCTCTCGCTCGGGCTCTGTCTCTCCCGCTCGCGCGGCTCTCGCTCGGGCTCTGTCTCTCCCGCTCGCGCGGCTCTCAATCGCGCCTCCCAGCCCTCTCGCAGTCCGGTGCTTCCCTCCCCGGCTGCGGCTGAATTCTCCGCGATTTATTTATTTTATCTCTTCCCGCGCCTTACGATCCCGGTCGCAGCGCTTCGTGGCCTCGGTCACTGTCCGACCTTTTTCACCCAATCGCTCCTCCCAGCCTCTCGCAGTCCGGTGCTTCCTCCCCGGCTGCGGCTGCGTTCTCCGCGGTTTATTTATTTTTATCTCTTCCCGCGCCTTACGATCCGGTCGCAGCACTTCGTGGCCTCAGTCACTGTCTGGCCTTTTTCGCCGTCGCGGTCTAGTCATCTCACGACGCTCCCCAGCCCGCTTGTACCACGGCTTCTGCTCCACGCTGCCCCAGTCTCAGCGCCTCTGGGCCCGACTTCTGTCCGGCTCCTTTCCCCCTCGACCGTGGTCGAGTGCACCGCCCTTATCCTCCGTTTATTTGTTTCTATTTTCCCTTTACTCACAGTCACCGTGGCCGACTTGCTTCTCGTGTTGATCGGCTCACTCACCACCGTGGCAGAAGGGACAATCCGTGCCTGTTGCTGATGGAAGACTTCGTGTTTGAAATCTTCCTCCTTTCTTGGTCTGCAGACTCGAGTTTTCTCTCAGCAAAACGACGAGGGCGGGTGCCTCTTCTCGACGCTCGTTTACTTCTTCAGAAGTATTGTTGCCGCAGGGTAAGATCGAACTCGTCGCCACTGTAAAGTCTGTGGGTTGTATAGCGAAGTAATACACAGACTACAAGAGTAACTTAAACAGGACTTTACTATTCGAAGGTCAGGGCGAATCTCCCCAATAAATTCTGCCACAGCACTTATATACCGGTGTGGTCACCGTCGGTATTACAGTATACAGCAGCCAGGATAAAGTAGTGCCACACCTAAAATAGTTCTCTTAAAGGTGGACGGTTACATACACTACAGAGGGGACCCGAGTAGGACTGGAACAAAGATTGTTCCACATAGCCCACGAAAAGGCAGGCATAGCTAGGACCCATGCGGGTACCCATGGCAACACCTTTGATTTGGAGGAAATGAGTGGAGTTAAAGGAGAAGTTGTTCAATGTGAGAACAAGTTCAGCCAGGTGGAGGAGGGAGGAGCCTATTACCATCTCGTCTAGCTCTTTTGTTTCTTTCACTTCTTTTGTCTGATCGCAGCCCTGCCTTCGATCTATTTTCTTTTCTTTCCAGTTTTGAAGAAGGGTTCGACCCGAAACGTCAACTCAAATTTCTCTCCACGGATGTTGCCTGACCTGCTGAGTTTTTCCAGCATTTTCTGTTGTTATTTCGGATTTCCAACATCTGCGGTATTTTGCTATCGTAACTTTCTCCCAAGTCTGTCTGGGACTTTGCTCTTAAACCAACATATGAAAAAGATGATGCAAGCAATTACTGGCTGGAAAAAGACAGTCAGCTCTCTCCCAATCATGTAGCCTTCAGTGATACTGTAAAAGAAACAGCACTCTCAGTATAAAAGAGCACTGTTGTAAAAACCTGCAGGTTTTTACATCAGAATGTGCAGCATACTCCACAATATAACTGCAATGCTCATTTACACTGTACCATCATATTCTGATGCAAAGATGTTTTTGGTGGGGATGGGGGGGGGGAATGAGAAGTGATCCAATACTCGTTAATGATCATAGAAACATACAGCACAGAAGGAGGCCATTCGGCCCATCGTGCCTGTGCCAGCTCTTGGAAAGAGCTATTCGATTAGTCCCAATCCCCTTGCTCTTTCCCCATAGCCTTGTAATGGTCGGAAGGATCTGCACTTCCCACTGTGGGTGCCCAGTGAAGCATTCCCAGATTAGTTAAAGCAGGAGTCACATTCCCCGTCCCAATTGCATAGTTCAGCACCAGTTTCACAAGTGCGCCTCATGCAACATCAATGTGAACTTTTAATTTCACTGGGCTGTCAAGGGAGGAGGAGAAACTCAATCAGCCATGGTTCTCGCTCCTGATCACCAACCAGCAGCTCCTGCTGGGAAATATTATATGTGGCCACTGAAGTAAGAAGAAGATTGAACTCTGTAGGGTTTTGGAGAATGTACAGCATCAGAGCTGACCTTCACCAGCTAAGCACAGACATAAAGAACAGCCAGTTGGACACAGTACCGGAGGGCTGCTAGAACCCATGGAAACATAACCCAACATGACTCAGCACCTCCAGCAGGAAAAAAAATCTCAAAATAACTGCTCTGTAAAATTGCACACATGCCAATCAACCTCTTAAGGATAAAGCCAGTGCTGGGTCTTATTCTGGAGTATACCCTTTCTGCTGTATAATTCAGAATTATAATCAAAGCTGGGTTTATTTAGTACAGACTGTGTGACAGATCACATGCAGAAATGAACAATCCCCATATGACTGGCTGATATAACTTTGAGTAAGCCATACAACAGTTTTCAGACTTCCCTTGTCAAACCCTGAAAAATGTGCTTGTACAGCATCACTTCTGGCAACATGTGGTATTTTAAGTCTCCAGTCTCTTTGCGGTGGCATTTCATACCATTTTCCAGGCCTGTCATTATCAGCAATCTTTTTACAATTACACGGACACATGTAACCAAACTCTTTCAGTTTAAAAATATTTTGCTGCCCCGTTCCAAACTTACACACAAACCTAAATAAATACCGCTAAGGATTCAGGTTAAGAATCATTTATTTGATTTTCCATTGCTGTCGAGCAATTACTGTTTAATTTTGCTCGAGACAGAGTTTCAAAAAAAAGGTCTCTTTGATCTGTTTGAAGCATGAATGAAAATCAGGGCATAAAGTCATTTTTTCCTCCGTGGATCGCCAACATTGTCCAACCATGCTGCACTTTGAACCCCCGCATTCCTGTACAGAGAGGCCTTTGCACTACATGTTATTTCCACAATCATTTTAACTTAGCAAATCAGTCAATCTTTAAAGCTTACTCCCGAGTCCCCTTAAGCCAGGCAACAAGAATTAATCAGAAGTTGCAAGCTACTACATTGGGGAGTCACTGAACATAAGAACATAAGAAATAGGAGCAGGAGTAGGCCAATCGGCCCCTCGAGCCTGCTCCGCCATTCAATAAGATCATGGCTGATCTCATCCTAACCGCCAATCCACTATCACAGAACCATCTCCTGAATCTAACAGAATTAGACACACGAAATAGGAGCAGGATCAGGCTACACAGCCCCTGGGCCCGCTCCGCTACCCACAGGGCCATGACCGATCCGAACCTAGACTCATGTCCAAATTCCTGCCCGCTCCCCGTAACCCTTAATTCCCTTTACTGCTAGGAAACTGTCTATTTCTGTTTTAAATTTATGTAATGATGTAGCTTCTACAGCTTTTTGGGGCAGCATATTCCATGGACCTACCACCCTCTGAGTGAAGTAGTTCCTCCTCATCTCAGTTTTGAAAGAGCAGCCCCTTATTCTAAGACTATGCCCCCTAGTTCAAGTTTCACCCATCATCGGGAGCATCCTCCCCGCATCCACCCGATCCAACCCCTTCACAATCTTATATGTTTCAATAAGATCGCCTCTCATTCTTCTGAACTCCAATGAGTAGAGTCCCAATCTACTCAACCTCTCCTCATATGTCCATCCCCTCATCCCCGGGATTAACCGAGTAAACCTTCTTTGTACTGACTCGAGAGCAAGTATGTCCTTTCTTAAGTATGGACACCAAAACTGTACGCAGTATTCCAGGTGCGGTCTCACCAATACCTTGTACAACTGAAGCAATACCTCCCTATTTTTATATTCTATCCCCCTAGCAATGAAAGCCAACATTCCATTGGCCTTCTTAATCACTTGCTGCACCTGCATACTAACCTTTTGAGTTTCGTACACCAGGACCCCCAGATCCCTTTGTACTTCAGTACTTTCCAGTTTCTTGCCATTAAGATAATAACTTGCTCTACGATTTTTCCTGCCAAAGTGCATAACCTCACACTTTCCAGTATTGTATTCCATCTGCCAAATCTCTGCCCACTTACTTAGCCTGTCTATGTCCCCTTGCAGGTTTTTTTATGTCCTCCTCACTCACTACTTTCCCTCCCATCTTAGTATCATCTGCAAACTTTGATATGTTACACTCGGTCCCCTCCTCCAAATTGTTAATATAGATTGTAAAGAGTTGGGGACCCAGCACTGACCCCTGCGGAACGCCACTAGTTACTGATTGCCAGTCTGAGAATGAACCATTTATCCTAACTCTCTGCCTTCTGTTAGATAGCCAATCCTCTATCCATGCCAGAATATTACCCCCAATCCCGTGATTTTTTATCTTAAGCAATAATCTTGTGTGGCACCTTGTCAAATGCCTTTTGGAAGTCTAAATACACTACGCCCACTGGTTCCCCTTTATCCACCCTATACGTTACTTCCTCAAAGAACTCCAGCAAATTTGTCAAACGTGACTTCCCCTTCATAAAACCATGCTGACTTTGTCCTATTAAATTATGATTATCTAAATGTCCTGTTACTGTCTCCTTAATAATGGACTCCAAAATTTTACCTACCACAGATGTTAGGCTAACTGGTCTATAGTTTCCAGCCTTTTGTCTACTGCCCTTTTTAAATAAGGGTGTTACATTAGCAGTTTTCCAGTCTGCCGGGACCTTTGCAGAGTCCAGGGAGTTTTGGAAAATTATTACCAATGCATCCACAATCCCTACCGCCACTTCCCTCAAGACCCTAGGATGTAAGCCATCAGGTCCAGGTGATTTATCCGCCTTGAGTCCCATTATTTTACCGAGTACCACTTCCTTAGTGATTTTGATCGTGTTTAGCTCCTCCCCCCCTTCAACCCCCTGTTTGTCCAGTGTTGGGATATTCTTAGTGTCTTCTACTGTAAAGACTGATGTAAAATGTTCAGTGTTTTTGCCATCTCCATATTTCCCACCATTAATTTCCCGGTCTCATCCTCTAAGGGACCAACATTTACTTTAGCCACCCTTTCTCTTTTTATATAACTATAAAAACTCTTACTATCTGTTTTTATATTTTTTGCTAATTTACTTTCATAATCTATCTTCCCTTTCTTAATCAATCTTTTTGTTATTTTTTGCTGTCTTTTAAAGTTTTCCCAATCCTCTATCCTCCCACTAGATTTGGCTACCTTATATGCCCTTGTTTTTAGTCGAATACTATCCTTAATTTCTTTACTTAGCCATGGATGGCTGTCTTTTCTTTTACACCCTTTTCTTCTCAGAGGAATATATATTTTTTGGAAGTTGTAAAATAACTCCTTAAATGTACACCACTGATCATGTATCGTCTTACCCTTTAATCTATTTTCCCAATCCACTCCACTCAATTCCGCTCTCATACCTTCATAGTCTCCTTTATTCAAGCTTAGCACGCTTGTTTGAGATCCAACCTTCTCACCCTCTAATTGAATATGGAATTCAACCATGTTATGGTCACTCATTCCAAGGGGATCCTTTACTAGGACATTTTTAATTAATCCTGTCTCGTTACACAGGACCAGATCTAAGGTTGCTTGCCCCCTGGTCGGTTCAGTTACATACTGCTCAAGAAACCCATCCCTAATACACTCAATGAACTCATCCTCAAGGCTGCCCTGCCCAATTTGATTTGTCCAATTAATATGATAGTTAAAATCCCCCATAATTATAGATGTCCCCTTATTACAAGCCTCAACTATTTCCTGATTGATACTCCGTCCAAGAGTTGCAACTGTTCGGAGGCCTATAGACTACGCCCACTAGTGTTTTTTTCCCCTTATTATTCCTTACCTCCACCCAAACTGTTTCATTATCCTGATCTTTTGACCCAATATCATTTCTCTGTATTACAGTGATTCCTTCCTTTATTAACATAGCCACCCCACCTCCCCTCCCTTCCTGCCTGTCCTTCCTGATCGTTAAATAACCTGGTATGTTTAATTCCCAGGCATTGTCACCCTGCAGCTATGTTTCTGTACCTACTTTACCTACAGCAGGAAGCAGGCAGAAACAATACTAGTATAATCTCGGCACCAATTTATTACATGTTGCCAAATGCAAAATTAGCACATCTAGATAATTACGATGCTTTTATACTGCAGGTATTTGGATAATACCTACCTAGAACCACACAAATGCTAGCAATGCGGAGCTATACTGCCAGTTACGCATTGCTCTATAACCAAGCAAAGCTCAGGGCTCCCTGCCACACAAATGGCAGTTGCCTGTTTAATGTTACTGAAGAGGCAATGGGAAGGTTGGTTCTTCATCAACATTGGAAAAGCGAAAAATAAAGTCTAGGGGGTCGATTTTAACTGAGCCGTGAGGTGGGCTTTGACGCGTGCGGGGGGTTAAAAATCGCTAAAACTGGCAGGCAGGACCCCCCCGGACTGGTTCCCGACCCCGAGCCATTTTAACCCAGGCGTGTCTGATGGTCCCGAATAAGTCCCGCCTCCAACAGGCGTGACTTGTCTTTAAGGCCCTTAATCAGCAATAATTGGCCTTGATAATGCCATTTTAACAGGCCCTTGCATTTTTAACCCTTTTCCCACGGAAAACACGCCTGCTGGGGATCACACCTGTGAAAGCTGGCGTGAGCACTATTGGCTTGCTGACCATCAGCTGCAGGTCAACCATTAAAGAGGAGATTTGATCAGTCATCATTTGCAGGTGGCAGGACTTTGTTGTTTCAGGCCTGGGGCAACTTTTACCAGGCTTAACCACACCTATGGAAGGTTGGAGCCTCACACACATCTCCAGTGTGAACTCCTGGGAAACCCCTCTCGCCACACTCACTCAGCGCTTCCTCAGCGGAGGCATATGCCAGAAGCATGGGAGCCATTTTTCTCCTTCCCTTCTTGGCATTAGAGGAGCTCGAGCACCAGGCGTGGCAGCAGCAGAACCAGGAACAACAGCAGCACCAGCAACAGCAGCAGCAGCAGGAGCACCAGGCTGCTGCTCACCCACCTGTGGCTGCACAGGCCAGAAGGGGCCAGCGCATGGAAGCCCGTCGGCACAGGAGATACCCCCCAAACAGGGTCTACAGGCACAGTGTCAGCTACCTCAAAATGACTGAGCAGCAGTGACAAAGGCGGCTCCGACTTTCGTGACAGGCAGTGACTGACATCTGCGCAATGATACATCAAGACCTGCTGCCCAGAGGACCAGGTGGACACTCCTTACCAGTGGCCATCAAAGTAACGAGAAAGGATTAATTAACAATCTTGTTGTACGAGGCCCCTTGGGTCGGAGCGATCATAATATGATCGAATTCTTCATTAAGATGGAGAATGAAGTAGTCGACTCAGAGACTAGGGTCCTAAATTTAAATAAAGGAAACCATGATGGTCTGAGGCGCGAGTTGGGTAGGATTGATTGGGGAATGTCACTCAAAGGGTTGACGACGGATAGGCAATGGCAAACATTCAAAGACCGCATGGATGAACTACAGAATTTGTTCATCCCAGTTTGGCATAAAATAAAACAAAAAAGGTGACTCAACCGTGGCTAACAAGGGAAATTAGGGATAGCATAAGATCCAAGGAGAGGACATATAAATTGGCCAGAAAAAGCAGTAAACCTGAGGATTGGGAGCAGTTTAGGATTCAACAAAGGAGCACAAAGGGATTAATTAAGAAAAGGGAAAATAGAATATGAGAGTAAGCTTGCAGGGAACATAAAAACTGACTGTAAAAGCTTTTATAGATATGTGAAGAGAAAAAGATTGGTGAAGTCAAGCGTAGGTCCCTTGCCGTCAGAATCAGGGGAATGTATAATGGGGAACAAAGAAATGGCAGACCAATTAAATACATATTTTGGTTGTCTTCACAAAGGAGGACACAAATAACCTCCTAGAGATGTCGGGGAACATAGGGTCTGATGAAAGGGAGGAACTGAAAGAAATCAGTATTTGTAGGGAAATGGTGTTAGGGAAATTGATGGGATTGAAGGCCGATAAATCCCCAGGGCCTGATAATCTACATCCTAGGGTACTTAAGGAAGTGGCCCTAGAAATAGTTGATGCTTTGCTGATCATCTTCCAGCATTCGATAGAATCTGGAACAGTACCCATGGATTGGAGGGTAGCTAATGTTACCCCACTATTTTAAAAAGGTGGTAGAGAGAAAACGGGGAATTACAGACCGGTAAGCCTGACATCGGTAGTGGGGAAAATGCTAGAGTCCATTATAAATGATGTAATAGCAGAGCACTTGGAAAACAGTGACAGGATCGGACAAAGTCAACATGGATTTACAAAAGGTAAATTGTGCTTGACTAATCTACTGGAATTTTTTGAGGATGTAACTGGTAAAATAGATAAGGGAGAACCAGTGGATGTGGTGTATTTGGACTTTCAGAAGGCTTTCAATAAGGTCTCGCATAAGAGATTAGCGTGTAAAGTTAAGGCACATGGGATAGGGGGCAAGGTATTGACTTGGATAGAGAACTGGTTGGCAGACAGAAAGCAGAGTTGGAATAAACGGGTCTTTTTCCGAGTGGCAGGCAGCGACTAGTGGGGTACCGCAGGGATCGGTCCTTGGATCCCAGCTATTCACAATATATATTAATGATCTAGACAAGGGAACTAGATGTAATATCTCCAAATTTGCAGACAACACAAAGCTGGGTGGGCATGTGTGCTGTGAGGAGGATGCAGAAAAACTCCAGGATGATTTGGGCAGGTTGGGTGATTGGGCAAAAGCATGGCAGATGCAATATAACGTGGATAAATGTGAGGTTATCCACTTTGGTGGCAAAAACAGGAAGGCAGATTATTATCTGAATGGCAATAGATTGGGAGAAGGGGAAGTGCAACGAGACCTGGGTGTCCTTGTGCACCAGTCGCTGAAGGTAAGCATGCAGGTGCAGCAGGCGGTTAAGAAGGCAAATGGCATGTTGGCCTTCGTAGCGAGAGGGTTTGAGTACAGGAACAAGGATGTCTTGCTGCAGTTATACAGGGCCTTGGTGAGACCACATCTTGAGTATTGTGTGCAGTTTTGGTTGCCTTATCTGAGGAAGGATGTTCTTGCCATGGAAGGAGTTCAGCGAAGATTCACCAGGCTGATACCTGGGATGGCAGGAATGACGTATGAGGAGAGATTGGGTCGATTGGGCTTGTACTCACTGGAGTTTAGAAGAATGAGAGGGGATCTCATTGAAACTTATAAAATTCTGACAGGACTGGACAGGCTAGATGCAGGAAGGATGTTCCCGATATTCGGGGAGTCCAGAACCAGGGGTCACAGTCTAAGGATAGGGGGTAGGCCATTTAGGACAGAAATGAGGAGGAATTTCTTCACCCAGAGAGTGGTGAACCTGTGGAATTCTCTGCCACAGAAGGCAGTAGAGGCCAATACATTAAATATATTCAAGAAGGAGTTGGATATATTTCTTAAGGCTAAAGGGATCAAGGGGTATGGGGAGAAAGCAGGGACCGGGTACTGAATTTGGATGATCAGCCATGATCGCATTGAATGGCGGAGCAGGCTCGAGGGGCCGAATGGCCTACTCCTGCTCCTATCTTCTATGTTTGTATGTTTAAAGTCACCACCGCACTCAACTTTTTTGCCTCAGGCTCATTCCAGGGATCATCAACAGACGTCAGCGGCATCTCCCAGTCGGCCACACACACTTGCATCACGCAGGTAACCGATGCCCTCTTTGCCCTCGCGCACAATTACATTCATTTCACCAGGGATCACGCAAATGTGATGGCGCGAGCGGTTGGATTAGCTCATCTGGCAGACTTTCCAAGAGTGCAGGGCGTCATTTACTACACACGTGGCCCTTAGGACACCCCATCGCAATCCAGGTATTTTTGTCAACCGCAAGGGCTTCCACTCCCTTAACGTTCAGCTGGTGTGTGACCACAAGAAGGAGATTTTGCATGTTTGTGCCAAGTACCCTGGCAGTTGCCATGACTCCTTCATACTGCGCCAGTCTAGTGTGCCTCCGCTATTCAGGCTGCCAGACCAACTTCACGGATGGCTACTTGGAGACAAGGGCTATCCCCTGAGGAGTTAGCTACTGGCACCGTTGAGGAGGCCAGCCAATGAAGCTGAGGAGCACGACAACTCCAGCCACATTTCCACCAGATCCATAATCGAGCAAGCCATCGGCTTGCTGAAGATGCGCTTCAGATGCCTGGATAGATCAGGTGGAGCCCTACAGTACTCAGCAGCCAGGGTCTCCAGAATCGTCGTGGTTTGCTGTGCACTCCACAACATGGCACAGCGTCGTAGCTTGCAGATTCCTGAGGACCAAGTGGCTCCTCACATACCCTCCTCAGATGATGATGAGGATGAGGATGAGGAGGAGGGCGAAAATGAGCATCCTGCAGAGGCCCATCAACCAGCGGCAGCATTACACGAGAACATTGCTGCCCGGGATGCAAGGAACGCACTCATCCTGGCCAGATTTACTTAGCCTAGTAAATCAAACTCTTTTGCCTCGCAGCTTCTTACCTGAGCATCGACAATGGCCAAACCCTGCAGATTCTGAGCTATTTGACCAGCATCCTGACAACTGCAAGTAATCCTAAGCCCTCAATGTGAAAGCCCCATTCGCGAAATGACACACGCCAGAACTGCAACAGTTGCCATCAGAATTTTTATGCACAAGAACCAACTGATGGCATTTTTACAATATACACAAAATTTCACCCAAGTGACTACCCTTGTGACTACTTGTGCTTTATTTTCCTCTTACGCGTGCTCCTACGTAGTGGTTCCCCTGTGGCTTCAGCAGATGTGGAGGCCCCTTGCTCACTGTCCTGCTGCTCTTGTCTCGACACCTTTGGCGGGCGTCCTCTGGGGTGGCGAGCCTGTGAGGGTTCGTCAGCCGTCTGCTGCTCCTGCGGCTGTGCAGGGGTTGAGACGTCTATCTCACTTGGGTGTGGGCTCCGGCGGGGCTCTGACCGAGGGCTCTGCAGTGGCATGGAAGTATGAGCACTTGGAGAGGAACCCCCACTTCCTTGAGGCCTGCCACCAACCTCCCTCTCATGGGTCAGCTCCCCCTCCGCGCCTGCAAGTGGCTTGAGGGCACCTTGCTGCACATCAGGGGGGCCATGGGGACCCGTATCTGCAATGGCAGTCCTACTCAGAAGGACTTCCAGGAAGGTCTGGTTTCTCTGTTCAATAGATGACCATCGCTCCTCCAGAGATGTCATTCTATTCTGAACACTCACCATGTTTTCCATACCCTGGCGACTAACCTCCTCCATGGCCGTAGCCCTCCTCTCCTCTACCGTAGCCAGACTTACCACGGAGGCAGCAATCATTTCCACGTAGGTAGCCATCCTTTCCGTGTTGATGCGTTCATGCGCCACTGACTCCACAAAGGCTCTGCTCATGTTCGCTATGGACTCCTCCATTCGCTCCACACTCGCAACGACCCTGGAGACAAAACCTGCCAGAGACTCCTGCATCTGTGCATGGAGTTCCATCGCCTCTGATCTTATGGATGGACCCAGAGGCAGAGGGGCGACATGCAGCTGAGCCGAGCTGGCAGAGTCCTGCGCCCTCAGACGAGGACTCTCCACTGCTGTCCCTGTCTCCACAATCTGCTGATGCTCACTTGTGAGCTGTGATACACCAGGTGACAACACTACTCTATGTCCCGAAGGTCCCCCTGAGGTGTGAGTGTCTGCGCTGGTGCTGGGTGCGCTTATTTCTGCTGACGCTGTGCCCTCAGAGGTTGCAGATTCCTCTGAGGAGTCTGGAATCTCAGGCTCTTCCTCCTGGCTAGTGGGGACGGGGGCTCTCGATGGTCCTGTGGGGCAGTCAAGGAAAAAGTTAGAGATGTGATGCCAAGGTTACATGCACATTGCATTTTGCAGATGATCATAATTCCATATGATGTAGCTTCAGAATCATTATCAGCGACTCATGCAATGTCACCAGCTTGCGGGGATGCACCCGTCTGTCCCTCCCCAACTTCCGCATCTGTATCAGCCCCGACAATCTCCAGGACGGCTTCCTCCCAGGGGGTGAGCTGGGCTAATGAGGGTGGCCCTCCTCCTGTCCTGGCTTGCTCTCTTTTGTTGTGAGCTCTCTTCTCCTGCAATGAGGGAGACAAGTGGGGGTTGAGTGAGAATGAAGGAGTGAGTGCAGAGATTGCATAGCATCGATACTTAGAAGGAGACAAAGATGGAGTGAGGTTGCAAGACCAAGGGCCCGCCCTGTGTGTTGTCAGTTGTGTTTAAAGCATCAGAGTGAGAGGGAGCGTGAGGGCTGCATGGTCAAATAGTTAGGTGAATGTGAGCATAGAGAGAGAGGGAATGGCTAAGGGTGCATGGATGTGAGTGTCAAGTGGGATGTGGAGGAAGAGATTGCTAAAGCTGAGTGCTGGTGAGGAAAGGCAATGGGGATCAGATTGAGGGTGATGGAAACGTCATACTTACTTTTCCAGTGCAATGAGGTCATAGAATCTTTTCCTGCACTGCATCCAGGTGCGCCGTGTGAGCCCCAAGGAGTTGACTTCCCCAGCCACCTGTAGCCACACAGCCTTGGTCTGAGTGGGAGGCCTCTTCCTCCCTGAAGAAGGGAACAGGACCTCCCTGTGGGCCCTAGCCCCATCCAACAATGCCTGCAGTGATGCCTCATCAAATTTAGGCGCAGCTCTTGCCCTCCCGCTGGCCACTGTTCCTGCAGGCTCCTGTGCCATCATAAGGGGAAAGCTTGGAAGCCTGCAGAGGAAGCAAGGCTCACTGTGGACCTTAAATTGAGCAGCGATGATGACGTCATCGGAGGGGACTTGCAGTCATGAAAAACCCATTTGCAAAGGCTTCCCACATGTTGGAAATCAATTGGCCAATTGAGTTAAAATTGCATCAATCTCACACATCCATTTAGATTCGTGTGGGAATCACGAAATTCGGGGAACCCGACAATTGCCCGCACCGGAGTTAAAATCGACCCCTAGAAGTTCCAGGTGGCCCAAATTTTTTTAATTCACTTCGCACCAGTTGTAGTTATTCTCCAAGTGCTGTGAAGTGGAAATGGTGCGAGACAAGCTCCTCAAGGGGCTCTCGCACTACATCAGAATCCAATTATGGGGAAACAGTGGAGGTGAATATTGTCTGCAAAGTCAAGAAAGAGCGGGAAGGCGTTTTACAAAAGGAGTGATTGGGGTTTCAACAGATAGAGTATAGTGCGGTATAGTGCGGTGTCTTATAAATATTGTGACCGACCAGATGTACCAGGATGGTCTATTCTGGTCTGGTTTGTTCTTATGCAATCCTGGTGACTTTGCTCCCGGGTTATAATTGTTATATGCCGATGTGAAATGGCCACTTGCCAAATAATTGACCTATTGGCAAGTGGGGAATGTTATGTGACACTGTTATATTGAGTCACTAATCATGTCTGACTCCACAGCTTGTTGAAAAGTAATTTTTTTTAATTAACTGTAGCAATTCGCATTCGATCAGCTGCAGTGTGAACTTCCGGCAATACCCAAAATGACTGACTGACACAACTGCTTAAAGAGTTTCACCTGCCTGAAAACTCCAATACAGTAACAACTGCGTTTCGGAAGCTGCGCTCATTATTGCCAACGCAGACCAACTATGGTTGAATCATTAATCTCTATGACACTAACACGTTTGTGTTTTATTATGTTTTTGGGGGGGTGGGGTGAGAATAAAGACATTTTTAACAAAAGTACCAATCACCAATATCAAAAAAAGTGTGCAATGCTCACAAAAAGTCATCAACAAGGCCCTGTTCTGAGAGCACACCATCATTTGAAAAGCAATCCAACACAATGAAGCATGGTTGATAAGAGCAGTTCAAAATTCTTTAATTCCATTTCTCAATGTTTGCAACTCTCAGAATGCAGACTAAAATGTTAAAATGATCATGTACTTCAACTGAATGTCAGCAAGCAATACTTCAACCACCTAACGGTAGAATAGTTTTAACAATTGATAATACACAGCAGGCAAGTCATATTGATAGAGAAGAACAGTAGGTAGCTGTTAACTCTCAGTTTTGTAAATGGAACAGTTCTTTTAATATCATTTATAGGGTTCCACTGTGCAGCCGATTTCAATTTGTTTCGTTCCCCAGCGGACGGTTGGAATGTACTGATGTGACGCAATACCAGGGCAGTTGCATGAATCAGTCTGCTTGGATATGGACTGCAGGCTTTTTTTCATTTTCTTTTCCCAGTTCCTAACAAATATTTGCTAGTTTACAGTTTTGAGGCCAAACACTACCATAGTTATCAAAGAGTTTGGTACATGCTCAAGAGACACACTGGCTCGTGTACAGCATAAACTTGTTGGGCCGAATGACCTGTTTCTGTGTTGTAAATACTATGTAACTATCTAAGGTAGCTCCAGGAGGCCCACGGGGAATGTCACTGTTGTGATTCAGAAATTCCCCAGACAGTTTTCAAAACGGGCAGTTTTGAAAAGTCAGTTTTTAGAAGAACAAAATCCAAATACTGCAAATGCTGGAAATCCGAAATAAAAACAGAAAATGCTGGAAACGCTCAGCATCTGTGGAGAGAGAAACAGAGTTAATGGCCCGGAATTTGCGGTGAGCGGCGATCGCCGCTGACCTCAAAGAAAGCTGCCGACTACGATCTCACGATCTCTGTAGCGAAAACTTTCGCTTTCTCGACGGTTAATTGATTGTAGTGGTCCCACAGCCTAGAGCAGCAGTGACGGCATCAAGTTGTCCAAGCAGCCAAATCACATTGAAGAATTCTCACAGACAGCAAACCAGGAAATAAAACACATGGATTATCAATTCACTTTTTAAAAAATTTACATAGAGCGAAATAAAGATTGGGACATACACATGGGGTTAAGGTACAAACTAAAATATCATAAGTAAACTTTAAAAAATGTTTTTAACAAAAACTATTATTTTTATCATAATGGAGAAATTTGACATTCCACAAATATAAAATTAGTTTTTCAGGGCCATTAAAGTTGTTCAGTCAGTATGCTGTTAAAACCCCAGTTACACCTATTCCAACAAGGCTCAACTTTTTATGGGGTGTTTAACAGCAATATTACAATGGAAAAGCTTAAGTTTATGTCTGTTCAACTGATTTCACTGATTGAGGGCTATGAGCAGTTCAACTGTGCAGCCTGTGACGGAGCAGGAAATGACTGGCCGCAACTTCAGGATTTCCACGTTTATCTGCACATGTGCTAAAACCTGAAGTTACAGTCAGTTTCAGAGGGGTAATGACGGCGAACGTTGGCAGTTTTGTCGTCAATACCACTGCAAAATCCGGGCCATTGTTTCAGGTCAGAACTGAAGGAAGTTAGAGTTTTAACAGTTTATAAACTAATATACAGAGCCAGGGAAAAGTGTGTGTGTGTGTGGGGGGGCGGAGAGAAAATGGAAAGGTCTGTGATAAGGTGGAAGGCAGGAGAGAAGGGATGATGGTGCAAGGCAAAAAGGGTTGGTAATGGGACAAGCAAATAAACAAAAGATAGGTCCAGAGGAGGTGTAAAATTCTTGAACTCAATGTTGAGGCTGGAAGGCTGTAAAATGCCCAATTGAAAAATGAGGCGCTGTTCCTCGAGTTGGACAGCAGGTGCTGGTAATGGTTCTGCTGTAACCATTTACTTGGCTAATTACCACCCCTTTTGCCTTGCACCATCATCCCTTTTCTGGTTTCAACAGAGAGTAAAATCTGGTGGGGTGCAAAACCAGCTTTGCACCCGATCCCTTCAGGTTCCCGACGGGTGGGGTTCGGTTAAAATTGCCCCCCCCAAGTATCAAGTCCAGAGACTGAAACTGAACTGATACTTCAGTGTAGTTGAGCACTTTGGCAGTCCCCTTGTGCCAAAAGTCTTTCCTATCACAGGTACTAAATGAGACATTAACTATTTTCCTCTAAAATACACTGGAGAATTAGCTAGAGATTTGATGAAGTGGATGATCGGCATGGTCCAAATGGACAGCTGATCTTTGCCAGTCCTGCACTTCTCTATGTTCCTGAAGGGGCAGCCATTATTAGCAATAATAAATTAATCTGTAAACTCGTATCATTTAATACTTGCCAGCAATCAAAATCATTCCTAAGTCTGTTTGGAGTCTACAAATAACATACTCATTATTCTTCAAAGGACTAATTAGATGATCACCTAGAATCAAGCTTCTGCATCTTGGCGAATCTACAGCTCAGAGAACCTGCCTGAATCTTGCAGATAGCTGGGCTCTGGTCTTCATTTTGCAGTTTAGAAAGGAAAGACAGTTTCCATCAACTCTAGTTATTTCTGAAACACATTTACCTTGTATACCCCTGGTTACTAAAAACAAGAGGTGATACAGATACTTGCCTCATTTAACAGAGAATGAAAGCTCTGCTTTCCTTAGTTAGCACTAAATATCTGGAAGCCATGTCAGCCATCCCCATCTCATCAATTATTCACAAATACACACACTGTACTGGCAGATTCTTAACACTGCTCTTTACAACAGGCACAGGGGCTGAAATTTGTCGGCGCACGGCAATATGGTCACAACTCGTGCCCAAACCGGGAGGCCCAAGATCGGCCCGAAATTGGACCTTGGGCCTCACCTAAATAATGCGGGTCAGCTGCCGGCAGCTGTCTCGCCTCCACTGGCAGCATGCCCGACTGGTGAAATGAATTTCGGGCCATGCGTCCTGCCAGCAGCGGCATTCAGGTAAGTCCCGGGTGGGAAGGAGGGAGGTGATCGCAGGCTGGCCGTGGTCCTCAGGAGGGCTGTGGAGCCAGGAGAGCGTGTCTGCTGCACCTTGGCTCCACAGGAATTTTTTTTTTAATTTTAAGCTAACTTTTCATTATCATCTTCCCGTGACAGCTTATGTGGTGTAAAGATAATTCTGGAAAAACACAGGTATACTGTGGCCTAGAAATTCGGTATAGCCGCATTTGGGGCGCTAGTCCTGGCGATGCGCAAAGTTTAGCGCCACCTAGCGCGATATTGGGTTGCAGCGCCCCTAAAGGTGGGTGATGTCGGTGCTAAATCAGGCGCTGCACGCTACTCTTAAGGCGCTAATCCGGCGGCGCAACCCAATTTCGCCGCGGCGGGGCACAGCGAGGGTGCTGTTAATAATCACTTTCCCTGAGACACACTGGCGCCGGCCAGCTCTTAAAGGGGCAGGTCAATTGGCATCACCAGACACACTCACTGCCTTGTAGGCCTTCAAAGCGGTGGGAGCCTACCTGTGACGCACCAGCCTAGCAAGACATGGAAAGGGTGAGGCAGAGGGCGGAACGCCTCACTGAATGCTTTGGTTGGCGCAGTGGAATCAAGGCCAAGGAAGATGGTCGGAATGTGATTTATGTTTTGGACAGTCTCCCGGGTGTGAGAGGCAGTTATGTGTCAGTGTATTAGTTTTGCTTTCTGTTGCCATAGCTTTCTCATGTTTGAAGGAACCACATTTTGTGTAATGAAACACTTTCTTCATTTACAATGGCCATGCCTGCTATTTACATGCATCTTGCCCTTCACAGGCTTGGGGGTATCAGACTGGTTCCATTCCTGTTCTTGGAATGGCAGCAAGCATTCCGTGAGAGGGGCCTAGAAGCTACTTCTGATCAGCCTCCGACGCGCAACCTGAGAAGAGCCGCTCGCGTAGAAGTTCAGGCCAGCAGGCATCTTCTCAGCCACCGACAGAGATGTCCTGCATCTTATCTGAGGCTGCAGATCTGGCCGAAGCAGCTGGCACAGCTCAGTCATCACCTCCTTTCTAAATCGCAGCCTTCTGACACACTGCTCCTCCGACATGTTCATGTAGGAAAACTGCTGTCGGAAAACCCTGCCAGTGTAAGGTCTGCTGTGGCGACGTCTGCTGGCCCTCCTCCATCTGGCCATTCCCGCCCCCTTCTCCCAGCGTCTATTGCCCTTTCCAGATGATTCAGCAGCAGGACGTTCCCCTCCAATGCAGCCCCCATAATAAGTGCCCACAGGAAGGTTCCCCGTTGTCAAGGCTCACCAACAGCAAGGTGATGGTCAGAAGGCTTAAGATCGTCTGCCTGCGCTGGCTCATGGGCAAATGGCTCTCAGTGTGCAGCTCAGCAACTCTTTGCAGCTCTCGAGGAAGTTGTGCTCCAAAAATAGCTGCCGCTTTTAACACACACCAGTCCCCTTTAAATAACGCTCCTCCAGCCCAAGAGCAACTTGGTAAGGCCCAGGTAAGCTGTCACTATTAGTACCAGGCGCTACGGAGGGGGGCACCACTGAATTTCCGGTCCGGGGTGCCCAAAAGGCGTTGCACACTCAAATGACGTCATAATCAGCCTGCGCCCGTGAGCGGGTTAGCGCCGGCACTAAATGCATGCTCAATATGGGGCGAGGCGCTAGGCGCCCTGCGCCCGCCCGGAAATTGGCTAGCGCCCCACTTCTCGGCCTCTTTAGGCGTTAATCGGTGGCACTAACAACCGAATTTCTCCCCCTGTGACTTTTATAGTAAATGCTGAAATAAATCATTATTTCTGATGCACACATCACTCCTTCAGTTTTGAAAGTCGGAAAGGCCGCAGGAAAATGCAACTCAAGCACTGAAAGTTACTGTTAAACCCTCTCCCCCGACCCCACCGCAACCACCACTCCACCATAGCTCAGTTGGTAAATGAAGAAACTGGTGTTATCCTGAGCCATATGGACCAGGCAAATCCCAGATTCCACAGACACAAAAGCAAAATACTGTGGATGCTGGAAATCTGAAATAAATAAGAAAATGCTGGAAATATTCAGCAGGTCAGGCAGCATCTGTGGAGAGAGAAGCAAAGTTCTGATGAAAGGTCATCGATCTGAAACGTTAACTCTGTTTCTCTCTCCACAAATGCTGCCTGACCTGCTGAGTATTTCCAGCATTTTCTGTTTTTATCCCAGATTTCACATCCAGTCTGGGCTGATCTCAGACAGAGAAGTAGCAAGGAGATTATAATAAGAACTTAAGAATTAGGAGCAGGAGTAGGCCATTCGATCCTTCGAGCCTGCTCCGCCATTCAATAAGATCATGGCTGATCTTCGACACCAGCTCCACCTTCCCGCACTAACCTCATATCCCTTGGTTCCCATAGAGTCCAAAAATTTATCGATCTCTGTCTTGAATATACTCAACGATTGGCAATAATTGGCTATAGTCTTCCTCGATTAGGGAGAACGGGAAAACCCGTCCAAGGTTGCCAGTTCTGGTATCCAGTGACTCCTGCTGGGAAGTACACAAACATGTAGACAGGATGTCATGCCCTCCATGGCCAAACAGCCTACAAACCTTCACTATCAAGGTTCACAGATGAAGATTAGCCACTGGGTTGACGTAGCAGATGTCAAGCCGCACCCTTGGGACCAAGCTGCAATGCGAGTCAGTGGGCAAGATTTTCAACTTGCCACTCAAGTGTGAAACTGCCGTTGCAGGTCGATTGCTCGTCATGTATGCTGACGACACCCAGCTACCTCACCACCACTTTTCTCGACCCCTCCACGGTCTCTAAATTGTCAGACTGCTTGTCCAACATCCAGCTGTGGATGAGCAAACATTTTCTCCAATTAAATATTGGGAAGACCGAAGCCATTGTTTTCAGTGCCCGCCACAAACTCCATTCCCTAGCCACTGACTCCATCCCTCTCTCTAACATCTGTCTGAGGTTGAACCACACTGTTCGCAATCTTGATGTCATATTTGACCCTGAAATGAGCTTCCGACCACATATCCGCAGCATAACTAAGAACACCTATTTCCACCTCTAACATCGCCCATCTCCAGCCTTGCCTCAGCTCATCCACTGCTGAAACCCTCATCCATACCTTTGTTACCTCTAGACTTGACTATTCCAATGCACTCCTGGCTGGCCTCGCACATTCTACCCTACGTAAACTTGAGGTGATCCAAAACTCGGCTGCCCGTGTCCTAACTCGCACCAAGTCCCGTTCACCCATCACCCCTGTGCTTGCTGACCTACATTGGTTCCCGGTTAAGCAATGCCTCGATTTCAAAATTTTCATCCTTGTTTTCAAATCTCTCCATGGCCTTGCACCTACCTATCTCTGTAATCTCCTTCAGCCCCACAATCACCACCCCCCCCCCCCCACCGAGATATTTGCGCTCCTCTAATTCTGACCTCGAGTATCGCTGATTATAATCGTTGAACCATTGGTGGCCGTGCTTCTGTTGCCTAGGCCCTAAGTTCTGGAATTCCCTGCTTAAACCTCTCCACCTCTCTTTCCACCTTTAAGATGCTCCTTAAAACCTACCTCTTTGACCAAGCTTTTGGTCATCTGCCCTAATTTCTCCTTATGTGGTTCGGTGTCAAATTCTTTGGGGGAAAAATTCAGTTGGTTTGCGCCTTCAGTTAGCGACTTAAGAGGGCGCTAATGGGGCGTAAAGCACCTAGCGCCCGGACACGGCGATATTTGCGCCGCTCGCGAAATTAACTAGACATTTTGCGGTGGCGCTAAACACTACCGCCACGATCTCCTGCGCCGGCAGATCGTGACGTCAGTCGAGTGCGCAGCGCCCCTGTAGCGCCCGGGACCAGATATTGAGTGGCGCCCCCTGCCTTACCGCCTGCCGCTAGCAACGACAGGTTGAGGGGAGCGTTTTGCAGTCAGAAAGGGACTGGGGGAGCGCTATTTAAAGGCGACCGCTTCCTGCCTTTTTTTGTTGGTGACATTTTTGCACCACGCATTCTGAGAGAGACTTCTGGAGAGATTCAACGCTGCGTGAAGGGGTTTTGGGTACTGAGCAGCACTTTGCAGGTTCATTTTGATTTGCCCTTCCTTGCTTCGCCAGCGCTCTGAGGTAGTGCCTCGCTGCTCGGCCTTTGCGCCTTAAGACAGGTGTGAAGCGCCTGATTTAGCGCTCCAATCACCTCCAGGGGCGATAAAAGCCAAGTTTGCCATTGGAGGCGATAATTAGTGCCAGGCGCTAAACTTTGCGCACAGCCAATAATGGCGCCCCAAATGGGGCGACACTGAATTTTTTCCCCTTTGTCTTTTAATACTCCTGTGAAGGGCCTTGGGACGTTGTACTATGTTAAAGGTGCTATATAAATACAAGTTGTTGTTGTTGTTGTTATAGGCACCACCTGATTTTCATTTCCATTAACTTCAATGGAAGTTCAAAATCCAGCCTTCAAAAGAGAAGGGGAGGGAAGGAAATGGTCTGGGAAAATAAACTGAGGGTATTGAGCTATGTGATCAATGCTACCCAATTAATTATTTTGCACATTCCACCAATCTACATCCTCTTTTACTATTTATAATGACAGAAGAACAGTTTGGGAGTGTCCTTAGTGCTTAATTTGGGGGTGAGGGAAGCATCAAGGAATAAGAAAAGAAACAATCAAGCCGAAAATAAATGCTGATGTGCAAAACTGCATCAGGTTTAAATAAACCCACATTTTATGTAACTTAGCAACCACTATTTAAATACAAGCAGCTCTAAAGTCTCTTCATCTGGCTTAATTGTGGTCAGGGATTCAATACGTGGCTGGAAGTAGTCCTGACATGCCCACTGTTAATGCCTAAAGTAGCCAGTTTCATTACTTTTAAATTAGACATACAATCTTTGGCATTTAAAGCTATAATTTTAGATATAAAAAGTATTCCCACTGCCATTTGAAAGAAGTTTTACAACACAAATAAAGTCCCCGTCTGTTTTCCTATCAGTGTCGCAGTTTACCCAAGTTACTGGGAAACCTAACTTGGCAATAAATTTTCTTTACAGGCTAGTATTTAGTGGTCTTATTGTTGCAATTGCTCAACTAAATCCATGTGTAAACAGAAATCACTGCTTAAGTACACTGAACTCGGCTACTTTAAATGCAGAGCAAGGATTTTTCCTTTGCATTCCTAAATGTATCGATAGAAACAGTACTCCTGCAGAGCTTGTGTAGATGCCCCGCTGTTTCCTGCAACCCACAAGCCATAGTCTGTGTAATGGGCAGGGCAGGGCAAGTGAGTCAACATAACACAACATGCTATTATCTACACGGCTGCCTTCAAAAGTTTGTCACCATCCTTCGCCTGCTTCACGACGACATGCAAGCCGTGATCCTGACCAATGGTTCCACCACAGACCCAATTCACGTATGAACCAGGGTCAAGCAAGGCTGTGTCATCGCACCAACGCTCTTCTCGATCTTCCTTGCTGCAATGCTCCATCTCACCCTCAGTAAGCTCCCTGCTGGAGTGGAGCTAATTTACAGAACAAGCAGGAAACTGTTCAACCTCAGTCGCCTCCAGTCCAGACCCAAGGTCGTCCCATCCTCTGTCGTCGAATTACAGTATGCAAACGACGCTTGCGTCTGTGCTCACTTGGAGGTCATAGAGTCATAGAGTTATACAGCACAGAAAGGGGCCCTTCGACCCATCGCATCCGCGCCGGCCTTCAATCCCTGTCTAATCTAATCCCATTTTCCAGCATTTGGGCCGTAGCCTTGTATGCTATGGCATTTCAAGTGCTCATCCAAATGCTTCTTGAATGTTGTGAGGATTCCTGCCTCTACCACCCTTTCAGGCAGTGAGTTCCAGATTCCAACCACCCTCTGGGTGAAAAAGTTCTTCCTCAAATCCCCTCTAAGCCTCCTGCCCCTTACCTTGAATCTATGCCCCCTTGTTATTGACCCCTCTGCTAAGGGAAAAAGTTCCTTTCTATCTACCCTATCTATGCCACTCATAATTTTGTACACCTCAAATCAGGTCCCCCCTCAGCCTTCTCTGCTCCAAGGAAAACAACCCCAGCCTGTCCAGTCTTTCTTCATAGCTGAAGCGCTCCAGCCCAGGTAACATCCTGGTGAATCTCCTCTGCACCCTCTCCAAAGCAATCACATCCTTCCTATAGTGTGGCGACCAGAACTGCACACAGTATTCCAGCTGTGGCCTAACCAGCGTTTTGTACAGCTCCATCATAACCTCCCTGCTCTTATATTCTATGCCTCAGCTACTGAAGGCAAGTATCCCATATGCCTTTTTAACCACCTTATCCACCTGTTCTGCTGCTTTCAGGGATCTATGTACATGCACACCAAGGTCCCTCTGATCCTCTGTCTTTCCTAGGGTCCTACCATTCATTGTGTATTCCCTTGCCTTGTTAGTCCCTCCAAAGTGCATCACCTCACACTTTTCAGGGTTAAATTCCATTTGCCACTGTTCCGCCCATCTGACCAACCCATCTATATTGTCCTGCAGACTGAGGCTAGCCTCCTCGCTATTTACCACCCCACCAATTTTCGTGTCATCTGCGAACTTACTGATCATACCTTTTACATTCACATCCAAATCATTAATGTAGACCACAAACAGCAAGGGACCCAACACCGATCCCTGCGGTACCCCACTGGACACAGGCTTCCAGTCACAAAAACAACCTTCGACCATCACCCTCTGCCTTCTGCCACTAAGCCAGTTTTGGATCCAATGTGCCAAGGCACCCTGGATCCCATGGGTTCTTACCTTCTTGATCAGTCTCCTATGCGGGACTTTATCGAAAGCCTTACTGAAATCCATGTATACCACATCCACTGCACTACCATCATCCACACACCTAGTCACCCCCTCGTCAACACCTTCACCGAAGCGTACGAGAGCATGGGTCTTACACTAAACATCCGTAAGACAAAGGTCCTCTACCAACCTGCCCCTGCCACACAGTACTGCCCCCCCGATTATCAAAATCCACGACAAGGCCTTAGACAACGTGAACCACTTTCCATACCTCGGGAACCTACTGTCAACAAGGGCAGACATCGACGACGAAGTCCAACACCGCCTTCAGTGTGCCAGTGCAGCCTTCGGTCGCCTGAGGAAGAGAGTGTTTGAAGACCAGGGCCTCAAACCTGGCACTAAGCTCATGGTCTACAGAGCAGCAGTGATACCCACCCTGCTGTATGCCTCAGAGACATGAACCATGTACAGCAGGCACCTCAAAGTACTGGAGAGGTACCACCAACGCCGACTCCGCAAGATCCTGCAAATCTATTGGCAGGATAGGCGCACCAACATCAGTGTTCTTGCTCAGGCCAATATCCCCAGCATCGAAGCTTTGACCACGCTCGATCAGCTCCGATGGACGGGTCACATTGTCCACATGCTCAATACGAGACTCCCAAAACAAGCGCTCTACTCGGAGCTCTGGCACGGCAAGAGAGCCCCAGGTGGGCAGAGGAAACGCTTCAAGGACACCCTCAAAGCCTCCTTGAAAAAGTGTAACATCCCACCGACACCTGGGAATCCCTGGCCCAAGACCGCACAAAGTGGAGGAGAAGCATCCGGGGAGGCGCCGAACACCTCGAGTCTCTTTGCCGGGTGCAAGCGGAAGCCAAGCGCAAACAGCGGAAGGAGTGCACGTCAACTCAAGCACTCCACCCACCCGCCCCTTCAACCACCATCTGCCCCACCTGTGACAGAGACTGTAGGTCCCGCATTGGACTCATCAGTCACCTGCGAACTCATTTTTAATGTGGAAGCAAGTCATCCTCGGTTCCAAGGGACTGCCTAAGAAGAAGAATCTACACTTACTGCGCGTCGTCAGAGTATCAATTTTACAAGTAGTAGTTGCTGTTAAAGTGTTGAGGCAGTGAAAATGGTGGCGTCGGAGCAAGTTTAAGGGACGACAAATCACTTGACCTAGAAAGGGATATTATGGAATTGTAATGTATTAATGGCGAGGGTGGCTTGGCAATATTGCGTTTCAGATCTCCAATGTGCAGCATCACAGACTAGCAAACATGTTTCCACCCATGTGGTCACTTCCAGGTCCCAACTGTGCTGCTGATCTACTGCTGTTGAGAAGCTGGGGGGAGGGGGGTAACAAAGAAAATCAAAAAGGTTTGCCTCTTTAAGCTGCTTTGCCACAACTTCCAGCAGCCAGCTACAAGTGGGACTGACAGCAAAAAGAGAACAGGTCTCTGGATTTCTCTCCCAGTCAGGATAGATCCGTGCTGTAGGGAGACTATGGGAAGGAAAGTCAGGAAGGTAAAAATAAAATAACCATAAATTTACTCAAATCTGACTAAACCTTACGGGAGAACAGAAGCAAGTTGAAAATACCACAAGTTAACACAAGATTAGAAAAGAAATATTGTAGTGAATCTCTGTTACAGGCAATAGATGAAGATCGACTGAAAAGCTGCATATAGTTTGGCTTGCACACAACAGGTTGGTTACACCATCATTAATCCGAAAGGGGGAACTCTGACCTTCTAACCATTAGGCTGCATCAAAGATTTGCTTACATCACTATTAATATTCTGTCTAACATGTAGATTTGATGATATCCCCACATTTAAGTTTCATCAGCGGACTGCTGAGAAAAGCCACATTCAAGTCGTTCCCATATATTGGAATATTTTGTTACTGCAGCAACTGTAACATAGAATAACCCAGCACGATTTAAAAATACAATTCCATTTGAATGAAAAGCAGAAACCAGAGGCCACTGCAGAAAGTTTGCCAATGGGTGCATTCTCGAGCTCAATTGGTTTCCGACCAAACCTTCACATTCCGCTTCACTTGCACTTTTGTAAATGTCAGCAATCCCAACTGAACCACAGCCCCATTAGCTTCACTTTGTTAGCTTTTATATTGGACAGTGCAATTTATCATTAAAGCTATATCACCATCCCTTCGTTGTTGCTAGGTCAATACCCTGGGCATTCCCTACCAAACATCATTTTGGGAGCACCATCAGTACAAGGACGGCAGCAGTTCAAGAAGGCCCACCGCCACTTTCTCATGGCACATAGGGTTGAGCAATAAGTGCGACCTTGCCAGCACTGCCCTCATCTCAAGAACCAATAAATAAAATTAAAAACTACTGACTTCCACAGCTTTCTACTGTCCAGTTTCAACCCCATAATTTGGGCAAACTGATCACAGGCATCATCCCAATATATTCCACAGATGTTGTATGGAGAGATTTAACTACTTGCACATGTGCAGATCAAACCAATTATACACACTTCAGATTTTACAGCACAAACTACCACATGAAAGTAGCTCTGGCTCTGTAAAGGACAAGCAAAATTGCTGAGTTGGGAGCATCTCTAAAACAATGTGGGGTTGTCATATGGCCAGTATCGTTTCATATATAAAAAAAATACACAACTTATTTTCTGCGGTCGCAAGTGAGAACTTCTCTGCCTTGCTGATACAGGTTATTAATCCCTTATCCGACACCCTTGGGGCCAGATGTGTTTCGGAATTCGGATTTTTTCAGATTTCAGAACGGTAGGGGTATCTGCAGCTCTTTTTGGCATTTTCACAGTGAAATTAAACTCAAAATCACAAAATAACAAAAAATATCAGAGAGCAGCAGACGCACGTGTGACTGGTAGCAGTGCTGAGACACAACTGACGCCTCACACCTGCGTGGGTCAAGCATCGGCCGCGTCGGGTCATGTTTGGCGCCACTCGGGTCATGTCGTGCACACGAGTGACGCTCCACGAAAAAAACTTCGGTTTTCAGAGCTTTTCGAATTTCGGAATTGCGGATAAGGGGTTGTGGACCTGTACTGCAAGACTTTCAGTGTGCCAAGTTCTATGATATTGCAAATGAGGCAAGAGCGTCGTTAGTGCAGTACAGGTAGACTATCCTTTATCCGAACTTCCGAAAACCGAAAACCTCTAAAAACCGAAAGTTTTTTCGTTCAGCATAAGTCGTGTGCACGACATGACCAGAGTGGCGCACGACTTACGCTGAGCAGGGCAGAGGGTCACAGAGTTCCCTCCTGGGTAGGAGATTGCAGGCCGAGCCGGGCAGTGTGAAGGAGGTACCGGGAGAGTGAACCCAACAATACAGCGGCCCGTCCGATAGCTGCAGCGGCCCGTCAGATATTCTTTTCTCCCCCCCCACCCGACCCGAACCGCGGCCCGTCCGATATTCTTTTCTCCCCCCCCCCCGACCCGACCCCCGACCCGTCCGATATTCTTTTCTCCCCCCCCGCACCCGACCCGACCCCCCGACCTGACCCGCGGCCCGTCCGATATTCTTTTCTCCCCCCCCCACCCCCCCCCACCGACCCGACCTGAACCACGGCCCGTCCAATATTCTTTTCTCCCCCCCCCCCCCACCGACCCGACCCCCGACCTGATTTGCAGGCCAGCTTAGTAGGAGTCAGCTGATATCCGGCTTTCCAGAGAAGCAGGAAGGGGAATGAGACATGGAACAGTCGCAAGAGGTAGCCTGAACTTTTAAAATTTATATTAAATACAAATTTCCCAGTCTTATAATAATACCTTCTGAAATCCGAAAAATTCCAAAAACCGAAACTCAGCTGGTCCCAAGGCTTTCGGATAAGGGATAGTGTACCTGTATTACCAGGGAATAGTTAGTCATTACAGGGGAATTCCTCAAACTACATTGAGCTCAATCGCAATGGAGGTAAAATCTGTCACAGGAATATCTTCACCAGTTCATCAGAGGAATTTGAAAGGAGAATATTAATAGATCTGTCAGCGACAACACTAACCAACTTATAAATACTCCAAATAATTATATGGTACAAGAAAAACGGAAAAAATGTTGAACTCTCACTTGATATCGGATTGCCCTTGAGTGATCAAATATCAAACAGATTTGCAGATGTGCTGAGCACTCATTAGTTAAATGTTAGGTCCCATTAGTCTGGCCATTTATTTTCACGTATGACACTAAAAGTGTTTCCTTACCCAACTTCTTCATAGAATCCTTCAAGGTCATCCCGCTGTTCATCCAGTGACAGCTCCAGATCCAAGTAGTTCCCATTTGGAGCGATCTGTAGTGCACAGTCTTCCAACTTGACAGAAATGAGAAATAGAAAAATTAAAACATTTTAATTTTATGGTCAGAAAATCCAATATTACAGAGAAGACTTGTGCAGGGCTACAGTCAAATTAGATTTGGTGAGAGGCTTACAGAGGGGAACTGAGAGGTCTAAACTTCAGCAATACAGAAGTGAACACTTCACTTCATTTCAACCAGACTGTGGTTGCCTGTAGTGTTTGATCTCCTGGACATGTATTACGCACAGTTCCGAATTGAATATTTTCCTGAAAATGTACTGTCCCAGATTATCACAGTATCAAAAAGTTCAGGTCCCAAGAATTTCCTGATCAATTTGCTGTTACATTGTTGCAGTACACAATTTGACGCATGGGATTTCGCAATAGCACGATGAAACAATCCTATGGCTGTTTATGGGAGTGTGAACCCTGTTTTATACGTACAACAGAGTGTTATAACAGAACAAGGTCATGGACTAGTCCCCCATATCAAAGGGACATTAGAAGGTCCAATTCAAAAATAGTTCCTCGTTGGCAGTTCTTAAATGCAACAATATAATGACTGCTACATTTTCTTTCCCTCTCTATAATAAACTTCATAAGTTATCTTCAAATTAATAAAGGTCCAGTGAGAACAAGTTAGACAGTGGAATAATAATGGGAAGTGAGGATAGAGAATTACAATATGGGAATAACCTTTATTCCAACTTCCGTTTTGTCTCACAAAGATAAAGATGACTCTTGACTAGTTCTGGAGTTCTACCTTTGTCCCATCCCAATTAAAATGATTCTCCACATCAGCAGAGCTAGCTCACTTAGAGAAGAAACGGGAAATGGAAATATTGCTTGGAAACCTACCCAAGCCTCTCACTGCCCAGCAGGAAGTAGCAGTTAGGTAATGCCTGGCTTGGGTTTTTAAAATAAGTAGATCACAGGAGGAAGGGAAGACTAAAGGGGGTCCTGGAGCATTAAGAGAGAAGGAAATAGTGGGATGAGTCTGTATTTTAACACAGTAAGGATGAAGAGTGGGGGATGAGAGGAACATGAAAAGAAAGTTTAGAGAAGCACTGACAGCAGTAGAGATAAAATGGAGATGACAAGAAAGTAGCAGCAAGAGAAAACTTGGAGAATAGTAAGGAAAAGCCGATTGTGATCTTGCATCTCGCTTCACCCTCCCATACATGCCAACTCCCAATAGTTAGTAGTCTGTGTCTGCTTGTCTGTGTTTGCTCAGTGCTGCTCTTGGCTCTGTCCCTGGTTCCCAACAAGACTGCTGCTGCTCTGGGATATGGAACTCTGCTGTCTGCTATGGGTGGGACGCTCAGGAACTTCCCGTCCAGCAGAAATCCACCAGCGGAGTAGCAACAACAACTTGTATTTTATAGCGCCTTTAACATAGTAAATCATCCCAAGGCGCCGCACAGGAGAATTATAAGACAAAAAATTTGACACCGAACCACTTAAGGATAAATTAGGGCAGGTGACCAAAAGCTTGGTCAAAGAGGTAGGTGTTAAGGAGTATCTTAAAGGAGGAAACAGAGGTAACGAGGCCAAGAGTTTTAGGTAGGGAATTCCAGAGCTTAGGGCCGAGGCAACAGAAGGCATGGCCACAAATGGTTGAGCGATTATAATCAGGGGTGTTCAAGAGGGCAGAATTAGAAGAGCGCAGATATCTCGGAGGGGTTGTGGGGCTGGAGGAGATTACAGAGATAGGGAGGGGCGAGGCCATGGGAGGGATTTGAAAACAAGGATGATAATTTTGAAATCGAGGCACTGCTTAACCGGGTGCCAATGTAGGTCAGCGAGCACAGGGGTGATGGGCGAATGGGGCTTGGTGCGAGTTAGGACACAGGCAGCCGAGTTTTGGATGACCTCAAGTTTACGTAGCAGCATCTGGGAAGAGCCGGGATCAGCGCTGATGCAGGAGGGGAGCAGGGTGCCAGTGTGAGCTGGTGGGAGGGAAAGAAACAGAGAGGAAAGAGGATGCTAGTGTGAGTTGATGGGTAAAGGAGATGAGTGCCAGCTAAATTAATGGGGTGGGGGAGGCCGGGGAACAGGGAAGAAAGTGTTGTGAGCTGAAGGGAGAAGAGTGCCAGCATGACCTACAAGATCCTGAAAGCTTGTTGAGAAATGGGTAGTTTAATGGTCTTCTGAATAAAACATTATCCCTTTCACTGTAACAAAGTGCCAGTATTATCAGCCTATTCTATCCCTCCCTTTTTAAAAAGAGAAAATAGATGTCCACTCCTTTTAGCTTGGTGCAGCTCGAATGCATTTAGTCCTGTTTATTTTTGTTTGCTCTACCACATGACAGCAACAGCAACCATTCAGTACAGCCGTTATGGAAACAAAGGTCACTAAAGGGCAAGCAAGTTGTTTTAATCATGTCAGACAGGTATGTTAAGATTCTGAAATCATTGGGATCAGAAGCTCCAGTATTGATTCTGGCAACTGAACAAGATACAGCTGTACAGAGTCAAATGTCACCATTTTTTTTAATTACTCAAACTGTGATTAACTGCATTCTGCACCACTTCCATTGTAATGTGCAATCCCCTTCCTGAATGTACTGGTGTGGTGATAAGTCAATAGATCTGCATCCACCATATTGATCAGTTCTTGAACTGCACTGTAAGCTATCCACAGCAACAGGAGTAGGCCGTTCAGCCCATCGAGCCTGTTCCGCCATTCAATTAGATCATGGCTGATCTGTACCTCAAATCCATTTACCCACCTTTGATCCAAAACACTTGATACCCTTACCTAACAAAAAGTTAGCAATCTCAGTCTTTAAAATTCCAATTGACCCAGCATCCACAGCCCTTTGGGAGAAAGAATTCCAGATTTCTACTACCCTTTGTGTGAAAAAGTGCTCCCTGATTTCACTCCTGAATGGCCCAGCTCTGATTTTAAGATTGTGGCCCCTTATTCTGGATTCCCCCACCAGAGAAAATAGGTTTTCTGTAGCTACCCTATCAAATCCCTTTATTATTTTGAACACCTTAATTAGATCACCTTTCAACCTTCTAAACTCAAGGGAATACAAGCCAAGTTTATGCAACCTGTCTTCATAATCTAACCATTTAATCCCCAGTATCATTCTGGTCATCTGCGCTACTCCCTCTCCAAAGCCAAGTACATCCTTCCTAAGGTGTGGTGCCCAGAACTGAACACAGTGCTCCAGATGGGGTCTGACCAAGGCTCTGCACAGTTGAAGCATCACTTCCTCCCCTTTGTATTCCAGCCCCCTGAGATAAAGGCCAACATTCCATTAGCCATTTTGATTACTTTTTGTATCCGTCTGCGAACTTTCACTGATTTGTGTACCTGGACACGCAAATCTCTTTGCTCCTCCACAATTTCTAATCTCTCACCATTCAGAAAATATTCCAAATTGTCTTTCTTGGATCCAAAGTGGATGACCTCACACTTCCCTTCAGTGAACTCCATCTGCCACAGTTTTGCCCACCCTCTATGTCCCTTTATAACTTCCTGCCTGCTCCCATCTACACAACTCACTGTCCTTCCTAATTAGTGTAATTTACAAACATGGATATACAACTCTCTTCCTTCATCCAAGTCATTGATATACAGGTACACTATCCCTTATCTGAAAGCCTTGGGACCAGCTGAGTTTCGGTTTTCGGAATTTTTCGGATTTCAGAAGGTATTATTATAAGACTGGGAAATTTGTATTTAATATAAATTTTAAAAGTTCAGGCTACCTCTTGCGACTGTTCCGTGTCTCATTCCCCTTCCTGCTTCACTGGAAAGCCGGATATCGGCTGACTCCTACTAAGCTGGCCCGCAAATCAGGTCGGGGGTCGGGTGAGGGAGGGGGGGGGGGGGGGGGGGGAGAAAAGAATATCGGACGGGCCGCGGTTGGGGGGAGAAAAGAATATCGGACGGGCCGCGGTTCGGGTCGGGTCAGGGAGAAAAGAATATCGGACGGGCCGCGGTTCGGGTCGGGGGTCGGGTCGGGAGAAAAGAATATCGGACGGGTCGGGTCGGGAGAAAAGAATATCGGACAGGCCACTGTATTGTTGGGTTCACTCTCCCGGTACCTCCTTCACACTGCCCGGCTCGGCCTGCAATCTCCTACCCAGGAGGGAACTCTGTGACCCTCTGCCCTGCTCAGCGTAAGTCGTGCGCCACTCTGGTCATGTCGTGTGCACGACTTACGCTGAACGAAAAAACTTTCGGTTTTTAGAGGTTTTCGGAAGTTCGGATAAAGGATAGTCCACCTGTATATGATGAAAAGTTCCCACAGGTCCCAGGCTGCGGCCTCCTGCCGTCAAATTCCCACCCACCGGCCTGGCCGGGTATAAGGCGGGACTCTGGGAACTTTTATTTAAATGAGGCCCTGCCGTTAAGATTGACTGGACCTCCACATCCCCGAACTCTCTGGGTACGCCGCCCACTACCAGGATCACGCACACCCTTTCCACCACCTCCCCCCTCCCCTGAAAAATCAAGGCCAGTGTGTCTAACAAATGGGCTTTTTGTCAAAAACTCTCCTTTCCTCCCTCTTGCTGATTTTGTCATGACCTTGGCTCCCTTTATCTATATTTCATATGATGCAGCTTCTCATGCTTTCTCCCTATTGTTCCATGTTGAGACTTCATCACACTTCTGTAAAAGCTTTTATAGATATGTGAAGAGAAAAATATTGGTGAAGTCAAGCGTAGGTCCCCTCCAGTCAGAATCAGGGGAATTTATAATGGGGAACAAAGAAATGGCTGACCAATTAAATACATACTTTGGTTCTGTCTTCACAAAGGAGGACACAAATAACCTCCCAGAGATGTCAGGGTACATAGGGTCTAATGAGAGGGAGGAACTGAAAGAATTCAGTATTTGTAGGGAAATGGTGTTCGGGAAATTGATGGGATTGAAGGCCGATAAATCCCCAGGGCCTGATAATCTACATCCTAGGGTACTTTACGAAGTGGCCCTAGAAATAGTAGATGCATTGCAGGTCATCTTCCAAAATTCGATAAGACTCTGGAACAGTTCCCATGGATTGAAGGGGAACAGTTCCCATGGATTGGAGGGTAGCTAATGTTACCCCACTATTCAAAAAAGGTGGTAGAGAGAAAACGGGGAATTATAGACCGGTAAGCCTGACATCGGTAGTGGGAAAAATGCTAAAAGATGCATTCGCAGAGCACTTGGAAAACAGTGACAGGATCGGACAAAGTCAACATGGATTTACAAAAGGTAAATCATGTTGACTAATCTACTGGAATTTTTTGAGGATGTAACTGGTAGAATAGATATGGGAGAACCAGTGGATGTGGTGTATTTGGACTTTCAGAAGGCTTTCGATAAGGTCCCGCATAAGAGATTAGCGTGTAAAGTTAAGGCACATGGGATTGGGGGCAAGGTACTGACTTGGATAAAGAACTGGTTGGCAGACAGGAAGCAAAGAGTTGGAATAAACGGCTCTTTTTCCGAGTGGCAGGCAGTGACTAGTGGGGTACCGCAGGGATCGGTCCTTGGACCCCAGCTATTCACAATATATATATAAATGATTTAGACGAGGGAACTACATGTAATATCTCCAAGTTTGCAGACAACACAAAGCTGGGTGCGCGTGTGTGCTGTGAGGAGGATGCCGAGAAACTCCAGTATGACTTGGACAGGTTGGGTGATTGGGCAGAAGCATGGCAGATGCAGTATAATGTGGATAAATGTGAGGTTATCCACTTTGGTGGCAAAAACAGGAAGACAGATTATCTGAACAGCAATAGATTGGGAGAAGGAGAAGTGCAACGAGACCTGGGTGTTCTTGTGCACCAGTCGCTGAAGGTAAGCATGCAGGTGCAGCAATAGGCTTAAGGCGGCAAATGGCATGTTGGCCTTCGTAGCGAGAGGGTTCGAGTACAAGAACAAGGATGTCTTGCTGCAGTTGTACAGGGCCTTGGTGAGACCACACCTTGAGTATTGTGTGCAGTTTTGGTCGCCTTATCTGAGGAAGGATGTTCTTGCCATGGAGGGAGTGCAGCAAAGATTCACCAGACTGATACCTGGGATGGCAGGAATGACGTATGAGGAGAGATTGGGTCGACTGGGTTTATACTCGTTGGAGTTTAGAAGGACTGGACAGACTGGATGCAGGAAGGATGTTCCCGATGGCCAGGGAGTCCAAAACCAGGGGTCACAGTCTAAGGATAAGGGGTAAGCCATTTAGAACAAAGATGAGGAGGAATTTCTTCACCCAGAGAGTGGTGAACCTGTGGAATTCTCTACTACAGAAGGCAGTGGAGGCCAATTCATTAAATATATTCAAGAAGGAGTTGGATATATTTCTTAAGGCTAAAGGGATCAAGGGATATGGGGAGAAGGCAGGGACAGGGTACTGAATTTGGATGATCAGCCATGATCTCGTTGAATGGCGGAGCAGGCTCGAGGGGCCGAATGGCCTACTCCTGCTCCTATCTTCTATGTTTCTATGTTTCATACCACTAATAAGCCTGTAATTGATGTGCCTTTCCATTGATCTGTTAAATAATCTTCTTAATCCTACTTTCACTTCCAATTGTGTTTGCTTGAGTCTTTTAGTCCATCAGCTATGCCGTCCTTTCTCACTCCCCGCCGCCACTACCCCCACCCACCCCCATCCATTCAGATGTGCGATGATCCCAAATTCATCTCTTCAAAGTAGTGGCCTAAAAAAGAAAAACTTGCATTTATACAGCGCCTTTCACCAGCTTCGCATTGAAACAAGACCTTTGATGTCAGCTGTGGCTCAGTTGGCAACATTCTCACCTCTGAGTCAGAAGGTTGTGGGTTCGAGTCCCACAACAGAGACTTGAGCACAACAATCTACGCTGACGTTCCAGTGCAGTGCTGAGAGAGTGCTGCACTGTTGAAGATGCTGTCTTTCGGATGAGACGTTAAACCGAGGCCCTGGCTGCCCTCTCAGGTGGAGGTAAAAGATCCCATGCCACTATTTTGAAGAAGAGCATGGGAGTTATCCCCGGCGTCCTGACCAATATTTATCCCTCAATCAACATCACTAAAACAGATTACTTGGTCATTATCACATTGCTCTTTGTGGGAGCTTGCTGCGCGCAAATTGGCTGCCGCGTTTCCTACATTACAACAGTTACTACACTTCTAAAATACTTCATTAGCTGTAAAGTGCTTTGGGACATCCTGAGGTCATGAATGATGCTATATTATTGCAAGTTCTTTCTTTTCTCTTCACTGCTGAAGGTGCGGAGTCTCTCACTGAGGTACAGTTTCATGGGCAACACTCATCCTCCAGTAATCGGCCAAGTGGCCATAAGTCATGTACCAACCAGCAGGTCATCACAGAAGATATCACAGCCAAGCCCTGTCCTGTGATCACCCAGTGTCCACATATGTGCATTTCCAGTAGAGGTTTGTTGAATTGCACTCAGGAGCACAGACCCTGACCAATTGTTTCATAATCCATGCGATCAATAGGCAACTCTATCACTGTAGTTCTGTCCCGACTCAGATCAGCTAACTGGGCACAGATCAATGATTGAACCAGGGCCTTCCTGGCCTGCAAGGCTCAGAGATAGAAATTACTTGTGATCCACACCTCTCCTACTAACCAGTTTAGAATCCCACTGGAAGGGTTCAGAAAGGACACCTCTGCATCCTTCTCATCAGAAAGACAATGCTGTACAGCAATGGGATTTTTAATTTCACAGGGAAAATAAAAACTACATTCTGTAAACCAAGCAATTTTATCAGATCCTTTCACCTAAATCATGCAGGCATGTGTGCCAAGACATGATCGAGTTACAAAATAAAATCTTATTACGTATCTGAAGTCTGTCTTAATTTCTCTTAGCGATCTATATTGTTAAGTTTTACCCATCTGCAAATATGCCACAATGTATAATAGAGATGATTTAAACAGCCCTGTGTGCTGTTTTATTAGAGGTTTGCATACAAGTCAAAAATTGCAGTAAGTCAGCTGTTTCTATCATAGAAACTAATAATACAGGACATTTAGGTTTGGGCAATAAATGCAGCATCACCCCCATCGCAAGTATAAAAAAATGGAATCATTAAAATCTAAAAACAAAAATATTGTGCTGATTTATATAAACTTTCATATCTGTTACAACACAAATATTAAATGCACTTCTGTGTATCATACAAATATTGCAGCAAGTTGCATAATGCACAGAAATGTATTTAATGTGTTTGGACATTTACTGCTCTGGGCAAACAGCAGCTCCAAATAGAAGATGTTACAATACATGCCATTGGTCTGGTGAAACAATGGGTTTCCCAGTTGGTCTATCAATATAGTATTTTGGTGAATGCTTTTTAAAAAAAAATCATTTCTCTTTTTCTTTTTAAGCTTCCTTCTGGTAGTTTGCACTTTACAGTCAAAGGGAAGGGTGTGTGGTCTATCAGGTCTTTGGTGAAGCAGGTAAGAGATGTGTTGCTACAGAACAGGAAGGTCCTAGGTTCTGTTTCCCAGTCTATGCCGAGTTGACTAATCTAATTTGAGTGGCAGTTAAAAGTGATACAATTGTCATCAACTCCCTTGGGTTGGGGAAGTGAAGAGTCAGGCCAGGATTGTCATTCCCGATTGTTACCCTGCAACCTTAACTGGAGATGTGCCTATATGGAAGTCCAGTAAAGACAGCACTGGCCTCTGCTGCGATGCACCCACCTATTGAAAAGTCTGCCAACCCTCCCACATGTAAAACATGAATAACAGGGAATCCACTGCTTCAGGTTGAGATGGGGAGGGAAGAAAAGAGTCAAGAAATAAAGCAGAGTGCCAGGATGTGACTTGTCTCGTCTCTCCTAGGAGACTGCACAAGTTGAACTTTGCCTCTGGGCATATGACATTTTGGAATATCATATAATGGTTCACATTACCTGCTTGTGCTTTTGTTATACAGTGCATGGCTGAATGGAAAGAATACACAGATATCAAGTCCAACATTCTGCACATTTAAAATGCTCACAGATTCCAACCCATTATCTTTTCACCCTGCGAAAGTCAAATAAACTTATACAAAACAGAAGTGATCCTATTTCTACTTAATACATCATATAAGTTAGACCTTGTAAAAATTAGTTCACGTTAGATTTGGCGTGTGAAATGACTGCAATTTGTACCCTGAATAACACACACTTATGACATTACCTTACATGTTGGCCTGAAATCAACTTTCAGCTTTGACCTATGACGACAATTTGATTGAGTTTAATAATTAAATATTACCGCGAATAACTAGAATAATGTACAATGGATAAATGTTCTACAAGGTAGGGGTTTACTATGTAATAAAGACTTTTACTGGCCCAGTAAACAACTAAATGGAGTGATGTAAAGGGTACAGCTTTTCTATAACCATTAACATTTTACTGTCCATTCAGGCTATACTGCTTTGAACATATACTCTTAACAGCTTAATGGCAACTAATACCATAGTTAAGTTGCTTTTACACCAAGGTACACCCGTTCTGGAATCACTGGCTTGCAACACATGGGTTTCATGCAGCCAGATGATAAACCCACAGGGATTTGCCAAGGCTATGTCTCTTAAAACGTCCCTGAAACCAATACATTTCAGGTCAACATCAAACACAGCAATTGACCTACCATAGCTAATGCAGAGCTATCATTACTGAATGAGGTTAGATCCCTTGTGAAAGGAGAAGGGGAATGTGTGTGTATGTGGAGTGGGGGGGGGGGGGGGGAAATGTATGGAAAGAAGTCCATATTAAATAATTACCCTGTAGGTTGAGTGCTGCACTGTTAAAGTTATTTCTAGAAATTATAACAGTTTACTGCTAAAGGCAATGTTTAATGAGTTGGCATTCTATAAAGTTCAGAGGTCACGAGAGAGAGACTGAAAGACTGACTAACTGAGACTGGATACTCTTCATTTTTTGTAATTTTCTGGCATATCATACACATACTGCTCCTGCCAAGAGTCTGGAGTCATTACCTCTGTTACTCAGTTGATCAGGTCAGTCGACAGTGGGATTCAATCTCCAATCTCTTGGTTGAGACCCCAGTTACTATAGTAACCAGTCTGGCTGGATATTGTCCTTATTGGAATTTCAGCAAATAGCAGAGATAATGAAAATTAGAAAGAGGAACTAAACTGACACACGTGCGAGTGACAGAGAAATGAGCTTAAAACCCCAAATTGCAGTAAAGCAGTGTTAACTGCAAAACCCAGAACCTTAACTAGTAAATTGCACCATTTGTGGCACAGATGCCAGTTTTTGTGAGCATTACTGTGCAATTTTCATTTCTAAACTCACAATTCCTGCACAGTTTAAAATCAACACAGGTGTTAACACAAGCTGGTCCCATCAAATGGCCACACCAGCATCGCTGTACGAGGTGCAGGTGCACAAAGCTGTGCTACAGGTCAGTTTTACAAAAGAATGTGACATAAACAACATGTAAGACTACAAGTGAAGTCATCTACTTTGATCCTTTTCCCTGCCTTAAGCAAATTAATTAAGATGTATCAAAAGGAGATTCAACCACAGTTCTGAGATACTGTATGTGCGCAACTCCATACTCACTGTCATAAGGAAACACTAAATTAAATTCTTTGGGATCATAAAATAAAACAGTATAGCTAGGGATTCAGACACAATTTCAAAGTTTCCTCTAAGTTTTTAAGCCCTCATCGGGACTTAAGAAAATGACTCCAGTGCTACCTCACAATCTAACAGTGCACAAAATGTGTCATTGGATGTTGATTCTGAAGCAGGGAAAACTTTGAGAGACATGGGGGAGGGGAGTAAGAAAAACGTTCTCAATCACCCAGCACCTCTTTCTGTGAAAAACTGTTTCCTCATGATTCTACACAGAATCGTTTCACGAAGATTCCAAGCTACTTCAACATTGGGATTTAACCACAAGCTGCCCTCCCCACACAGCTACATATTAATGTGTAAAATCTGTCCATAGAATGAGGCGAGTCCATTGATACACTAAACAGATGAATGGACTTATTTTCAAGCATTTCAAAAACAAACAGTAGGAACACACAGCAAAATTGATAAATCTCCTTTTTTGCACTATTATGCATGTGTCATTTTGTAGCTGTGATCAGTTTTGGGAAGTTTGAGGAAAAAAAGTTTTCACCTTCAAGGCTGCCCACACCAAGCGTTAATCCCATCAAGACAACAGGCTGGAATATTGGTCCTTGGGCTCCTCTGATGCAGCTTTATAAAACAGCCAACATCACACAGATTCACTGATCATTCCTCGCACTGCTGTCTGTGCAATCTTCCTGTATGGAAAATACCTGCTGCATTTAACTATAAAACAGCCACTGCACTTCAAAGTAACTCGGTGTGCGTGAACCTCAGACATTTGAGAAGTAACAACAGAAAACACTGGAAAAACTCAGCAGGCCAGGCAACATCCGTGGAGAGAGAAACAGAGTTAACGTTTCAGGTCGAAGACCCTTCGTCAGAACTGAGAAAAAAGCAGGAAATGAAACAGATTAAAAAGCAAGTTTGGGGGACTGAGAAATGGGGGCGGGGATGAAAGAACAAAAGGGAAGGTCTGAGAGAGGTGAAGAGACATTAAGAGATATTCAAGGCGAGACGAGATGGTAATAGGACAGGTAAAGAAACAAAGGATGGCTCTAGATGAAGTGTGAATTGTGCTGGCAGAATGAAAGACAGCTGCCATGTGGGAGAGAGAAAAGGAAAAGGCACAAACCAAAAGTGTGGATAAAAAATATATAAAAATGATAGGGGCCGAGGTTATGATCTGAAATTTTTGAACTCGATATTGAGTCCAAAGGGCTGTAAAGTGCCTAATCGGAAGATGAGGTGCTGTTCCTCGAGCTTACGCTGAGCTTCCGTGGAACAATGCAAGAGGCCGCGGACGGTGAGGTCTGAATGGGAATGGAGCGGTGAATTGAAATGACAGGCAACCGGAAGCTCGGGGTCACCCTTACGGACTGGACGGAGGTGTTCCGCAAAGCGGTCACCCAATCTGCGTTTGGTCTCCCCAATGTAGAGGAGGCCACATCGTGAGCAGCGAATACAGTATACTAGATTGCGAGAAGTACAAGTAAATCACTGTTTCACCTGGGAGGGGTGTTTGGGGCCTTGGACAGTGGGAAGGGAGGAGGTATAAGGGCAGGTGTTGCATCTCCTGCGCTTGCACGGGAAGGTGCCGGGCGAAGGGGAAGGGGTGCTGGAGGCGATAGAGGAGTGGACTAGGGTGTCTCGGAGGGAGCGGTCCCTACGGAATGCTGGGAGGGGAGGGGAAGATGCGTTTGGTGGTGGGATCACGTTGGAGGTGGCGGAAATGGCGGAGGATGATCCGTTGAATGTGGAGGCTGGTGGGGTGAAAGGTGAGGACAAGGGGAACTCTATTGTGGTTCTGGGAGGGAGGGGCAGGGGTGAGGGCAGAAGTGCGGGAGATAGAACGGACATGGTCGAGGGCCATGTCAACCACGGTCGAGGGCCATGTCAACCACAGTAGAGGGGAATCCTCGGTTGAGGAAAAGGGAAGACATGTCGGAAGCACTGGTGTGGAAGGTGACATCGTCGGAGCAGATGTGGCGGAGACGGAGAAACTGGGAGAATGGAATAGAGTCCTTGCAGGAGGCAGGGTGGGAGGAAGTGTAGTCCAGGTAGCTGTGGGAGTCAGTGGGCTTGTAGTGAATGCTAGTCGATAACCTATCCCCAGAGATGGAGACGGAGAAGTCGAGGAAGGGAAGGGAAGAGTCGGAGAGGGACCATGTGAAGGTGAGGGAAGGGTGGAAATTGGAAGCAAAGTGAATGAAATTGTCTAGTTCAGAGCGAGAGCAGGAAACGGCACCGATACAGTCATCAATGTACCAGAAAAAGAGGTGAGGGAGGGGACCCGAGTAGGACTGGAACAAAGAGTGTTCCACATATCCCACGAAAAGGCAGGCATAGCTAGGACCCATGCAGGTACCCATAGCAACACCTTTAATTTGGAGGAAATGAGACATTTGAGAGCTGTGATAAGGCGCAGCATAACTGCAAGTCTCTTTTTCTTCCAGAGGGGAGTGCACGACGGCCCATGTTCCTCTTGTGTCACTGGCAGCATTCACAAATCTGGGTCAGAGAGTCAAGCCCCATTCCTCCAGAAATGGAGTCTATCATCTAGGCTGACACTTCAATCAATCAGGAAGTAGTGCATTGTCAGAAGTACTGTCTTTCAGATGAGACATTAAACCGAGGCCCAGTCTGCCTGTCCAGGAGGACGCAAGATATCCCATGGCACTGTTCAAAGAGCATGGAAATCTGCCCGTGTCCTGGCCAACATCCCCTCCCCTCAATCAATACCACCAAAAAACAGCGTGACTGCTCAGTCAGCTTATTTATTGCTCATAGAAAGTTGCTGTACATAAATTAACTGCTGCACTGCCTACATAACAACAGTGACTACACTTCATAAGAGAACTTATTGTGACATCCTGAGCATGCGTAAAGCACTATATAAATGTGGGTTCTTCCTTATAATCTTGTAATTTCTCCACTGCAGGCAAGCGGAATTAATGTTCTCATCATTTGATTAGTTGGTTTAGATTTGTATTTCTAATCAAAATGACCAGAGGTTACAGATTATAACAGAACCTTTGTAACAAAGGTATCAGTCCCCATCATAATGCAAAACTACAATAAAGGCAACATTCCCCACTATAATGCAACACCAAACAAAGGCATCATTCTGCTTTTTCCCCACACTGTTAACTAAAGAGATTCTGTGTGTCTGAGGATGTGTTTTGGACGATCAGCGACAACATCTGCAACTCTGTAAAGCCATGCCACTCAAAGCCCCTTTTAGTTTGGACTTTTAACTTCCTACCTCCCAGACTTGTTTCCTTTCAGTCCAGCTGGGTGGGACTGCACTCGCCTGGTTCCATTCTTATCTATCCAGTCGTAGCCAGAGAATCACCTGCAATGATTTCTCTTCCCGCTCCCGCACCGTTACCTCTGGTATCCCCCAAGGATCTATCCTTGGCCCCCCTCCTATTTCTCATCTACATGCTGCCTCTCAATGACATCATCCAAAAACACAATGTCAGGTTCCACATGTACGCTGACGACACCCAGTTCTACCTCACCACCACCTCTCTCGACCCCTCCACTGTCTTTGATTTGTAAACTGCTTGTCCGACATCCAGTACTGGACGAACAGAAATTTTCTCCAACTAAATATTGGGAAGACCGAGGCCATTGTCTTCAGTCCCTGCCACAAACTCCGTTCCCTAGCCACTGACTCCATCCCTCTCCCTGGCAACTGCATGAGGCTGAACCAGACAGTTCACAACCTTGGTGTCGTATTTGACCCAGAGGTGAGCTTCCGACCACATATCCACTCCATCACCAAAACCACCTACATCCACCTCCGTAACATCGCCTGACTCCAGCCCTGCCTCAGTTTATCTGCTGCTGAAACCCTCACCCATGTCTTTGTTACCTTTAGCAAGTAATCAAAAAGACAAATGGAATGTTGGCCTTTATTTCAAGAGGGTTGGAGTGTAAAAGCAGGGAAGCCCTGCTACAACTGTACAAGGTATTGGTGAGACCACACCTTGAGTACTGCGTACAGTTTTGATCTCATTTAAGGAAGTAGATACAGTACTTGCATTGGAGGCAGTTTAGTGATGATTCACTAAGTTAATTCCAGAGATGAGGGGTTTGACTTATGAGGAAAGGTTGAGCAGGCTGGGCCTATACTCATTGGAATTTAGAAGAATGAGAGGTGATCTTATCAAAACATATGATACTGAGGGGGCACGACAAGGTAGATGCAGAGAGGATGTTTCCCCTCGTGGGAAAATCTAGAACTCGGGGGCACAGTCTCAGAATAAAGGGTCGCCCTTTTAGAACTGAGATGAGGAGGAACTTCTTCTCTGAGGGTCGTAAATTTGTGGAATTCTCTGCCCCAGAGAGCTGTGGAGGCTGGGTCATTAAATACATTTAAAGTGGAGATAGACACATTTTTGCAAGCTAAGGGAGTGAAGGGTTATGGGGAGCGGGCTGGGAAGTGGCTTTGAGCCCAGGTTCAGCCATGATCTTACTGAATGGCGGAGCAGGCTCGAGGGGCCAAGTGGCCTATTCCTGCTCCTGTTTCTTATGTTCTTAGACTTGACTATTCCAATGCTCTCCTGGCCAGTCTCCCATCTTCCAGCCTCTATAAACTTGAGCTCATCCAAAACTCTGCTGGCCGTATCCTAACTCGCACCAAGTCCCGTTCACCCATCATCCCTCTGCTCGCTGACCTACATTGGCAATGCCCCAATTTTCAAATTCTCATCCTCATTTTCAAATTCCTTCCATAGCCTTACCCTTCCCCATCCCTGTAACCTCCTCCAATCCTGAAACCCTCCAAGATCTTTGCGCATTCCAATTCTGGCCTCTTGCACATCCTCAAATTTAATCGCTCTACCATTGGCGGCCGTGTCTTCAACTGCCTAGGCCCGAAGCTCTGGAATTCCATCCCTAAACCTCTCCACCTCTCTCTCCTCCTTTAAGACGCTCCTTGAAACCCTCCTCTTTGACCAAGCTTTTGGTTCCATCCTAATAGCTCCTTCTGTGGCCCGGTGTCAAATTTTTTTTGATAACGCTCCCGTGAAGTGCCTTGGGACGTTTTAGTACATTAAAGGCACTATATAAATGCAAGTTATTGTTGTTTCCTTAGAATACACAGTTGCAAATTTCACCACCATAATGTGCATTTTTGTTTGACGTTATAGATGACATCTGAAGCACAAAGATTCTGCATCCCATCAGTCTGACCGACAGCAGCACTGGATCACTGCTGGTTGGTAGAGCTTTAGTTTGGCCTTGTTCCATTTGAATAACTTACTTTGGCAAAAAGAGACACTGAACAACACAGCAGTTAATATCCTGAAAACTAAGGGGCTTAATTTCGTAGTGCTTTAGTTGGTACACTTACATGCAATTCCTTGGCGTGATATTTTATTATGGTTGCTAAATCTTTATATTACAAGTTATTAGTGGTTAATTAGTTTATTTTAAACAGTCAGATTTACGCACACATGTCAGTGGCTACACCGAGGGAAATCCCAGTGACACGAGTGATGTTATATAAATACAAATTCTTTCTTTGATTACCTTTGAAAGGCAGGGAGGAATTTCACAAGAGCTTTACCTTTGGTTAGGCTCTCCCTTGGGAGGTTGTGTGGATTGGGTCCAATTACACTTGACCCTTAGTTGGAACAAATTTAATGGGCCAATAGTCTTGTAACATTCCATACTTTCTTCTGCTCCTAAATATTCCCTGGGGATTAGCTGGGAGAAATGAGAGTTTTAGTGGAGGCTCGCTTCCAGGAAAATTTTCTTCAAAAACATTTACTGCTCTACGAGACCCCAGGGAACGTTGACACAACAACCGATGCTACACCTGCAGCAGCGTGAGCCTTTGACAAAGGAGCTGACGCACTTTTAGCGGTGAGATGATGTTGCTTCACTGATCTCCACCGTTACACCCTTCACTGTGTAAGACACTTTCTTCAATTCAATTAAACCAGGAATGCCAGACAAAACAAAATTAGAAGTGGCTTCGTGGGGAAAATTTACTCTAGCACAAGGCCAATTTTTACATTTGCGTTACAGAACTTTAGTAGGAAGCTTTCACAAAGCCTAAACCAGCTGTTAGTTCAAAATGGGTATTGAAAGCGCACACCTAAACATGCAACAATTACACTGTGGCCTCATGTAAAAAAAATAACTAAATATTTTGATAATGCCCCAACTAACTTTGAGAAAACAGCTGATTGTGTCAGACAAATGTTTATAGAGAGGATTCGATATTCTCTAGAGAGAGAGATAGCACTGATTCAAATACTGCAACCATGTATTAAAAACATCAGGATGGGGAAAAAATACACTGAACAATAGTTGCCAGATTTGATGCATAGGATTCCTTAAAAAAAAATACCTAAATACTTTACACCTCTTAAATTAAATTATCTGATAACTTTTCAAAACACTCAATTCCACTTTGTTGTGCCATTTACATTGCTATCCCCCTAGTTAAAGCTAAAGCCCATCCCTCAGAGTCCTTCGTTACGCCCCTATCTCAGTCTTTAACCCTGATCCCATTCCTAATATTCTTCATTCTGCCCCTGCCTGCCCTAGCATTTCCAATTGGTCACTGTTCCCTCCCTTATAGAATCGGTTGTTTCCCTACAGAGGCAGTATCTGAATGGATACAATCTCCGGGATGTAATGTCACACTTACAGTGGCAAATCAGAAGTCCAGCCAACACATCACCCAGCTCTGGTTTGCTCCTTGGAACGTCACAAATTCCAAGAAGCTGACACACAAGAAAAGCCTACCTTTGTGGCTGGGTTTTTAAAGAGGCGGATGAGTCAGGCAAGGCTTCTAACCCTTCGTTTCCTGGCACTAGCCATGATAGCCGCAAAAAGTGAACATTTCTTTTTAATTCCAAAGTTTTCGACAGGTACAGTCTTGATGTACGAGAGATACACAAGCCTAAACCAGCTGTTAGTTCAAAATGGGTATTGAACTAACCCAATGAAATTCCAAACAACATTACAGTGAGAGTCAAAACTTGAAAACAGAAAAATCCTTTCAAAATAATGCATTGTTTGAAACTTGTACAGGAGCTGTGGAATAGAAAGTTAAACAACTGGACGTCCAATTCTTTCTAACAGGGGTGTAGGTGGGTCACCGCAGCTTTAACACTCAAAAAAACCATCATTAACAATTTACCAAATTACATACACTTCCAACCGCATTGCACAACCACATGTGAGTTGCACACTGGCAGCAGCAAACTCACCGAGATCTGCAGTAGCAGTTCTGTACCAGAGCCAAAAATCTAACTACCTATTGTGAAGTAGGGAGTTGTTATCTGCGCTTTATGTTTGCAGTCATTGTATTCTGTGAACATGCGGTACTGCAGGTCCTCCCAGATTATAATGGATGACAATATATTATTCAAGACAGAATTTTTTTTTTTTAAAGAGATAAAGCTTTCAGCATTTAAGAGTTCATTAGAGCAAGCATGTGACTAACACAATGCAGTGAAGTAACAGGTGCAGTCAGTGAGAATTCCTAAATTCCTTATTTGATCTGTTAGTGGGTATCTTATATTCATGCCCCCCCTCGTTCTGGCCTCACCCAACAAAACGTTCCGTTTGCTTCATTGATTGCTGCTCCACAGTGATTGTATATGTTGAGCATCAAATCTACTAGCCCCTTGGATCATTCAGCGAATATGTGCATGATCCGTTTTTTCTTCCTATCTGCAGTACTTGACACTTGTCTGCATTAAATGGCTCTGCCATAGTTCTGCTCACTTACGTTTTTTGGCCAACATTTTTTTGGACTTCCTAAGCTGTTTCTTAAGAATCCATTGCCCTCATAGTTTGGTATCATTACCGTAACTGAAAGGGAACCAGTGTATGATGGTATATAAAGAAAAAGACTTGCATTTATATAGCACCTTTCACAACCTCAGGATATTCCAAAATGCTTTACAGCCACAATCAAGTACTTTTTGAAGTGTAGTCACTGTTGTAATGTAGGGAAACACAGCAGCCAATTTGCGCACAGCAAGATCCTACAAACAGCAGTGTGATAATTGACCAGGTAATAGGTTTTAGTGATGTTGGTTGAGGGATAAATCTTGGCCAGGACATCAGGGAAAACTCCCAAGCTCTTCTTCGAATAGTGCCATGAGGTCTTTTACGTCCACCTGAGAGGGCAGATGGGGCCTCGGTTCAAATCGGAAAGGGGGCACCTCCAACAGTGCCAATTTCCTACAGTCTATATTTTGTGCTCAAGTGTCTGGAATTGGGCTTACACCTACAACCTTCTGACTCAGAGACAAGAGTGCCACCACTGAGCCATGGCTGACACCTAAACAGAACCAATAATTCCTGCCACATTGTTCAGCATTGATGGACAACACAGCACACAGCCTGTAAAAGTCCTACTGGCAGGATATTTTTCAAATTGAGTGTAATTGGTACCACCTATACTACCATTTTTGTTCTACCAGGTAGAAGGAGGGAAACAAATGGTCTTAGTCTTCCGTATTTCAGTCATTGATAAAAGATACACTTCCTGTTATGAAACTTGGGCATAATCATCATACTAACTTGGCAAAGCAAGAATACTTCCTTATGAGAAAAAAAGTACAAAATGCCTTCCTCCCAATACAATTTCTGTTACTCAAGTACCACAGTGCAGTAGTGCTGTATGTTAGCATTCCAATCAATATGACAGTTATTTTTAGAGGCTAGGCAGGAATGCTTCTTTAAAACAAAATTACAAGGAAGTTACAGTGCCCTGATTCTGCCTTTTTTCCTTCATTTTTATTTGACCACATCCAGCAATAAGAGAAAAGAATCTCAAAAAGCAAAGGCTGTCAAATATACTGGTGAGAATCTTTGATGCTTGCTTGGATTGTTTCATTTCCATCGTTTTAAGATAGGGATGTGTTTTAACACTCGTGTTAGAACTAGAGATCATAGTGTCAGGAGAAGGGGTAGGCCATTTAAGACTGAGATGAGGAGGAATTTCTTCACGCAGAGGGTTGTGAATTTTTGGAATTCTGTACTGCAAAGGGCTGTGGATGCTCAGTCGTTGAGTCTATTCAAGGCTGAGATAGATAGATTTCTGGAAGCTAGAGGAATCAAGGGATATGGGAATCAGGCAGGAAAGTAGAGTTGACGTCAAAGATCAGCCATGATCTTATTGAATGGCGGAGCAGGCTCGAGGGGCTGTATGGCCTACTCCTGCTCCTAATTCTAATATTATGTTCTTAGAATTAGTTTTAAAATAAGTAGGGTTTTTTTGCTTTTCTTCCATTCCTCTCAAAGTCAATCAGCTGCACGACCCAATTCAGTTGCAAGAGTTAGACAGTCTAACCCAGCTCTCAACAGAGACCACCCATGTCAAACCTTGGTCAATATGGGAATGGGCCTCCCTCACAAGCAACAGGCAGCCTCCTCTCAATCCAAGATGGTAGATTAAAATTGCTGTTGTCACTTTTATGTCTGTAAAGTACAACAGCGGACACATAAAATGTTTACACCGTGTCCACTTAACCTAAAAAATGCACAGCTGTTCAATTATAGAACATGGTCTGAACATGGGTTGCGTTTGGAGTGAGAATTCTGAACTACAGTAGGCAAGTGTCTTTATGGAGAACATTTGGTCCATGTGATCTCCTGGACTGGTTTTGATTGCCTGAGGGAGTCAGAGAGGAATTTTCCAGAGTTTTTTTCACCCTTATTGGCCCTGGGTTTTTTCCCTGTTTTTTGCCTCTCCCAAGAGATTACATGGCTGTGTGGGGGTGGGGGGGAGGAGGAGGGGAAGGGAGGAAGTGTTTAGTCATGATGCTCCAGCCATCATGAGTGTGGGATAGGCTTGATGTACCAGCTGGTCTTTACCAGCCCATCAATTTTGTGTTTCGTTTATATACATCACCAGGGTGGAGCACTTAGTTACAGGTGGTAATAGTGCTGGGAGCAATGTAAGGTGATGAATGTCACACAAACATATTGCCATAATACAACAAATTGACATATCAAACATTCTGGGACAGGTGTAAATTTGAATAGCTGATTGTCACTGGCTCATTTAGCACATTAATATCAACAGTAACAATACAATGGATCGACAGTTAAAACATAAATTTCATGCTTAGTATTGAAAAGGAAAACATCCAGTTAATTGAAATGGTGCTGTAAACAAGAGGAATAACACAATGCCTAACTGAGCTGAATATTTGTTGAATGAATATTGCTAAAATAAACTTCCGAATTTAACTGTAAACTTAATTTCAAGTTTGTGAACTGATTGACTTAGTGGAGTGTATATTTTAGAAAGACTGAGTTTAGATCTGTTCCATCTCATGGCTGGCTTGATTCCAGTTCTCAGTAACCATCACTTGCATCACTTCAGAGATTCCTCCACAAATGACAGCACCAACGGAGTAACAATTATTTTTTCCATGTGCTGAGATTTGGTTCCACCCCATTAATCCAAACACACACAGAACCAGGAAGAATCACTGGTTAGAGACCATGGGCAGGAAGACGGCTAGGATTTCCCATCCTTAGCCTAGGGAGCAGGGACCAATCATACTGCTCCCACTGGCACTGACTAACTTGGCACAGGCCAGGGAATGAAGCCGAGACCTTTCTAGCCCGGTGTAATTCAATATCGCACATCAGCTGCCAGAGCACTGCAAAGAACTTTTAAAGAACTAGTCAAGTCATCACTAACTGATCCTCAGTTCTCAGTACACCCATTAGAGACTAATGAGGAGGGTGGGAAGACATAATAAATTTGGTGAAATTATAGCAAGGTACAATTAAATTTAATGAGAGAATCATCTTGTGGGTAGGTTTGTAGACATTTGCTTTACAGAAAAGCTCAATTGAAGCACTTCATTGCAGATACCAGTTTGGTACTGGGTACCCACTCTTAAAGACAGCATGGAGTTCTACTACTCACTCTGCACGCCCCTCTGGTTATGGGACAGCAGAGGTGTGTGTGCACATTTAAACACATGGCCTCCAACTACCAGTGAACAGTCGGCTCTTTTCTAACGTCAGAAATTTAAAGGCAGTCCAGTTGGCTTTGTAGTGATTACAGTGATACCAAAGCTGAGGCCATCTCCTCTGGGTATGTTCACAACTATCGCTGTCTGACTCCAGTTATACTGATCATCTTACATCAGTGCAACATAGAAACCACTTTGCAGCAATACAAGGTGTATGCTGTACGAAGGTTATAAATTAGTCTTGAGGACACAGTGTTTATGGATCCACAAAAAGACTGATGTTACACAGTAGCTAATTATTAGAAGGGAACAAATGACAGAAAGTCACTGGTCAGAGAACATGGGGGGGGGGGGGGGCGGTGGAGGGTGAGGAGGCAAGAGGTATTATATCAGGGGTCCAAAGCACTGCATTCCCAGGGGATGGGTGAGGACAGTCACCTTGGTTACTCTCAATCACCTCCTCGTTACTGAACAAAACTGGCAAAAGCCTGGAAGCAGGTTATACTCTCTCCTGCAATACAGTGCATAGAGACCTAGAGACGTGAAACAAAGAAACAAAAAAGAAAAAGACTTGCATTTATACAGCGCCTTTCATGACTGCAGCCAATGAAGTACTTTCAAAGCATAGTCACTGTTATAATGTAGGAAATGCAGCAGCCAATTTGCACACAGCTGGTCCCACAAACAGATAATCTGTTTTAGGTGTTAGTTGAGCAATTAATATTGGCCAGGATACCGGGGCAAACTCCCCTGCTCTTCTTCAAATAGTGTCATGGGAGCTTCTACGTCCATCCGAGCGGACAGACAGAGCCGCGGTTTAACGTCTCATCCGAAAGACGGCACCTCCAACAGTGCAGCACTTCCTTGGTACTGCACTGAACTGCCAGCCTAAAATATGTGCTCGAGTCTCTAGTGTAAGATTTGAACACACAACCTTCTGACTCAGGCAAGAATGCTACCAATAAGCTACAAAACCTAACAAAGTGTTTTAAAATCAGAGATAATGCTTTAGAGCAAGAGTTAGAAAGGGCCAGGAGCATGGAAGTGAGTGTACAGGATAGCAATGGTTTTGCCACCAATGTCATTCACTTTTCAACCTTGCCCATGAGGTACTGTGGTTACAGTAGGTTACAATGTGTGCCAAGCTGCCCATATGTTCTCCATATGATTATTATACATATTCCTCTGCATATCAGCATTGGGCCATGAGGTGATAAGGCAATCTAGCCCTGGCACTCTAACTTAAAAAACATCATTCTCAGGACATGGATATCACTGGCAAGGCTGGCATTAATTGCCCATCCCTGGTTTCCCCAAGAAGGTAGTGGTGAGCCTTCTCCTTGAAACGCTGTATGTAGCGATTTGATACAACTGAGTAAGCTTGCTAGGTCACTTCAAAGAGCAGTTAAGAGTCATATAGGCCAGGCCGGGTAAACACGAAAGGACATTAGTGAAACAGTTGGGTTTTTATGACAATCCGACAGCTTCGTGGTCACACGTTTACCGATATCAAAGTGAATTTAAATTCTCAAACTGCATGGTTTTGGGCATGAGGTAGAGTGCAATCCAACATCCTACCATCCCATGCACTATCTTAGTCCCTAGTTTCGGCAGCACATATACAGGATCTTAAATGCTAATTATTACCAGAAAGTTTGTGATATTAGCAATTTGGTGCTCACGTCACAAGGAGACAATTCCATCTATCACTATAGGGAGACCATTTGACTCCAACTACCAGTCCTCAATGTACCAAAGTCAATACATTTTAAAAGGTTCCACAATCACCTTGGAGAAAAATTCCTCCAAAGACTCAACAAAGCCATACATTCCAACATGGCCCATGGGAGAGAATGTAATAGAATTGAGGTCCACCACGGTAGCCAGAAGAATATCCTTTGAATAGTTTCAAAGATGCTGTCTGCTGGCACCTTTGAAATGATAATTGCACATGGTGTGTCTGAACCATATAAAATGTCTGAGCAGGGAACTTGGTCCCTTTATGCTGCAAGTGTTTCTGGACATTGAGGCCACTCTATTGTTCAGAAGGAATCCTGTGTCTAATGAGAGGAAGTCACTTATGAAATTCAAATCGGATGACGCATTTTTCAGATTATTTGAGGATATAAGGCTTTGTTGTTTGTTCCCGGGTTGACAGTGAAAGAAACTCAATCAGAAAGCTGGGCCCCCGAGGCTGGGATTAGACCCCCTCCCCCCAGCCAAGCACACCTGTGCGGAAGGAGAGCAACTTTACTGCACAACGTTGGCTGGGCAGTGGGGGAGACTAATTTTTAAAAAAAATACATTTCCAAAGTGTTTAAATAAAATTTGTTTAAAAAGACAAGAACATCAGCCACGAAATCGCCTCTCGCCTCGGGCAATGCTGAAGTGGCTGCAAAGACTTACCTTCAGCGGGGAGTCCAGCAGCTTGTGAACTCCCGCCACTTGGGCTATTAAAGGGATCGTTTCATAAAAGTTATAAGTCGGCGGTCTCCTGGGCTCGGGGAAGTTGGTGCAAATGAACGGATCCATGTCGTCCAGATACTGCACTCTGCACGTTATAGTCGCCATGGTCCCGAGTCCCCTCACAGAGCAAATAAAGCGAGCTGTACAAGTAGACACCCTTGGAGAGAAGTTGTCAGCGAGTCCCGGTGCTGAGGGGTGGTGAAGTAGCCGCGATTCCACACTGTATCCCTGATGTTACATTAAGACTCAAACTTCGACGCAACCAGGAAGTAGAGTGAGTCAGGCAGCATCTTAAAGGGGGCATGGCATCAGCACATGTGTGTCACCGCCTGCATTCAGAACCTCTCATCTTTCGATCCCAGGAACCTGCCAGACGTTTTTTTTTTGCATGACTTACAGCTTGTTGCTATTATGACTGTTAGTCTGAAAATAAACAAGGCACAGAGTCCAACAACCTGATGTGTTCCCGGCCCTGGAGTAAATAATGAGTCATGGACAGCAGAGAGACCAAAAGAATATCCCCACAGGGAGGTTACGGGAGTCTTGTTTATTTGCACGTAAACCCTATTTCCTAGCTGAAACTTCACTTAGTGCTGAGTGAGTCCTGCATTCTCAGAGTGCAATCCTTCAAATGACACAATTAAATTGCCCGTTGGAGTGAGTGAAATAGATGTACAATATGAAGAGATGTTGGAAATTCTCCTGGTGTCCTGCCCAACAGTCCTCCCTCAACCAATATCACCAAAACAGATTAACTGATCATTCACCTAATTGATCTCTGTGGGATCTCACTGTGCACAAAATGATCTGCCTACATAACTGCATTTAAAAGTAATCGCATTGAGTTTAAGCAGACTTTGCTAAGTGGCAGAAAAAGTCTTTTAAGTGCATTTACTGAATTTTAGTGAGTACATAAGTGAATTATTTGAAGTTTAATTTTTTAGAGTAAATTAAGCTGTTGGGGAGTTGAAACCGGAAGTAGAATCCGGGTATAAAAAGGGGCGGGCTTAGTGCGGTAGCGCTGAGTGCAGTCGCATTGAGTGTAAGTAGAGTTTGGTAAGCGGCAGAGTTCAGGCAAGTGGGAGGTGAGGGGGTGCTTGTTGCTCTGTTTTGCTTCCCTCAGGCTAATCCAACACTGCGGACATGGAGCAGTGAGACAATTCAACCGGATAGGTCCCCCAGACAGCTTCCACGAGGGAGGTTGGGGATCAACTGGTTGGTAGGTTCTCTTCCTTCTCTTCTATACCTTTAAGTTGGTAAGTCCTATTAAATAGTGGTGTAATATTATCATCTATATCGGGGCAGAGGGTCTTCCTAATTAATAATAAGAAATTTAATTAATTACACAGATATAGGTGAACAGGTGATGTGTCACTGTTGCAAAATGTGGGAGCTGGTGGACCCTATTGAGGCTCACGGTGATTACATTTGCGATAAGTGTTTGCTGCTAGAGGAACTCAAGCTCCATGTTAAAGAGCTTGAGACCGAACTTCAGACACTGCGACACATCAGGGAGGGGGAGAAGTTCCTGGACTCTATGTTTCAGGAGGTGGTCACACCTATGAAATTAATTACTGCAGATGTAGTCCATGGTCAGGGACAGGACGGTGTGACTACGAGTGAGGAAGGTACAGGGATCCAGGATGTAGTGTTGAAGGAGCCGCAGCCCTTGCTCTTGTCAAGCAGGATTGAGGTTCTTACTCCCTGTGAGGGCAGGAGCGGGGATTGCAGGGAGGATGAGCAACCTGGCCACATGACCGTGGTGCAGGGGGCCATTCAAGTGGAGGGAGTAAAAAGAAATGTTGTAGTGGTAGGGGATAGTATAATTAGGGGGATAGATAGGGTTCTCTGCAGTCAAGAGCAGGAGTCCCGAAGGCTGTGTTGCCTGCCCGGTGCCAGGGTTAAGGACATCTCTTCTGGGCTGGAAAGAAACTTGGAGTGGGAGGGGGAGGATCCAGTTGTCGTGGTCCATGTTAGTACAAACGACGTAGATAGGACAAGGAAGAAGGTTCTGTTAAAGGAGTATGAGCAGCTAGGGGTCAAATTAAAAAACAGAACCTCAAGGGTAATAATCTCTGGGTTATTACCTGAGCCACGAGCGAATTTGGCTAGGATAAATAAAATTAAAGAGTTAAATGCGTGGCTCAAAGACTGGTGTGGGAGAAATGGGTTTTGCTTCTTGGGACACTGGCACCAGTACTGGGACAGGAGGGAGCTGTTCCGTTGGGACGGACTCCACTTGGCCAGTGCTGGGACTAGAGTCCTGGCGAATCATATAACTAGGGCTGTAGAGAGGGCTTTAAACTAATTAGTGGGGGGGAGGTTTCTAGAGAGCAAATAACAGAAATGACAACGGAGAAGGTCATAGACTTAGGTAGCAGTGGGGAAATTAAAAAACTGAACGTGTCAGGAAGGGACAGAAGGTATGGAGTAAAAGGTAAAGTAGTAAAAGGGGAAAAAACAGGAACTAAGTGTCACAAAACATATTTGAAAGTTCTTTATCTGAATGCACGTAGCATTCGTAACAAAATGAATGAGTTAACGGCACAAATAACTACATATGGGTATGATCTTGTGGCCATTACAGAAACATGGCTGCAGGATGACCATGACTGGGAATTAAACATACCAGGTTATTTAACAATCAGGAAGGACAGGCAGGAAGGGAGGGGAGGTGGGGTGGCTATGTTAATAAAGGAAGGAATCACTATAATACAGAGAAATGATATTGGGTCAAAGGAGCAGGATAGTGAAACAGTTTGGGTAGAGATAAGGAATAATAAGGGGAAAAAAACACTAGTGGGCGTAGTCTATAGGCCTCCGAACAGTTGCAACTCTGTTGGACGGAGTATTAATCAGGAAATAGTTGAGGCTTGTAATAAGGGAACAGCTATAATTATGGGGGATTTTAACTTTCATATTAACTGGACAAATCAAACTGGGCAGAGCAGCCTTGAGGATGAGTTCATTGAGTGTATTAGGGATGGGTTTCTTGAGCAGTATGTAACTGAACCGACCAGGGGGCAAGCAACCTTAGATTTGGTCCTGTGTAATGAGACAGGATTAATTAAAAATGTCCTAGTAAAGGATCCCCTTGGAATGAGTGACCATAACATGGTTGAATTCCATATTCAAGTAGAGGGTGAGAAGGTTGGATCTCAAACAAGCGTGCTGAGCTTGAATAAAGGAGACTATGAAGGTATGAGAGCGGAATTGATTAGAGTGGACTGGGAAAATAGACTAAAGGGTAAGACGGTACATGATCAGTGGTGTATATTTAAGGAGTTATTTTACAACTTCCAAAAAATATATATTCCACTGAGGAAAAAAGGGTGTAAAAGAAAAGATAGCCATCGTGGCTAAGTAAAGTAATTAAGGATAGTATCCGACTAAAAACAAGGGCATATAAGGTAGCCAAATCTAGTGGGAAGATAGAAGATTGGGAAGTCTTTAAAAGACAGCAAAAATAACAAAAAGATTGATTAAGAAAGGGAAGATAGATTATGAAAGTAAATTAGCAAAAAATATAAAAACAGATAGCAAAAGTTTCTATAGTTATATAAAAAGAAAAAGGGTGGCTAAAGTAAATGTTGGTCCCTTAGAGGATGAGACTGGGAAATTAATGGTGGGAAACATGGAGATGGCAATAACGCTGAACAAATATTTTGTATCAGTCTTTACGGTAGAGGACACTAAGAATATCCCAACACTGGACAAACAGGGGGCTCTAGGGGGAGAGGAGCTAAATACAATTAAAATCACTAAGGAAGTGGTACTTGGTAAAATAATGGGACTTAAGCCGGATAAATCCCCTGGACCTGATGGCTTACATCCTAGGGTCTTGAGGGAAGTGGCGGTAGGGATTGTGGATGCATTGGTAATAATTTTCCAAAACTCCCTGGACTCAGCAAAGGTCCCGGCAGATTGGAAAACTGCTAATGTAACACCCTTATTTAAAAAGGGTAGTCGGCAGAAGGCTGGAAACTATAGACCTGTTAGCCTAACATCTGTGGTTGGTAAAATGTTAGAGTCCATTATTAAGGAGACAGTAATGGGACATTTGCATAAACATAATTTAATAGGACAAACTCAGCATGGTTTCATGAAGGGGAAGTCATGTTTGGCAAATTTGCTTGAGTTCTTTGAGGAAGTAACATACAGGGTGGATAAAGGAGAACCAGTGGACGTAGTGTATTTAGACTTCCAAAAGGCATTTGACAAGGTGCCACACAAAAGATTATTGCTCAAGATAAAAAATCACGGGATTGGGGGTAATATTCTGGCGTGGGTGGAGAATTGGCTCTCTAACAGAAAGCAGAGAGTTGGGATAAATGGTTCATTCTCAGACTGGCAATCAGTAACTAGTGGTGTTCTGCAGGGGTCAGTGCTGGGTCCCCAACTCTTTACAATCTATATTAACGATTTGGAGGAGGGGACCGAGTGTAACCTATCAAAGTTTGCAGATGATACAAAGATGGGAGGGAAAGTAGTGAGTGAGGAGGACATAAAAAACCTGCAAAGTGACATAGACAGGCTAAGTAAGTGGGCAGAGATTTGGCAGATGGAATACAATACTGGAAAGTGTGAGGTTATGCACTTTGGCAGGAAAAATCATAGAGCAAGTTATTATCTTAATGGCAAGAAACTGGAAAGTACTGTAGTACAAAGGGATCTGGGGGTCCTGGTGCACAAAACTCAAAAAGTTAGTATGCAGGTGCAGCAAGTGATCAAAAAAGCCAATGGAATGTTGGCTTTTATTGCTAGGGGGATAGAATATAAAAACAGGGAGGTATTGCTGCAGTTATACAAGGTATTGGTGAGACCGCACCTGGAATACTGCATACAGTTTTGGTGTCCATACTTAAGAAAAGACATACTTGCTCTCGAGTCAGTACAAAGAAGGTTCACTCGGTTAATCCCAGGAATGAGGGGGTGGTCATATGAGGAGAGGTTGAGTAGATTGGGACTCTACTCATTGGAGTTCAGAAGAATGAGAGGCGATCTTACTGAAACATATAAGATTGTGAAGGGGCTTGATCGGGTGGATGCGGTGAGGATGTTCCCAATGATGGGTGAAACTAGAACTAGGGGGCATAATCTTAAAATAAGGGGCTGCTCTTTCAAAACTGAGATGAGGAGAAACTTCTTCACTCAGAGGGTGGTAGGTTTGTGGAATTTGCTGCCCCAGAAAGCTGTGGAAGCTACATCATTAAATAAATTTAAAACAGAAACAGATAGTTTCCTAGAAGTAAAGGGAATTAAGGGTTACGGGGAGCGGGCAGGAAATTGGACATGAGTCTAGGTTTGGAATGGTCATGGCCCTGTGGGTAGTGGAGCGGGCCCAGGGGCTGTGTAGCCTGGTTCTGTTCCTACTTCTTGTGTTCTAATTCTGTGTTAGATTTCAGGAGATGGTTTTATTCCTGTTCCTGGCTAGGGTGGAGATCGCCTTTACAGAAGGTAAGTACTGTAGAAAATATAGGGACAGAGTGATCTCCTGGAAGAGTTTCAATTGCCTAGATGGGTCGGAGAGGAATTTCCCAGATTTTTTCTCCCAAATTGGCCATTGGGTTTTTTATCTGGTTTTTCGCCTCTCCCGGGAGATCACATGGGTTCGGGTGGGATGGAGAGTGATAGAAGATTTGAGGTTAGGATCAGATCAGCCATGATCTTATTGAATGGTGGAGCAGGCTCGAGGGGCCGATTGGCCTACTCCTGCTCCTATTTCTTATGTTCTTATGTTCTTATTTGTTGTATGTGAAGCACTCAGAGGTTTCTGAGACATGATAAGGAGTTATAGAAATTCAACTTTTTTCAGTCAACTATTATTTTATGTTAATGTAATATTTTTATTAATTGCTTTTAAAAATCATAGAGACTATTACAAGACTGCCGTTTGTGCTTTGGATATTTATTATGTCAGATATCCTGTCTCTTACCTCTCTCCAGAAATGACTGGTCATCATCTTGATAAGTCAATTATATGAAAATAAATTTAAGTCAAGCACAATGCCCCCCCCCCCCATGAATATCTAATGCTGATTACTGGTATTTATCAGTGCATTAAGTGAAATTTGTGTAAAAAGACAGTTAACCATGATGGATTTGGACTTTGGAGCCTTACTGGCAAAATGTCCCATTCCTGTTCATGACACGCATGGCAGCCTTGGTTGTCCTGCTGAATATAAGTCATTACTGGGAAGGTCTCATATTTACAAGCATGCAAGGACATTCATCATAGAAGCTCACTCACCCTAATGTCCTTTTAAGAAGGGCACCGCCCACTCCTAACCAGTCTGATCTATATGTGACTCTAGTCCACACCATGCTGTAAAAACAATGATTATGTAGGAAGACCCACCACCACCTTCTCAAGGCAGTGAGTGATGGCTAATAAATGAAGCTATGCTAGTGTCGCCCGCATCCGGAGAACTTTTTTTTAATGCCATTGGTTAGTCACCTCCCTCAGAAAATTGTTATAAGCTGGGAGAGTTCAGGGCTTCTCCCTCTTCATCCTTTGTTCCTTAACACTTAGTGAGTTTATCCAGTGAGTTAGAGACCAGGAAGGTCCCAATTACGATCCCTGGTCAGTGCTGACCGCAGCCTCAGCACCACTGGGTAGGGTGGGACAAATTGCCTGGAATTTCATGCAGGTGCAGCAGGCGGTTAAGAAGGCAAATGGTATGTTGGCCTTCGTAGCGAGAGGGTTTGAGTACAGGAACAAGGATGTCTTGCTGCAGTTGTACAGGGCCTTGGTGAGACCACATCTTGAGTATTGTGTGCAGTTTTGGTCGCCTTATCTGAGGAAGGATGTTCTTGCCATGGAAGGAGTTCAGCAAAGATTCACCAGGCTGATACCTGGGATGGCAGGAATGACCTATGAGGAGAGATTGGGTCGATTGGGCTTATACTCGCTGGAGTTTAGAAGAATGAGAGGGGATCTCATTGAAACTTATAAAATTCTGACAGGACTGGACAGACTAGATGCAGGAAGGATGTTCCCGATGGTCGGGGAGTCCAGAACCAGGGGTCACAGTCTAAGGATAAGGGGTAAGCCATTTAGGACAGAAATTAGGAGGAATTTCTTCACCCAGAGAGTGGTGAACCTGTGGAATTCTCTACCACAGAAGGCAGTAGAGGCCAATTCATTAAATATATTCAAGAAGGAGTTGGATATATTTCTTAAGGCTAAAGGGATCAAGGGGTATAGGGAGAAAGCAGGGACCGGGTACTGAATTTGGATGATCAGCCATGATCGCATTGAATGGCGGAGCAGGCTCGAGGGGCCGAATGGCCTACTCCTGCTCCTATCTTCTATGTTTCTATATTTCTGCAGTATCTAGTGACCCCTGCTGGGAAGGTGTTTGTGTGGACATCAGGCAAGGAAAGGATTACACTTGGCTGTAAATGTCCCTTCTGCTCAAATAGCCTGCCGAAACTCACTATAAAAGAGAACATCTGAATAATAGACACTTATATAAGATACCAGAAGATGACTGGCACACAAGCAGCTGTAAATAACGAAATTGCATTTATATAGCACCTTTCATGACCTCAGGACATCCTAAAGCACAGCCAAATGAAGTACTTTTTGAAATAACAACAGAAAACGCTGGAAAAACTCAGCAGGCCAGGGCAGCATCTGTGGAGAGAGAAACAGAGTTAACGTTTCAGGTCGATGACCTTTCATCAGAACTGGAAAAAAAGCAGGAAATGGAAAGCAGGTTTAAGGGCTGGGAAAAGGGGTAGGGGATGAAAGAACAAAAGGGAAGGTCAGTGATAGTCCAGAGGGCTGTAGAGTGCCTAATCGAAAGATGAGGTGCTGTTCCTCGAGCTTACGCTGAGCTGCCGTGGAACAGTGCAAGAGGCCGAGGACAATGAGGTCTGAGTGGGAATGGAGCGGAGAATTAAAGTGACAGGCCACCGGCTCAGCATAAACTCGAGGAACAGCACCTCACCTTTCGATTAGGCACTCTACAGCCCTCTGGACTCAACATAGAGTTCATCAATTTCAGATCATAACCTCGGCCCCTATCACATATATATATTTTCTTCTTTTTTTTATCCACAATTTTTGTTTGGCCCCCTTTTTTTTCTCTTCTTCCCTCCCACATGGCAGCTGTCCTTCATTCTGTCAGTGCAATTCACACCCCATCTAGAGCCATCCTTTGTTCCTTAACCTGTCCTATTACCACCTCCTCTCGCCTTGAATATCTCTTAATGTCTCTCAATCTCTCCTGCTTTCTATCCTATCACTGACCTTCCCTTTTGTTCTTTCATCCCCTCCTCCTTTTCCCAGTCCCTAAACCTGCTTTCCATTTCCTGCTTTTTTCCAGTTCTGATGAAAGGTCATCGACCTGAAACGTTAACTCTGTTTCTCTCTCCACGGATGCTGCCCTGGCCTGCTGAGTTTTTCCAGGGTTTTCTGTTGTTATTTCGGATTTCCAGCATCCGCAGTATTTTGCTATCGAAGTACTTTTTGAAGTGTAGTCAGTTATAATGTGGGGAAACACAGCAGTCAATTTGCACACACATCCCACAAACAGCAACAAAATGATTAAGCAGATAAGCTGTTTTAGTGGTGTTGGTTGAGGTGAGGACAGTGGAAGTCCCCTGCTCAAATTCAAAGAGCGCTGTGCAATCTTTTGCATCCACCTGAGAGGACAGATGTACTACACTGCAGTGTCAGCCTAGATTTTGTGCTCAAATGTCTGGAGTGCAGCTTGAACCCACAACCTTCTGACTTTGTGGCAAGACTCTTCTCACTGAGCCAAGGTTGCTAACTATCATCTGGGCCCCATTTTGTGAGCATTGGATTAGTGACTTTACCCTCATTTTTCATATTTCCTTCCTGACTGTACCCTTGCATGGAGTCCGAACCTTTAGGAGAGGAGGAAGGGAAGGGAGGAAAATGACAAAAAAAAGTAAAGCGAGTTTTCAACAGTTGGAGCTCCCTTGATGACTAAGTGGGTAAATGCACTGCTCGGTATGATTTTGAGCCACACATACAAGAAGGTTTCAGGCTCAATCCATGGTGTGTGCTGATCACAGAGAGGGCAGCTGTAGAGGCACCACAGTTAGTTTCAGTGACCCTAGGCTGTGTCAGCTGTGGCTCAGTGATAGTACTCTCACCTCTGAGTCAGACGGTTGTGGGTTCAAGATCCACTCCACAGACTTGAGCAGATAATCTAGGCTGATACTTCAGTGTAGTACTGAGGGCGTGCAGCACTGTCAGAGGTGCTGTATTTTGGAAATAGATGTTAAACCGTGGCCCCGGCTGCCTTCTCAGGTGGCCATAAAAGATCCAATGGCACTATTCGAAGAAGAGCAGGGGTGTTCTCCCCAGTGTCCTGGCCAAGATTTATCACACAACCAACATCACTAAAACAGATTATCTGGTTATCACATTGCTGTTTGTGGGAACTTGCTGTGCACAAATTGGCACGTTTCCTACATTACAACAGTGACTAGACTTCTAAAGTACTTCATTGCCTGTAAAGCACTTTGAGAAGTCCTGAGGTTGTGAAAGGTGCTATATAAATGCAAGTCTTTTGTTTTCTTTCTTTAGGCTAGGCCAGGGAAAAGTCAGCCAGGGTTTCTGCTCCCGAGTGTATCCAGTGATGCCTCCTGGTAAGTGCGTATGTGTGACATCAGGTGAGAATGGTATCTGACTCGGCTGTAATGCTCTGTACATTTGATTAGACGGCCAACGCTAACTGTTTAGGTTCACACAGGATGCCCACTTGGACGAGGTATTAGTAGATTTCCAGCACACTGCAGTATGAGTCAGCGCCGACAGGAAAAGGGAGAAAAATAACAAAAAATGTAATTTAAAAAAAATCAGACAGGAAATATTTTTAAAAGTAGGGCAAAGTCACTGATCCTATTCTCACAACAGGGAGATCAGTGAATTGACACACTGCTCTACAAGCTGCACTCGAAAGGAGCATGGCCATTGAATTGATACTAGTGTGGTAGTTCTATCTTCACCTCTATACTTCCTTCAAGCACCAGCCCCTGCTGGGACTATGGGATTCATGGTATTGCAAAGTATGCTATTAATTCACTCAGTTCATAGAATCATAAAATGGTTACAGTACAGAAGGAGGCCATTCGGCCCATCAAGCCCATGCCGACTCTCTGCAAGAACACTTCAGCTAGTCCCACTCCCCCGCCCTTTCCCCGTAGTCCTGCAGGTTTTTTTTCCTTCAGGTACTTATCCAATTCCCTTTTGAAAGCCACAATTGAGTCTTCCTCCACCACCCTTTCAGGTAGTGCATTCCAGATCCAAACCACTCACTGTGTAAAAAAGTTTTTCCTCATGTTCTTTTGTCAAACATCTTAAATCTGTGTCCTCTGGTTCTCAACCCTTCCGCCAATGGGAACGGTTTGGGCTAAAAATTGAGTGGGGCGCTAACATCGCCAGGGCACTATTGGAAGTGCCCTGCATCCCTCTTGGAGCGCTGCGAGTCAATATTGCGGCGCTATGTGCCGCGGTATTGCAGGCCTTCCTGCCCTTCTTAAAGGGGAGGGGCCTTGCGCAGCGCTAACGGGAGGCGCAAAGCAACCCAATTTTTCCCCCACTCTGTCTAGACCCCTCATGATTTTGAACACCTCTATCAAATCTCCTCTCAACCTTCTCTGCTCTAAGGAGAACAACCCCACCTTTTCTAGTCTATCCACGTAACTGAAGTCCCTTATCCCTGGAATCATTCTTGTAAATCTTTTCCGATTCAGATTCAGATTCAGATTAGATTTATTTGCCATATGTAACAAGTACAATTAAATGCTTGTTCCCCGTAGGGACGCGTCAGCTATACATACAGCGTCGCGTTCAGAGTCAATACAATGGCTTCCCGTGGCAGTGGGAGCATGATGTTCCTCAGCCGCTCCGTCCTCCTCTTCACCGCGGCCTCCTCCTCACTGTTGCCGGCTCCATGTGTGGTGGCCTGCTTCTCCCGCTCTGGCCACCATGCCCGGCTCCCCTCCTCCCATCCGGACTGTGAGTTACCCGAAATGGAGCTGCCGGCCGACGTGCTGCAGCGTGTCGTGAGTCTGCTGCTGCTGCTTGTTGCGCTGCGCTCCTCTGCCCGACTCGCCGAACACATCGTCGGGATGTAATGCTCCAATGCGGCCTCCTCTTCACCTTCGCCGGCTCCACGCTCCACGGCCCGGGGCCTACTTCTCTCTCTTCACGGGTCGGCCTCTGGCTGCCATGCTTGGCTCCCCTCCTCCCAGTCGGAATTCCTTCCCGCCGAGGAGCTGCCGGCCGATGTGCTCCAGCGGGTCGGCTTGGCTGCTGCTGCTGCTCACCGCGCTGTGCTGCCTCTGCCCGACTCGCCGAGCACCTCGCTCCGGTTGCGGGAGCGAGCGGCGAGAGCTGGCCGCCCGAAACAGGGAGAGCGATCTCAGCACTGGACCGTCACGGCCGCCATCTTGACTGATTGTTTGTTACTGACTGGGTAAGGCAGAGTGGGAACAGCGACACACAGCCTGGGGTCAGGGTCCCTCTCCCTCTCCCCGGGTGGGGAAAGAGCCTCAGTGAGTTTGTTACTGACTGGGTGAGGCAGAGTGGGAGCAGCGACACACAGCCCGGGGTCAGGGTCCCTCTCCCTCTCTAAGGGCTTCACATCCTTCCTGCCCAGAATTGGACACAATACTCCAGTTGAGGCCGAATCAGTGTTTTATAAAGGTTCGCCATAACTTCCTTGCTTTTGTACTCTATGCCTCTATTTATGAAGCCCAGTGTCCCGCATGCTTTTTTAACCACTTTCTCAACCTGCCCTGCCACCTTCAACGATTTGTGCACATATAGTCCCCAGGTCTCTCAGTTCATGCACCCCCTTTAGGATTGTACCCTTTAGTTTACAATGTCTCTCCTCGTTCTTCCTACCAAAATGTATCACTTCGCGCTTTTCTGTGTTAAATTTCATCTGCCATGTGTCCGCCCATTTCACCAGCCGACGTCTTGAAGTCTATCACTATCCTCCTCACTGTTCACTATACTTCCAAGTTTTGTGTCATCTGCAGATTTTGAAATTGTGCCCAGTACATCCACATCCAAGTGATTAATATATATCAAGAAAAGCAGTGATCCGAGAACCAACCCCTGGGGAACACCACTGTATACCTTCCTCCAGTCCGAAAAACAACCGTTCACCACTACTCTCTGTTTCCTGTCACTTAGCCAATTTCGTATCCATGCTGTGGCTGTCCCTTTTATTCCATGGGCTTCAACTTTGCTGGTTCCACGCAATTCTATGATTATCGAGTTAATCTCAAGTGTACAGTTACCGGGAGGGGTTGGAGTGTGCAGTTACTGGGTTGATGAGAGTGTGTGCAGTTACTGAGAAGGTTGGGATGTGTACAGTTACTGGGAGGGGTTGGAGACACCGAGCACCACTAATACAAAGAAAGGTTAAATATCACTTGTTTTGTGACCCTTGGAGACTGGGGTAAAAAGAGATTTGATTTTTTTTTTTTTTAAAGAGTGGGCTTGAGACAATCACGTACTTCCTGATGCTGAATCAGCAGCAATTCTTCAAAATTTGGCCCCCATTTCTTCCCAACTGCCAGAGATTGGTTGGTTGGCACATCAGCACCAGCCCCCACTCTGGTTGCACGGCACACACCTGGATCATGCTCCACCCCACCCAATCAGCATAACAATCCTGGTGGCACAGCCAAAACCCACCAACCATTGCCACGATGGGCACGTGCAGTGGTCCACCCTAGATCCAGTCCCACCACCTGGAATCGGTCCCCAGGGTTATCCACAGCCCCAGCCACTCAACAACATTCTCTGTACCATGTATACTGAGGTTACATATGCAAGTTATGCCAACTTGTTGTCACCAAAGAACAATTACAATAAGATTTAAAAAGAGCTGATCATTGCAAAAAATATACCATTTAATAAAATGATATATGGACGTAAACTGTCTCCTGCCCCATCTGAACATTATGCCTGGTTACAGCAAAGACATTCACTATCTCATAAAAGAGCAATGGAAATAGGTCTGTGGTTTAAAATGTTGCTCTCTAACCCTCAATGTCAATTTCAGGATCCTGTTATTGTTCTTTATCCTGGGAAATCCCTTTGGATTAGCAGCAGTATGGGACCAGTGTCTGGAATGTGTCCAACTCCACTTCAGAGTTACTCTGAAAGTTTTCTTTTTAAATCTGTTGCCTCCCCTCCTCCCCTCAAGACCTGTACTCATATTGGAGCAGAGTTCAATAGGTGCTGGCTGACCTTTGATATCTTCCTGGGCAGTAAGTGTTGACAGGCTATTTGACCATGGGGTACATCAGCACTGAGCCTGCTAAGGCTGATATTTACACGTGTGCACTTTCCAGAAAGAGATCAGAATGGAGAAATCTGATTTTTATTTTTGCTCTCCTCCCAAGCTCAGGGCCACCGAGCCCCCTGTGATACCCCCACCGAGCCCCCCGTGATGCCCCCCGTGATACCCCCACCGAGACCCCCGTGATACCCCCGCCGAGCCCCCCGTGATACCCCCACCGAGCCCCCCGTGATGACCCCACCGAGCTCCCCGTGATGCCCCCACCGAGCTCCCCGTGATGCCCCCACCGAGCTCCCCGTGATGCCCCCACCGAGCTCCCCGTGATGCCCCCACCGAGCCCCCCCGTGATGCCCCCCCCGTGATCCCCCCACCGAGCCCCCCCCGTGATACCCCCACCGAGCCCCCCGTGATACCCCCACCGAGCCCCCGTGATACCCCCACCGAGCCCCCGTGATACCCCCACCGAGCCCCCGTGATAGCCCCACCGAGTCCCCTGTGATACCCCCACCGAGTCCCCTGTGATACCCCCACCGAGTCCCCTGTGATACCCCACCGAGTCCCCTGTGATACCCCCACCGAGCCCCGTGATACCCCCACCGAACCCCGTTATAACCCCGTCGAACCCGTGATACCCCCGCTAACCCCCCCGTGATACCCACACCAAGCCCCCCCGTGATACCCCCACCGAGCCCCCGTGATACCCCACGTGATACCCCCACCGAGCCCCCGTGATACCCCCACCGAGTCCCCTGTGATACCCCACCGAGTCCCGTGATACCCCCACCGAGCCCCGTGATACCCCCACCGAACCCCGTTATAACCCCGTCGAACCCGTGATACCCCCGCTAACCCCCCGTGATACCCCCACCGAGCCCCCTGTAATACCCCCACCGAGCCCCGTGATACCTCCACCGAGCCCCCCGTGATACCCCCACCGAGCCCCGTGATACCCCCACCGAACCCCGTGATAACCCCGTCGAACCCGTGATACCCCCACCGAACCCCATGATAACCCCGTCGAACCAGTGATACCCCCGCTAACCCCCCGTGATACCCCCACCGAGCCCCCCCGTGATACCCCCACCGAGCCCCCTGTAATACCCCCACCGAACCTCGTGATACCCCCACGAGCCCCCCGTGATACCCCCACTGAGCCCCGTGATACCCCCACCGAGCCCCGTAATACCCCCACGAACCCTGTGATAACCCCGTCGAACCCGTGATACCCCCACCGAGCTCCCCCGTGATACCCCCACCGAGCCCCCTGTAATACCCCCACCGAACCCCGTGATACCCCCACCGAGCCCCCCGTGATACCCCCACGAGCCCCGTGATACCCCCACCGAGCCCCGTGATAACCCCACCGAGCCCCGTGATAACCCCACGAGCCCCCGTGATACCCCCACGAGCCCCCGTGATACCCCCACCGAGCCCCGTGATACCCCCACCGAACCCCGTGATAACCCCGTCGAACCCATGATAACCCCACCGAGCCCCCCGTGATAACCCCACCGAGCCCCCTGTGAAACCCCCACCGAGCTCCGTGATACCCCCACTGAACTCCATGATACCTCCACTGAACCCCGTGATACCCCCACCGAGCCCCGTGATACCCCCACTGAACCCGCGATACCTCCACGAGCCCCGTGATAGCCCCATGAGCCCCCTGTGATACCCCCACTGAGCCTCCCGTGATACCCCCACTGAACCCCATGATACCCCCAGTGAACCACCCGTGATACCCCCACCGCGACCCCCGTGATACCTCCACCGAGCCCCCCCGTGATACCACCACCGAGACCCCCGTGATACCCCCACCGAGCCCCCGTGATACCTCCACCGAACCCCCCCCGTGATTCCTCCACCGAGCCCCCCGTGATACCTCCACCGAGCCCCCCGTGATACCCCCACCGAGCCCCCCGTGATACCCCCACCGAGCCCCTCGTGATACCCCCACCGAGCCCCCCGTGATACCCCCACCGAGCCCCCAGTGATACCCCCACCGAGCCCCCCGTGATACCCCCACCGAGCCCCCCGTGATACCCCCACCGAGCCCCCCCGTGATACCCCCACCGAGCCCCCTGTAATACCCCCACCGAACCTCATGATACCCCCACAAGCCCCCCGTGATACCCCCACTGAGCCCCGTGATACCCCCACGAACCCCGTGATAACCCCGTCGAACCCGTGATACCCCCACCGAACCCCGTGATAACCCCGTCGAACCCGTGATACCCCCGCTAACCCCCCGTGATACCCCCACCGAGCCCCCCCGTGATGCCCCCCCGTGATACCCCCACCGAACCCCGTGATACCCCCACCGAGCCCCCCGTGATACCCCCACCGAGCCCCGTGATACCCACACCGAGCCCCGTGATACCCCCACCGAGCCCCGTGATACCCACACCGAGCCCCGTGATAACCCCACCGAGCCCCGTGACAACCCCACCGAGCCCCGTGATAACCCCGTCGAACCCGTGATACCCCCACCGAACCCCGTGAAAACCCCGTCGAACCCGTGATACCCCCGCTAACCCCCCATGATACCCCCACCGAGCCCCCCCGTGATACCCCCACCGAGTCCCCTGTAATACCCCCACCGAACCCCGTGATACCCCCACCGAGCACCGTGATACCCCCACCGAACCCCGTGATAACCCCGTCGAACCCGTGATACCCCCGCCGAACCCCCCGTGATACCCCCACTGAGCCCCCCATTGTTAAGTCTGTGTGTTCTAGTTGTAATTACTAACACAGACTACAAGATTAAAGTTCAACAGGTCTTTACTGGTTGGAGGTCAGGACTAAAACTAAATACAATATTACTACACAGTGCTTATATACCGGTGGTCACCACCGGTATTACGTATACAGCAGCCAGAGAAAGTAGTACATCTCTTAAGGTGGAACAGGCTTAAGTTCTCTTAAGGTGGAGCAGGTTACATACACCACAATCCTCCCTTTTTAGCTTAACAGTCATATCCCCATTTAACACAACATAATAACATATATAACTTCAGGTATAAACAGTTCAAAGGTTCAGTCTCTCAGGAGGCCTTCTGATTCGGTTTGGATAACGCCTTTCAGTGGTCTCTGATTCCTGTTGCTGAGGTGACTCCTCTAGTTGGTCTCCCATGCATTGGGTGTTATCATCATCAGGTACATTCCCTGCCGAGGTAGATGCTTCAGGTTCATTAACGTCTTCCAAAGTTGTCTCTGTTGCAACCATGGGTTCGACCCTTGCTCTCGATTCTACCAGTTGATCCGCATGACGCCTTATCACATTGTTACCAATATCTACTGTGTACATCAGAGGCCCTTGTCTGGCCCGAATTGTTCCAGACTGCCATTTTTCGTTTCCATAGCCCTTTGCCAACACTGGTTGTCCTACGTTGAAACTTCGAGTGGTCTTGTTATTAATATGCCGGAACTGTTTGTTTTCCATTTCCCTCCGCACATTTGGTTTTAACAAGTCCAAAACATCATGGCAGGACTTTGGTTAGTCACTGCATGAGCGACGTTTCGATATGCCATTAGGAAATTGTCCACCTTGTGCTGTAGCGGAATCTGATCATCGTTCATGGCCTTTATTGCCTTTTTGAATGTTTGGACAAATCTCTCAGCCAACCCGTTTGTCGCCGGATGATATGGGGCAGAGGTATAATGTTTCACCCCATTCTTGTTTAAGAATTTTTGGAATTCTTCCGACACGAACTGTGGTCCGTTGTCCGAACAGATCTGTTCTGGCAATCCGTTCCTTGCGAATATTGTTCTTAACACCGCAATTGTCTTTTCTGAAGTAGTGGTATTCATCTTGATCACTTCTGGCCATTTGGAATGTGCGTCCACCGCAATTAGGAACATGGAGTCCATGAATGGACCAGCAAAGTCAATATGTACGCGTTGCCATGGGGCTGAAGGCCATTCCCATGGGTGTAGTGGTGCGATCGGAGGTGCATTTTGCACTCTTTGGCACCCAGCGCAGTTTTTCGTCAACTCCTCTATCGTCAACTCGTCAATACCCGGCCACCATACATAAGCCCTAGCAAGACTTTTCATCTTAACTCCCCCCAGATGACCTTCATGCAGTTCTTTTAGAACTCTTTCCCTTAACTTGGGAGGAATAATCACTCTTGTCCCGTACATCAAAGTACCATGGCAGACGGACAGCTGGTCTCGCCTTGCCGAGAATGCCGGTAACAGAGGATCACCACGTGTTGGCCATCCTTTCACTGTCACCTCGTAGACTCTGGACAGTGTCGGGTCATTCCTGGTTTCTCTTTCAATACTTGCATTGGTGACTGGTAAACACTCGATGATGGTCGAATGAAATAACTCAACAGGGTCAACTTTCGTCGTTTCTTCTTCTTCAGGTAGTGGCAGGCGCGACAGCCCATCAGCATTGCCATGCTGCTTCGTACCTTTGAATTCTATTTGATATTGATGTGCCCCTAGGAAAAGGGACCATCTCTGGAGACGCTGTGCTGTCATCACTGAAACACCCTTCTTAGGGTTAAAAATGGATACCAACGGCTGATGGTCTGTCAGAAGTGTGAATTTTTGGCCCTGCAGGTAATGATTAAACTTCTTCACTCCCCATACAAGGCTGAGAGCCTCCCTATCGATCTGCGCATAGTTGCGCTCAGCGGAGGTCAATGATCTGGATGCAAACGCGACTGGCCTTTCCGTGCCATTTGGCAACTTGTGTGAGAGTACTGCCCCAATACCATATGGAGAAGCATCACAAGCCAACCGAATAGGCAGTGTCAGGTTGAAGTGAGCCAACACTTCCTCTGAGGTGATCAATTCTTTGCTTTTGCGAAATGCCTTCTTACAGTTTTCGCTCCATTCCCATGGTACCCCCTTCTGTAAAAGAGCGTTTAGCGGGTGCAGTACCGTGGATAGATTTGGTAGAAATTTATGGTCATAGTTAATCAATCCTAGAAACGACCTCAACTGAGAGACATTATCCGGAGCGGGAGCCTTTACAACTGCCTCTATCTTGTCAGGAGACTTATGAAGCCCCTCCCGGTCAATGACATGACCACAGTACGAGATCCGCTTCTGGAAGAACTCACATTTCTGCCAATTAACTCTAAGTCCATACTCTTTCAGTCTGTTGAGCACCAGTTCCAAGTTTGCGAGGTGTTCTTCATCACCATCACCTGTAATCAGAATATCGTCCAGGTAACATTGTGTGCCTGGAATTCCCTGTAATACCTGCTCCATGGCCCTCTGCCAAATTGCTGGAGCCGATGCCACTCCAAAAACCAGCCTATTGTACCGGTACAAACTTCGATGCGTGTTGATCGTGAGGTATTGGCGTGACTCTTCTTCAACCTCCATCTGCAAGTACGCCTGCGCCAGGTCTATCTTGGTGAAGTGTTTCCCGCCGGACAACGAAGCAAAAATATCCTCAATCCGCGGAAGCGGATACTGCACCGTGTGAAGCACCGGATTAACGGTGATTTTGAAATCTCCACAGATGCGAACCTTCCCTGGTTCTCCTGGCTTGTTGCTCGAAGGACGTTTCATAACGGGAACAATGGGCGTAGCCCACTCACTCCAATCTACCTTAGACAGTACACCTGAACGTTCTAGCGCTTCCAGTTCCGCTTCTACAGTAGGTCGTATTGCATAGGGTACCGGTCTGGCTTAAAAAAATTTTGGGTGTGCATGTTCATCAATCTTGATGTTTGCCGTAATTCCTCTCAGTGTTCCCAGTCCCTGCTGGAACACCTCTTTAGCATCATCCAATATTTTGGACAATCGTTTAGGTTTGACATCTGTTTCCCCGGAATCTACCGTTAGTGCCTTCAAGGAGTGCCAGTCCATATTCATTTTCCTAATCCACTCCCGTCCCAGTAGTGGTGGACCTCCTTCAGGTAGCACATATAAGTCCATTACTTGGCTTTCTTCGCCCTTGTGGACCACTTTTACCTCTATCTTTCCGATGGGGTACACTCTTTGCCCCGTGTATGTTTTCAATATAATCTCCGTATCCCGTAGGGGAATATGTTGGAATAACCTTTTGTAATCTTTCTTATTCATGACCGTCAATGCCGATCCAGTGTCCAATTCCATCTTTACTTGGACTCCTGCTATCTGAAGGGTGACCCAAATTGTCTGGAGATCTGCATCCTTACCAACGTTGTGTACTCTTAAGCTACCCAGTTCATTACTGCTAGCGTCTGAATCTGACTTCTGTTCGGTCGAACTGTTCTTTGTCACCTTGTGTACCTTTATATATTTTCCTTGCGGTGACTTTTTGTTGCTGGTCTTCTTTCCTGACCGGCATACTTTAGCTATGTGGCCAAGCCTGCCACACGTTCTGCATTCTTGGTTTTTAAACCAACACTGGTTCTGATCGTGCGTTGTCTTTCCACAACGATAACATTTTACAGTACTCAAACCCAATTTATTTGTACTGAGTTCCGGTGACCGTAGCTGCATTACTGCCGTGCCTCTCGCTGCGGCTTCGTGTGCTGCTGCCATAGTGACCGCTTTCTCAAGCGTCAGCTCATTCTCCTCGAGCAGTCGCTTTTGTGTATCTTCTTTTAATAAACCACACACAAATTTATCTCGTAGCGCCTCTGTCAGTCTCGTTCCAAACTGACAGTACTTTGCTAGCTTACGCAATTCCATTAAATATTCAGCATTGCTTTCATCCTTCAGCTGCCTTCTGCTGTAAAATTTAAATCGTTCCGCTAGCATCAGCGGCGTGGGGTTTAGATGATTTTTCAGGACAGTAACAATCTCCTCGAACGTCTTATCCGCCGGTTCATCTGGTGATAAAAGGTGTTTCAATTGCCCGTATGTCTTCGCACCCATTAAATTTAATAATGTTAGTGCTTTCTCTTCATCTGGGATTTTATTTGCTTTACAATAATTTTGTATGCGTTCTACATACATGGCCCAATCTTCGATGTCGCTATCAAAGGTATTAATGTTCCCATGTTTAGGCATCGTTGCAATTTAATTTATTTTTATTTTTATCCAAGATGGCGGCTTCCCGCTCTTGTCTTCGTCCTCCGCCTACAAAATGGCGGTTTTCCCGCGCTTGGCGGTCTTCACTCGTCCCCCGACGCTGTCTCCGCTTCACCGCGGCTCTCGCGCCTTCAGTTGCCCCAGACGCTGCCCCTTTTTAGCCCGAATGCGGCCCGGCCCTTATCACCAGCCGCGATCGATGTCCCCGCACTGCGCCTTTCGGCCCGAATGCGGCCCGGCCCTTATCTCCGGTCGCGATCGAACTCACCGCCCTTATTCCTCCGTCTTCCCTCCCCGTCTGTACAGCCAACGCGGCCGACTTTCTGGTCGCGTCGCTGCCCGGCTTACCCACCACCGAGGTAGAAAGAAGATAGCTGACAGCCGCTGATGGAGGCTTCGAGTTCAGGATGTCTTCTGCACTCTGGTTTCTCGATGTCTGCCGCGCGACGTGTCTTCCAGCAGGGTGATGAGGGTGGAAGCCTCTCTTCGACGTCCGTTCTGTGGACAAACCCGCCGTGGATATAAACTGCCGCAGGGTAAGAATCGGACTCGTCGCCACTGTTAAGTCTGTGTGTTCTAGTTGTAATTACTAACACAGACTACAAGATTAAAGTTCAACAGGTCTTTACTGGTTGGAGGTCAGGACTATACTAAATACAATATTACTACACAGTGCTTATATACCGGTGGTCACCACCGGTATTACGTATACAGCAGCCAGAGAAAGTAGTACATCTCTTAAGGTGGAACAGGCTTAAGTTCTCTTAAGGTGGAACAGGTTACATACACCACACCCGTGATACCTCCACCGAGCCCCCCGTGATAACCCCGAGACCCCCGTGATACCCCCACCGAGCCCCCCGTGATACCCCCACCGAGCCCCCCGTGATACCCCCACCGAGCCCCCCGTGAAACCCCCACCGAGCTCCCTGTGATACCCCCACTGAACCCCGTGATACCCCCACCGAGCCCCGTGATACCCCCACTGAACCCGTGATACCTCCACGAGCCCCGTGATAGCCCCATGAGCCCCCTGTGATACCCCCACTGAGCCTCATGTGATACCCCCACTGAACCCCATGATACCCCCAGTGAACCACCCGTAATACACCCACCGCGACCCCTGTGATACCTCCACCGAGCCCCCCCCGTGATACCCCCACCGAGACCCCCGTGATACCCCCACCGAGCCCCCCGTGATACCTCCACCGAGCCCCCCCCGTGATACCCCCACCGAGACCCCCGTGATACCCCCACCGAGCCCCCCGTAACACCCCCACCGAGCCCCGTGATACCCCCACTGAACCCGTGATACCTCCACGAGCCCCGATAGCCCCATTAGCCCCCTGTGATACCCCCACTGAGCCTCCCGTGATACCCCCACTGAACCCCATGATACCCCCAGTGAACCACCCGTGATACCCCCACCGCGACCCCCGTGATACCTCCACCGAGCCCCCCCGTGATACCCCCACCGAGACCCCCGTGATACCCCCACCGAGACCCCCATGATACCCCCACTGAGCCCCCGTGATACCTCCACCGAGCCCCCCGTGATACCCCCACTGAGCCCCCCGTGATACCCCCACCGAGCCCCGTGATAACCCCACCGAGCCCCCCGTGATAACCCCACCGAGCCCCCCGTGATACCCCCACCGAACCCCGTGAAACCCCCACCGAGCTCCCTGTGATACCCCCACTGAACTCCGTGATACCTCCACTGAACCCCGTGATACCCCCACCGAGCCCCGTGATACCCCCACTGAACCCGTGATACCTCCACGAGCCCCGTGATAGCCCCATGAGCCCCCTGTGATACCCCCACTGAGCCTCCCGTGATACCCCCACTGAACCCCATGATACCCCCAGTGAACCACCCGTGATACCCCCACCGCGACCCCCGTGATACCTCCACCGAGCCCCCCCGTGATACCCCCGAGACCCCCGTGATACCCCCACCGAGCCCCCGTGATACCTCCACCGAGTCCCCCCCGTGATTCCTCCACCGAGTCCCTCCCGTGATTCCTCCACCGAGCCCGCCGTGATACCTCCATCGAGCCCCCCGTGATACCTCCACCGAGCCCCCAGTGATACCCCCACCGAGCCCCCAGTGATGCCCCCCCGTGATACCCCCACCGAGCCCCCCCGTGATGCCCCCCCGTGATACCCCCACCGAGCCCCCTGTAATACCCCCACCGAACCTCATGATACCCCCACGAGCCCCCCGTGATACCCCCACCGAGCCCCGTGATACCCCCACCGAGCCCCGTGATACCCCCACTGAGCCCCCGTGATACCCCCACCGAGCCCCCGTGATACCCCCACCGAGCCCCCCCGTGATACCCCCGAGCCCCCTGTAATGCCCCCACCGAACCCCGTGATACCCCCACCGAGCCCCCCGTGATACCCCCACCGAGCCCCATGATACCCCCACCGAGCCCCGTGATAACCCCACCGAGCCCCGTGATACCCCCACGAACCCCGTGATAACCCCGTCGAACCCGTGATACCCCCACTGAACCCCGTGATGAACCCGTGATACCCCCGCTAACCCCCCGTGATACCCCCATCGAGCCCCCCCGTGATACCCCCACCGAGTCCCCTGTAATACCCCCACCGAACCCCGTGATACCCCCACGAGCCCCCCGTGATACCCCCACCAAGCCCCGTGATACCCCCACCGAACCCTGTGATAACCCCGTCGAACCCCGTGATAACCCCGCCGAACCCCCGTGATACCCCCACTGAGCCCCCCGATACCCCCACCGAGCCCCGTGATACCCCCACTGAGCCCCCCGTGATACCCCCACCGAGCCCCCCGTGATAACCCCGAGACCCCTGTGATACCCCCACCGAGCCCCCCATGATACCCCCACCGAGCCCCCCGTGAAACCCCCACCGAGCTCCCTGTGATACCCCCACTGAACTCCGTGATACCTCCACTGAACCCCGTGATACCCCCACCGAGCCCCGTGATACCCCCACTGAACCCGTGATACCTCCACGAGCCCCGTGATAGCCCCATGAGCCCCCTGTGATACCCCCACTGAGCCTCCCATGATACCCCCACTGAACCCCATGATACCCCCAGTGAACCACCCGTGATACCCCCACCGCGACCCCCGTGATACCTCCACCGAGCCCCCCCGTGATACCCCACCGAGACCCCCGTGATACCCCCACCGAGCCCCCGTGATACCTCCACCGAGCCCCCCCCGTGATACCCCCACCGAGCCCCCCCCGTGATACCTCCACCGAGCCCCCCGTGATACCTCCATCGAGCCCCCCGTGATACCTCCACCGAGCCCCCCGTGATACCCCCACCGAGCCCCCCGTGATACCTTCACCGAGCCCCCCGTGATACCCCCACCGAGCCCCCAGTGATACCCCCACCGCGACCCGTGATACCCCCACCGAACCCCGTGATAACCCCACCGAACCCCGTGATACCCCCACCGAACCCCGTGATACCCCCACCGAACCCCGTGATACCCCCACCGAACCCCGTGATAACCCCACCGACCCCCGTGATAACCCCACTGAAGCCTGTGATACCCCCACCGAGACCCCTGTGATACCCCCACCGAACCCCCTGTGATAACCCCACCGAACCCCGTGATACCCCCACTGAACCCCATGATACCCCCACCGAGACCCCTGTGATACCTCCACTACAGACTAGGAATCAAGCCTGTGGCCTTCCTGATCAGAACAGATCAATTCCACACTGTGTTTACTCATTCACAAACTGCGCTCAGTGGAAACACCCTCGTGATATTTGATGTTATGTAAAGACTTTAAAGAATGCAGACCGACGCATACAGGTATTGCCATCTCAGAGGAAGACAGCATCATGCTGGTTGTGACATTTAACTTGCCATCTAATTTTGGGAGGAATTGGCCAGTCACCAACCAGTGGGTTTGAACATACCGTTTCTTAAAAGAGGTTTGCTAAGTATAATAGGCCAGACGCCCCATCCTAGTCAATAAAAAAAACAGCTCAACTAAGAATGCATTCAGAATCGCGGTGCCTTTCACATCCTCAGGATAACCCAAAGTCTCTCACAGCCAGTTAATCACTTTTGAAGTGTAGTCACTTCTGTTATGCAGACAAAACAGACCACCAACTCTTAGAAACAGCAATGAGATGAATGACTGGTTGATCTGTTTTGCTGGTGATGGTTGAGGGATGACTGTTGACCAGGACACTGACAGAACGCCTCTGTTCTTCTTAAAAATAATGCCATGGGATTGTTTATAACTACCTGAACAAGGTAGATGGGGCTTCAGTTTAACATCCAAACGACAGCACCTCTGACAATGCAGCACTCCCAGCCTAGGTTATAGGCTTAAGTCCTGTAGTGGGGCTTGAACCCATGCCTTGGAGGCGAGAATGTTGTCACTGAGCCAACATGCAACAGTTGTTATCTAAAAGCAATTAGAATTGCTCACAATGTCACCAGAATTGAGAGGATGCAACTATCAGGAAAGATTGAGCAGGCTGGGTCTCTTTTTCCTGGAAAAGAGAAGACTATGAGGAGACCTAATAGAGGTCTTTAAAATTATACAGGGGATCGATAGGTTGAATGTGGAGAAACTGTTTTCACTTGTGGATGAGACCAGGACAAGTGGCCATAAATATAAGATAGCCACAAACAGATCAAATAAAGAATATAGGAGGAATTTCTTTACACAGAGAATGGTGCGAATGTGGAACCCGCTGTCACAAGGAGTGGTTGAAGTCGATTGCATTGATTCATTTAAGAGGAGGCTTGATGCATACACGAAGGAGAAGGGAATAGAGGGATATTGGGGGTGGGGGGGCGGCGGTAGGGTTGGAAGAGGTAATCAGATTAGGAAGAGGTTCGTGTGGAGTATAAACGCCGGCATATAGACCGGTTGGGTTGAAAGGCCTGTTTCTGTGCTTGAGGAAAATCATTCAGCCTATCTGAATTCACCCATCCAGAACAACCCTACACTCCCCATTGCTGCATCTAATTGTTTCTTACATGATTCCAGGGCTTTGATCTCCGCCACTCTGCCCTGTCGTGCAGGTGTTACCATAATCAGTGTCATTAAAATAGAATTTCCTTTTTTCTTTTCACCCAGAAATAGTTCCAAAACAGATTATCCCACTCCCTCAAACAGGCTGCAGTAGTTCATTTGCAGGGGGGGGGGGGGGGTGGAGGTGGAAAGAGGTTGTTGCTCCAGATAGTGTTCCTATTGACCCCGATAGGTATACATAGTGGCTAATACACGCGTGTGGATGTCAGGTGAGGTTAGGATTTGAATTGCTTGCCGACAATCACAGGGGCAGTTTATACACTGGGCACTGAGGGAAAGTATCAGATAGAGTCCATGGATTTGTTCTTCGAAATAGGAATCTTTTCGTCCACCTGAGAGGGCAGACGGGGCCTCAGATTAATGTCTCATCTGAAAGTTGGCATCTCCAACAGTGCAGCTCTCTCTCAGTACTGCACTGAAGTGTCAGCCTGGATTATATGCTCAAGTCCCTGGGATAGGACTTGAACCCAGGACCTTCTGGCTGAGAGGCAAGACTGTTACAACCGAGCCAAAGCTAGCAGCTAATAATAGTGTTATTATTGTGTGGCTGATTACTCTGAAATGGGAATATCAGGAAACTCACTGTCGAATGAGCATTTATTTCAAATATGAGATGCAACAATGTAAATCACTGAAAAGGAATCAATATAATAAATTGTAGTGAATCTTTATTCAATAAGGTATTATTTAAGGATTGTGTACTGTTGTATTTCATGAATCCATACAATTCACAGCAGAGATTTGCTGCCACCTGTTGAATGAAAAGTGCAAAGCACTAGAGAAGAGCACAGAAGCGGATCAGGTTAGTGTGCAGAGACTCGGCACCACAGTGTGGCAAGATGTGAGATCTAAGCATGTGATTTCTTGAACTCGGTCGGGGTCATCTGGGGAGCTGCCAAGTGAAGGTACAGCACTTCCCCTGAGAAGCAGGACATACAGAATAAGTCAGCCCACATCACCATTTCAAAGCTGCTAGCAACAAAATCAATCACAGCAGAGTCGTGTTACATGATGTCCCTCACCCACCTGTCTCCTGGTGCAGAGTAGTACATCTGCCAGTGTGCTTTCTGCCCCACTTAGTGCATAAACAAACCTCAGATTAAATTGGCCAACAAAATCCGTGATAGTTTGTATAACCGTTGCACTGAGGCGAGGCATAGTTTCTGGTTAGTCACTGAATAGGAAAAGAGAACAGTTACTTGATCACTCTTGTTCACCAATAGCCAGTTCATACACTGGTGCAGTGATTTACCTCAACTGCTACATGGGGCCAGCTGAAGACATTCTGTGTTATTTTTAAATAACTGCTCAAACACTTTGGCTCACAGGGTAGTAAGGAGGTTTTAGTTCTTTGGGGTCTGGCAACAGTAAGTCTGTAAAGTCATGCTTCTTCAGAGGTTGTTGATACGAGCTGCTTGTGACTTTGTCTTGGTTGGCCTTTTCTGAGTTGTTGTTGAATGCTTCATGATAAAACAAAACCACAATGGCTCAAGAGACATGATTAATGTGTCGCTCATTTCCTGACTGTTAGAATCGTGGTCCCCATCTCTCCCACCCAACACAAACCAATGACTAATTTACATTGTTGCTTCAACACTGACATTGGAGGCAAGGTAGGCAAGACAGCATTAGTGCTGCTAGAAGCAGCGCATTACCAAAAGAGGCAGAGCTAGCTTACACTTCTGACAACAATGGCATCGTCAATAGCAACGTAAATGATTGCCGCTGTATGCAGCCATGTTTTCTGCTGCAACAACTGGTGATCGGGGCACTGAATCCTGGGCCATACTGGCCAGTGAAGTGATTTAATTCTTGCTGCCCAGGGGAAACCCTGTTACATAAATGCCCCAGCACCAAAGGCATTGAAACTCTCCCCTTAACGGGGGTCTTGCAGGCTGTCTCCAATGGAACTGTTTATTAAAATGATTGTAAACTTGATTCATTTGAAAGTAACAAATTCTCATAGTAACCCTGAATGTTTGATTGAACTGGGGAAAGGTGGCATCCCAAGTAAACTGCAGTAAACTCAACAACATGTTGCACTTGGACTTCCAAAAGACATCTGATAAAGTTCCACATGAAAGGCTATTAGTTAAGTTTGAAGTATGTGGGGAATCAGGGTAAATCTTGGAAATGGTTAAGAAATTGGTTGAAGGGTAGACAACAACTAGCACTTATTCAGGTTGGAGGGAGACGCTAAACAGCATACTCCAGGGATCAGTGCCAGGACCCCTACTATTTCCAATTTACATCAATGACTTGGATTCAATGGAGATTGATTAAATTTGAGGATGATATCAAATTAGGAAGAATAGCATCAAAGGAGGCAGCTCAGAAATTACAAAGGTTGACAAAATATATAAGTGGGCAGAACAATTGCAGATGACATTTAATGCAGACAGTGCAAAGCATTACACACAGAAAGGAAACATGGATGACACACACTCCAAGAATGGTGCTCAAATAGCTAGGGATTAAGTTGAAAAAGACCTAGAAGTCTTAATGGACTCAACAGGTCCAGCCAATGCAGAGCAGCAATCAACATAGCCACATCAATATAATACAAGTCAGGGAAAGTCATGATCAAACTGTATAGTGCTCTGTTCAGACCACACCTTGAGTTCTGTGTCCAGCTCTGAGCATCAAAACACAAGGGAGATGTTGAAGGATTGGAAGCAGTGTGGTGAAGAAGCATGAGACTGTTCCCTAGTGTCATAAGTCTGAGTTATGAAGAAAGATTGGAGAAACCTAGGCTTTTCAGCCTGCAGCACATCCCAGAGGTGATCGTATAGAAGCATACAAGATAGTTCACAGTATGGAAAAAGTTAATGCAGAAAATTACTTTGAAGTGAATTGCAGGAGTAGGGCAAGGGGACACAGGTTCAAATTCGTAAAAGACAAATTGAGGAAAATTATGAGGAAGTTCTTGTTCACACAGAGTGATCTACATATGGACATATGGAATGCATTCCCGATAGTCATAGTTACCAACCATCCGCTTTTTGCGTAGACATCAGCATTTCTAGCCCCCATCTGTTTGGAGTCTGAAAACCACCCGATTCTGAATCAGCTTAAGTTGCCTCGTAATGCAACATGGGCCACCTCTTCTGCACATATGCAATCTTTCAGAGGATGAGCAGAAAAGGTGATCCATGATCCATTATGGGGCAACTTAAGCCATCCTAAAATCAGCTGTTTTCTTGGTAAAGTGACCAGCTTTTTTTGTGGAAAGCCAAATGAGTCAGAGTACATTTGGTTTGCACACAAGAATCTCAGCACTGCTTCTGTGTGTATATCGAATTGTTCATGTTTTGAAATGCTGAGAGTTGTCAAGTCTATTACTCATCTACAAAATGATTCATGCTATGAATAATTGTGAGGCAATTTTATAGGTGAAAGGAATGAGAAGGTTCATTTTCAGTGTAGCTTTGACCTCTAAGTTGCATAACATTGTAAATGATAAAAGCACAGAAGACATCAGTACTTTATCACATTTTAATTTGTGAAAATGATTGTATTTAGGGCAGCTCAAAAGCTGTTTGTTTTGTGTTTGCGAGATATTGAATCCATTTGGGGTGGTATCAATATCTCCAAGAGAGTAATCATCCTAGAGTAATCTGGAGAAGAGCTTTTAGAATTTAATAGAAATGCTACTATAATTAATGAGGCATTTATCAAGAGTGGCAGTAATTCATTAAATGTTGATTTTTTGGCAAAAGGAATTATTAACCTGTCATTCTAAATGGATTTAAATTGTTATAGGACATAGTTTTGGAAGCAGACTATTAAACTTTTTAATTAGTTGCCAAAAAGTTGTACCTCGTATGAAGGGAAAGGGTAAATTGAATTTTTAATGTTGCATTTGTATTAGAATGGAGTTACTTTCCCTCAAATGGTAGCTGCAGCAGCATTTGCTGAAGCTTTTTCAGAAGCATCATAATGAATTGAATTACCATTCTAGCTCTGAAAAGGAAAATACTGGATATCCAGAAAGGTTCCCCTCAGATTAAATTAAAAACTGGAATATTTAGAATTTACATTGAGTTCTTTGATTCATTTATTTTTATTATTATTTATTCTTGGGATATGGGCGTTGCTGGCACAGCCGTCATTTATTGCCCATATCTAGTTGCCCTGGGTTTGATACAACTGAGTGGCTTGCCAGGTCACTTCAGAAGGCAGTTAAGAGCCAACTACATTGGTGTGGGACTGGAGTCACATATAGGCCAGACCAGGTAATGTCCCTAAAGAACATTAGTGAACCAGTTGGGATTTTACGACAATCCAACAGCTTCATGATCACCTTTTACTGATACCAGCTGTTTATTTCCAAATGTTTTTTAAGCTGATTTCAAAATCTCAAACAGCCATTGTGGGATTTTTTACCTCATGTTCTCTAGATTATTAGTCCAGTAACATAACCACTATGCTACCATACCTGGTGCTGGATGGTTTCTCAGCTTTCTTTTGTGCATTCAAAAACCTTACAATGTATAAATGTGGCCATTATGAAGTAGCAATCGATCAAAATCTTTTTTATTTAAATTTAAGTGCTGTGATTCTAGAGACTGAACATGTTTAAGACTATTGGTGTTTTAGGGTAGACCCATTGGCAACAAGAGGTGCAGCAGGTGTTCATAGAATTGAACAATGTTGGAGCACAGCATTGCTCAAACACAAGAAGCATGGAATAAATGCAGGTCAGTTTCTTGTGCTTATCGTTCAGAGTGACCCAGGAGGAATCAGCTATTTTGTGCACGAGAATGTAAGAAAGTGGATTCAGTGGAATAGCAGGTTCATTGGATTCAGTTCAAAACTAGCAAATGAGCATTGTGTTCTTAAGACTATTTGATCATTTGCCTCTATCTCAGACTCATTTACAGCTGTACATTTCACCTATTTTTCTGATATTAGTTCCTTGATTAGATAATAATTGTCTGGAATTTGTAGATTGAGATTCATTAAATCACAGTTCAGTTTCTCTCTCTTCCCTGTAATGCACCCTAGATCTCCTATCTCTATTGCACGTAATGACCTATTTTAGATACATATATCCAATCATAGCTAGAGCATCTCTATCAATGGCTTCTCTTTCCACCTCCACACTGCCACCTCTGGAGTCCCCCAAAGATCCATCCTTGGCACGCCCCCTTCTTCATCTACATGCTGTCCCTTAGCAACATTATCCACAAACATGGAACACAAACACATACATCATCCCCCCACCCTGATCCCACTTCCTGTCTGTTTTGGTACTGGTGAAAGGTAATAATGCTACTGACTGGTAGGACGTGAGTGTGCAACTAAAATCCCCACTATGTTGAATTTCCCATTCAGCTGTGCTGTGGAGATGATAGAGCCCAGTGTCTCCCACAGCGATGGGCTGATTCTGGCAGGGCTACTCTGCTTTATCCTTTGTGTGTAGGAATTCAAATGCAGAGTCCATCACGTGCTGGAGCAAGGTTGTTGAGCATTTCCCTATGGGGGAGGCACTGGCTAGCCCACTGGCACCCCAACACAAACTCTCCAGACCTTTTTGTCCTCTCAGTAACTAGCTGGGCCAAATGTCATAAGAATTTACAATTACTTCTTGCTATACCCTATTGTGCCACCTTATATACAAATACATATTAAATTCTTTAAAAATGTTTCCCCCCTGCCCCGAGATGCTACCTGTTAAATAGAAGCATTAACCCACACAAACATCGCATTACTTACAGCACTGCTGCATGACAAACAATCTATTTAATAAGTACATTAATGATAAGCCTTTAGTATTTAATTTCAAATGTACACATTCTATTACTACAGATGGTGCTTAGATTGGTCACATTTATTAAATTAGCCAGTTTAATATCAAAGCATTACAAGAATATTTGATTCAGGCTTGAATAATTAAAGCTGCCCATTCTATTGAGAAACAATACTAATAACATATAGAATATTATATTCAAACACCTTTTAATACGGGAGTGAGCCTTGGCTCGGGGGTGGCATTCCCGCCTCTGAGTCGGAAGGCCATGAGTCCGAGCCCCACTCCAGACAGCATGCAGAGACATGAGTTCAGGTCCCGGAATACTGGGTTGGCATCCATCGGGGTACTTGCCTCTTATGGAGGTGGGTGGCATCACATCTAGATGGTTATCCTGCTAGGGAGTTGTGAGTCAGGCTAATGGCCTGTCCACTTAAAATGGGTCTTTGTTATGGCAACAACCCAGATGTAAAAGCAGTGGAAGAAATGGGTTGCTGCTCACCACGGAAGAGAAAGAAGAATAAGACCTTTTAATATAAAGGTATTTTGATTGTTTTAGGTTAAAAGATACAAAAGTGTCAGAACTGTTCAACTCCACACGCCACAAGGTTTCTTGCAACAGCCCAGTCCCCAGCAGCCATTGTAAACCAACAGCTTATCTCTCTTCCCCCAACCCCCAATTGGGGATTTGCCAATTCTGCTCTAGGTTGTTGGATGGATTGTGAGGTGGGGAAGACCTGTCAGCAGCAGCAGACCTCCCATCATCTAATCACTGCAGGAGGAACTTAGAGCCTCTTCTCTCCTGGGTTAAGGAGGAAGCAAGAAAAAAGTATAACAAAAAAGGAAAACATTCATATTGGAGTAAAGCGTGGTCACAGAATGGCGTCATATATACACCTTTATCTACCTCCCCATCAATATACACAAACAAGTTTCTTTATAAAGAAGTACCTGATTATTTTTAACTTTTAGCTTCTTCATTCATGAGCCATTCATGTGCCTGCATATCTTTGCCAAGCTTCACATGGGAAGGAAAATCCAAAACAGTCACAGATGAACTTGATGCTCATGCGAACACCCATCAAGCTTGGTTGCTCTGCGAGGGCATTCCTGGTTGCAGCCCATCCTTGGCCTTGACGGTGTGAAGTGCCTTTCCACTCTCTACCTGTCAGTAAGTGTGTCACTTTCTGCATCATCAGACTCAAAAATGTCAGAAGGAAGTTTATTATCTGGTTTTCCTACTCTTTATATTAATAGTTCTTTGGTAGTTTTAAGCAAATAAAGTAAAATGCTTGTAGCGTGGTAACTGTTTTCTGCCTTAATACAATAAACCCAGCACACTGATTGGTAGCATAAGTACTAGTGACTACATTAAACATTATTTCAGTACAAAATATGCTTTCAATTAGCATATGAATCTAGCAACCAAATGTTCTATTGGAATCAGGATTCCTAGCTGATTCCTCCATGGATTAAAATACTTAATAAAATACCAGTGACCATTTGCTAAGCCCGTCTGACAATAATGTTGGCGGAACCTTTAACATCGCGGAGTCTGTTGCTGTCGAAATCCACCATCAGTTTCCGTAAGCCAGTCTTGCTTGGCGTGAAGAATACATTCACCACAACATCTTGTCCAGGATGGATTGCTGCAGCACTATATTTATTTAGAAAAAGAAGAAATAAACAGAAATGAGAGAAATGTAATAGGGGTTTCTTTTAATAGGTTCCTACCTGGTTCTATTAGAATTAAAAGCATGTAGAATGACCAAATGGCCCACATTTGAGCTGCAGAGATTTATGTGTGTGAGTGCAGGTACCCATGTGACTCTGTGCAGGACTGCCTGCAATTATCTGATTATCATTATACTGGAAACATGCAGTTTTCATCCAAAATATATAGTGGGAAATAGTGAGAAGAAAGATCCAGAGAGAATGTAAATATTAAAAGGATGAGCCCAATGAAAAGCCTCTCTCTGGGCTCCTTTGAAAGCCTATTAGTGTGGCATTCCTGGAGGAAGCTGGGAATAAACAACCTAGAGTGAAAATCTTCCAGTATCAGATGCTTACTGATTTAAATTGACTTTTCACATTAGCATTAAATGTCTCATTTTTAGCACCTAAAATCATGTGTTATTTTAATTCTATCATGACCCAATTGAGAAGTATCGAAGTTATCAGTACAGCAGTGAAGGCTGGCTTTTGTTTGGTAGTCTTCATAAACAGGATGGGGAGTGGAAACTGGATCGAAGGAGGCACAACAGTTCAACTAGAAATAAAGATGAATAAATAAATAGTATCCAAGGATATTTTGGTCTTCTCTCTCATTTTTGGTGCAGCTACTGTTGCTGGGAGACTGCGGGTGGTAGTCTGCTGAGTCTGGCCCGAGAGTAGAAGTTGGGCAGCTTTGTTTGCACGCTCATTATAACAGAGTAACGAGATATGACAAAGTTACTCAAACTGTTCTGGTTTCCTGCTGTGCCTGGCCCTTAGATTTCAAATGTAATTTTGCTGCTGCTGTTCTTCCCTCACAGCTTGTACAACATTCTTTGTGACAACAAGAAAATGTGAAAAGACAAGATGGTGGAAATCTTTGATTGTGAAAACAGTTCCAAATAAATCACTGGATAAATATGAACCTTTGTCAGTGTGTCACCAGCATACAATGCAATGTGTGTGGCAGGCTGGCATAGGGTCTCAGTGCCCTGTTCCAATGTGTGTGGCAGAATGCAGGTGGCACAGAGTCTCAATGATCCACTACAATGTGTGTGGCAAAGTGCCATGAGCCCAGGGTCTCGATGCATCATTGCAATGTGTGTGTCAGGATGAAGGTGGCTCTGGGCCTCAGTGCTCTGGTGACGAGCAATATGACTGGTATTGTGTCCATGATTCACCACATGGTGAATTCTCAATCTCAACTGCACTATCACAGCAACAAGTGGTCAGCACTTCCCTACAGCATTGATCCATGATAACACTGTATGAATGTGCAGTGTGATGTAACTGAAGAACAATTAAAGATAACACTCAAAATATCTGGAGAGTGAGTCACTCCAGGACACCGACACACAGCTTCTAGAGGTCAATCACAAAGCATCATTGACAGATACCAGGGGATAATTAATCCGCTTAAGAAAGATAATTTTAAAGATACTGTACATAGGACCGGGACCGGAACAGCAGGAGGATAAAGGTAACTTCCATCACACCTGTCTCACCTGGATTTGAGCCTGGGTTCCAGAGGTGAAAGGGCAGTGTCTAACCCACTGCACCAATTAGTCATTTTTAAAATATAAACTTTTAATGAATATCTTATAAGCTCATATACGGCTGGTGATGCAGTGACATAACATCACCATTTACGTTGCTGTGTATCTATTGTTTCCAATCCTACTGAAATAAACTGCTAATCATTTACCAGTACACACATTTCCCTTTAACTTGGTATTGCCAAAGCCATCTCCATAATGTCACTATATCACTTTCAGCAGGAAATTTCCTCTAACGCTTGAACACAAGTGCAAATTAAATTTGCGTTGATTATGATACGTATACTCTTTTTGGCAATCAAATCTCACTGAACCTTCAGTTACTGAGGTAATAGCCTACAGATGGCGCTGTTAACTTGCACTATACCTGAAACATACAAGAACTCGTGACCACAACAGCTCAGACACAGGAATCTCTTAACCTGCAACATCTCAGACACAGGAATCTCTTAACCTGCAACATCTCAGACACAGGAATCTCTTAGCCTGCAACATCCCAGAGACACACAGAGAACTGTAACCTGCAACATTCCAGAGATTAAGATGCTTTGTATTATTTGACTGTGATATGAAGAAGGATAGCCTTAAAAGTATTATATCAATAAATATTAGTAACATTGGTAACAAACTCTGAGTATCTGACCATGAATGGTTATTGCACGATATCCAACATTCATGTTCTGTATCATCTCTTTCATTTACTGAAATGTTACATATGTTACTCACGGAGATTTAATTTCCTGTAGATCCGTGAGTCCAGTGCCTTCCACACTGAAGATGCCTCCAGTTAAGGTGATGGGAAGAGGATTTGCAAACTTTATTTGGACAGTTAACTCTCTATACAGGATTGGTTCACCAACCACCTAGAATGAGGAAAGACTGTAACTTGTATCATATATTTTAATATACATGTAGTGCATTCAGATATATTAATCCATTTCACTTGAACATTACATTTTTAAATCCATGTCTGATTTTTAACATATAATTAGGAACTTTTAAAACCAGCTTTAACCAATTAATAAATTCCTGGATTTTTTTGTGTGCGATGGATAGGTAAAAACGGATTTCTTCCCAAATTTGCAGAAAAAAACCCCTGAAGTTTCATATTGTTTTTCTGATCAGAAATCAGGTTCCCATATGTGCATGCATCACATCCGTAATGTCAGGATGTACATTAAAGAGCTTTGATAGTGACTATAGCTATGTTATTACTAAAATAGATACACTGTGTATAATACTCCATCAGAGCAGATACTGAAAAATTAAATTTTAGCATCAACTATTTCATATTTCCATCAGATTTTAAAGATATTTATGCTCGCCAATACTATAGTGATGTGCTACTGTAAACATTCATTTTAGCAGTCAACATTTAGCAACACAGTCCATTCACAAATACTATAAGTGTATTTTACTGCTAAAATAGCTTGTCAGTATTTTATGATCATGTAACTGCCCTGGAGGTCCATACATTTGGTGCTTATGAGTTGTGCAAATAATTGTGGGCTGTAATTTATTTTACCTGTGCCTTGCTTGTTTTCTTGAGGTTTAGTTAAGTTCTAAATTATACTGATGATTTTTTCTGAATTTACTGAGGTGTTTTGGGGGTTATATTTTCCCCAAGTTTTTAATGCTAAAAATAAAAACTGGAAAGCACCTGAACAGTGTCAGCTGTGGCTCAGTTGGTAGCACTCTCGCCTCTGAGTCAGAAGGTTGTGGGTCTCAAGTCCCACTCCAAAGATTTGAACACAAAAATCTAGGCTGGCACTCCAGTGCAGTGCTGAGGGAGTACTGCACTGTCGGAGGAGCCGTCTTTCGGATGAGACGTTAAACCGAGGCCCCGTCTGCCCTCTCAGGTGAGTGTAAAAGATCCCATGGCACTATTTTGAAGAAGAGCAGGGGAGTTATCCCTGGTGTCCTGGCCAATATTTATCCCTCAATCAACATCACTAAAACAGATTGGGCCAGTAATTCCGGTCCCAACGTGTGAGTACGGACGGTGTACTCACGCGTGGGCCCGATGGAAGTGCCGGTTTTCAGGATGCACAGCGCATGCGCTGAAAACCGGCATTTCCTGTCCTCTGAACCAAGGGGTTAAGAGGCGGAACGCGTACGACGTATCAGGCAGCGCGTGTATGCTGAATTTCCTTTTTTTGTAAAGAGTTGCCCGTGCGTAAAGGCCTCTGTTTTTACGCTTGAAAATACCAGACGTAAGTACTTAGTTTTACAGGTAAGTGGTCTATTAATACAATTTAGACATTTTTTCCCCACAGGTTTATTATTTTTAAAGAATTTACAGTAAGGTAAGTGTATTTTTAGACACTATTTGTTAAAATTTTTTTTTTTTTTTTAAATTTGATTAATTGTTTAAAATAGTTTTTTTACAGTTATTCATAGTTCACTTATTTAGTGGGATGTTTTTTTAACTTTTATTTGTAGTTTAAGTGCTGTTTTGGGCGCCCTGAGTTTTCATGAGTTTGACAGTTCTTACTATCAAACTCATGAATGAACTTTTGCAACCTCCCATTGGTTGCCCAGTGCCCACGTGATCCCAGCCGGCTCATCAAAATAACTACGCTTTAATTCTGTTTAAAACTACTTTACATTCTTCAAAATAATTTAAAAGTATTTAAAACTTTATAAAAGTTACCTAAAGATTAATAAAAATACAAAAAATGTCTTTAAAATGCTGCTCTGCATGTAGAATTGCTTTGCAGCTTGTGTTAAAAATTGGGGGCGTGGCCTATGTTAAGGAGACCTCAAGGGGCGTGTCTAACTTAGACTCCGCGCGCGAGGCTTCACGCTGGCTGCACTCCTGGGCGGCGTGACGTCAGACGCTGCCCGGGAGTAATCAACTGAAAACAGGAATTGCAAGCGTCCCGGGAGCTGAACGGCAGGCGCGCCGGGTAAGTGCTCATTGGGGGCTTGCATGCGCAGCAAGCCACCGAACCTAATTTCTGGGCCAAGATCTGGTCATTATCACATTGCTATTTGTGGGAGCTTGCTGTGCGCAAACTGGCGCCGCGTTTCCTACATTATAACAGTGACTACACTTCAAAAGTACTTCATTGGCTGTAAAGCGCTTTGGGACGTTTGGTGGTCATGAAAGGCGCTATAGAAATACAAGTCTTTCCTTCAAACCCATGTTTTTAAAATCAGCAACAACAACTGACTTCAAAAGACCCTTCCATATAATTGGCCTGGCTTTATTATTACAGTATATAAAAAAGGATCAAATGTCCTTTATCATCAAAATTAATATACTCCTAACAAAATTGCAGGAACAAACTTTTTTCAAAACCTGCAATTCCCAAGAACACTATTTCATCATCGTCAGAAAAAAATAACGCTTATAATGGGATAAATTATCTTTTTACCACTTCTCAAGCAGTTAATAACTGGTATAAATAAATCTCCCAGAATTAATTAGTTCTGCTATGTATTGGACAATGTTTGTGATAAACAGTTTAATGAAAATTCAGATGATCCCGATTTAGCCAGTAGACCCCATGTGTGCTTTCTGACATTGATTTTAAAAGCGGGGCCTTGATTTTAGGCTTTCTAGAAACAAAGCATAATACAATCCTCTACGGGCATCATTAGTGCCTCATTTCTCCTTTGTAATACTCCTGATAGTTAATCTGCTATTATTAGGACCGAGCAACACATAACCATTGCTGGAGGTCTTCTATGACTTGTTTTTTACTAACTTAAGCACATGGGGGAAATGGATGCTGATGCTTCTTCATATTAAATGGATCAATCTCTTGTGTGTTTTTCTTTAGCTTTGGACTCTAGATCAGTTGAAAGTCCTGTTTAAAAGCAACTTAAATTTGCAATAGTTTAATGTTTTCAGGTGTGCCTGAAGATAGAGCCATTTTGTTACTGTTCTTATTTTCCGTCTGGACTGTTGTATTTGTGAGAGGGGAAAAAATAAATGAAAAGGTGGTGCAGTGGAGCAGGACACTGGAAGCACCAACACCGCTCTGATCTGATCTGATCTGGGTGCCCCTTCTGCAAAGCCAGTAACCCAGGTAGGAGGAGAGGATGCCACTAATCAGTACAAAGCCTCGATCTGTGAGCAAGCACTGGTGCAAACAGGATGCTGTCAATGAGTTAAGGGGGAAAATGTGTCCACTGCTCGGCTTAAACACCGATCACATTTCAAACCCAAAGTTCACTTTTCATTTCCTTTAAAGACAAAATAAAGCTGTTATTCTTACAACTCTGAGGGGGTCTTGCATTTACCTTCACAGCGAGCTGAGGCAGGTTCAGAGCAACGTCACACTCCATAAGACTCACTTCAGATGTGCCTTTCGACATGAGCATGGCCGTCAGTCGAATTAAATTATGCTCAGAGAGATGTTCACCATAGTGTTTGTATTTCAGTCTCAGAATTTCTCTATGCACTAATTAAAGCAAAAACAAATGAACACAGTTTGTTACACAGAATCACTCCAGCTTTCTTTTGAAGCCACTGAATGTAATGAAAATGGGTTACAAATAAACCTGCGCAAAATATAAAAGTAAAATTTTGCTGGTCTTCCCATGCTATCTCTCAGGGCTGAAAGGAAGTGGGTGGCTGTGGGTGACCTGTTTTGCAACGAGGAAATAGGAGGTGCACCTAAGCAGCACAGAGCGACACTGCCACCGCCCCTCCCCCACTGTGGAGAACTGTTTGGCCTCATCTCAGTAGCACCCATGGCACCACAGCCGGGCAGTAGAATAAGGGTCTGAACCTGCATCCTACCACTCTGTGGCACAATTCACTGTGCCACTCGCACGGCTAGACTTTCTTCCATCTGGAGCTTTTTCATAAGTGAGTTGTAATGCTTACTGATCACATCTGACAGTTTACTGAACAATTTATGCAGATTGGATCACAGAAAGAAAGCAGTCCATTCAAGCCCTTACTTGGCAAATGGTAATAGAGGGCTTTAATATTGTCATAGTGAGTTATCATAGCTCAGAGGAAGAAGTATGCTTTTACTATAAGAGAGTATAAATTTTCACATTTAAAAAAAAGAGCTCAGTAGGATTGTAATGATCAAAAAGCAGTCACCGGTAGCTTCCTCAGTATACTCTAATTATAGAGGCTTGTTTTAACCGAATAGGAAATAGTAAATCAGATTTGTTTAAATCAATGGTTGTGTGATGTGGTACTGAGCTATATATATCAGGAAGATTTCAGGTTCAATACCGAGCCCAGGCGTGTTACAATTGGGCTTAGCATCTCTAGGCTAGGGCAGGTTAAAAAAAGTTCTCAATCTTGTTGCAAGAAGACCTGAAAAGGATCAAGCAAGATAATGCAAAACTTTATTTTTCCTTAAACTCCTTCTCCAATTTCTCCCCGTTAGCCAGCCCTTCCTGAAGGAAGTCACTCATGCTGGGCCTGGGGTTCTGGCAACCCAAGATGCATTCTTCACGTGTGAGATTGGACAGTGATTGTCAGTAGTTTATTCAACCATGCACCATTTTTCAGTTGTCAAATGTGATAAGTAAGCATCATCACAGACGAATGAAAAGTATTCTACTCATGCAGTTGGCACAGAGGCACAGTCATTATGCCATGGAGTGGTAGGGTTCAGCTTCAGACTAGAAATGACACTCAGTACCTTCTTCCAGGCCAGCACTAACTTCAGAACCGCCCTCTACAAGAGAACAGCTATTGTGCCTTGTCCATTCAAGTTTTCCCTTTCTCCCTGTGGGGATGCATTGGCCACCGCTCATTACCTCCCTGACAGAACAAAAATTAGAAACTCACCAAACCTATGTCCTTCCAACCTTACAGGACCTCAGGTTGGTGCTCTGACCCATGGCACCACAAAAGTGATGCAGCCGTTTTAGTATAGTGAACCAACATAACCAATTAACATTTTACAGAAAACTGCAATTACCTGTGGCAGCTTTTGACATAAATGTAGTTGACCTCTTGCTGAATTCCTTTAAAATTACCCCATTGTATGTTATAGTGGTTGCAGATAGGGTCAAATGGACATCTTTGTCCATAAAACCATGGTTAACAACACTGAAGTAGACATCAAAATCACTTCCAAGGATTGGTTGAGCGTGTTTAATACTGATCTTTAAATCTTTCGGCTGTGTGTTGGCAGATCTGATTTTCATTCCTGCTTTGCTGTAGACTTCCCGTTCCTTTGTAGAACCTGTGGAAAGGAGGGCATTATTCACACTGTTGGGTAGTGGAAGGTAGGGGGGCTAAAATAAAGAGCTTTTGTGATGGAAACAGTCCCTGCAAAACTTAGATCAGGTGTGTTCTCAACTTTGATTGGGTAACAGTGATACTAAGGCCCTGTAATCCCAAAACTGTGCACTTGTTTGTAATTTTGAAGTGTACTAAGAAACAATACTGTGCGTAATTACAACTAGTTTGCAATAAGTTTAATGTGCATCTGCAGTTGTTTCTTCAACGTGTTGAGCCTAGTCTTCAAATCACCTTGGCCCAATTGACGTACAACTTCAAGTGATCAGATGCACAATGACTTCCATATTATTCTGCTTCGGCCATTTTGTGTTTCACTACCTTTTAGCTTTGTACAAGACCACCAGTGATTCAGTGATTACAAACCCAAGACTAATACCAGTCACTAAACCTGGGATTAAAACAAAACATTTATAAAAATTAAAAGAGGTAATATTCAATCAGCGTCAGCAGAACTTTGTGAATAGAGCCCACTCTCCCCCAGTTTCCATCAAATTGAAGATACCGCACACTGATACTGTTATTATAATACATGAATAAAGAATTATGACAATGGCATCCATTAAAATGGTCATCAGATTTGCACAATGACAATTATCTTCCTATAGTACAGTACTGACCACTCAAACTGGAGAGCTCATGATCTGATCAGAGGTGAAAGTCTCCAGCCAGTCTGAAAACACGATAAAGCTTCTCTATGCTGATTTTTAAATTTATCGCACTGCTATTTATATTTACTTTTCTACTTGGTGGCTGATAGAATTGCAGATACTGGATTACCAATATCAAGAGAGATTCATAAAATTAAATTCATCCAATCTGGCAGCCGAGTGGATTGATCCACGATTTGGTGAGCAACCGGCCCACAAAGACCAGGGATGTCCTAGATTTGATTTCTGGTCTGGGCTGATTTAGTCTCAATCTCAGCTAGGGTGGCAGGACTGTAGGGAATGCAACATTGGTCTGAGTCTTGGAAGGGTTAAAACCATAAGCCAGCTTTGCTGATTGCTATTGAAAGTGGGCATGTGGCGTTCAGGTGAGGATTGTGCTTGGCTGCTGCAAAGCCCAATAACCTACTCTCGAGGCGCATACCTGTGTTAGCTATGGTGCCTTGCCCATCATGATGTTGGGCCTTCAGGAGAAAAATGGTAGGGGATGAATTTGACTGAGAAAAGATTGAAAAGCACAGTTTAAGAGCTGGGTGCATTTGTTGGGACTTCACACAGCCACAATGTCTCTCATACGGAGTCCAAGCCGAGCGACGGTCGGAACAGAGACTTCGTTACATGGAAGGTATGAGGAAGAGGCCAGTGCTTCTTCACTGGGAAAAGGAAAAGCAACCCAGAGGTAAAGTCATTGCAGAGCCCCATTTCTCTACCTCCTCATATCAAGGTTCAGAATAACATTACCAGATCTCTGGGAGCATGTTAGCTAATCTATGCGTACGTGGTGGCAGGGATGAGGGACAAAAAGATGAAGAATTTGCACTAAAAAACATTAGGAAATACATAAAAGTTCCATTTTATTATTAAGTGTGACCAGTAAAAATCCCGTACCCTCTGGGTATTTGTAATCATGTGTAATATCTTCTCTTTTATCTGTGTAGGCACTTTTTGTAACGATCTGTTTTCCCACTTGGTGCTGCTTGACTCCCAGCTCTTTTTTCAATCCATCTTTGTTTACCAACCAGTAAACCACATCTGCATTGACCTCAGCGAAGATGAACACAGCATCATATTTCACATCCACGTGACCTTCTTTTATTGCTTTGACAGGGCAAGGACCGCAGCAGTATATGCCTAATGGGACAAGAACACCATTATAAAAAGGTACTGGAGGAAAGTTTTCTTGGACTCTTTGTAACTTTTGTTCTGCACTTCTCCTGAGGACAGTGACTGGTGATGAAGTTTGCCATCCACAGCCTCCCCAAGTGACCATTCTTCATGGTTGGGCCTAGACTGTGTGTTTGAGTTGACCCTCAACTGAGTAGGATCCCAACTGCGACCTGTAGTGTATGTACTTTGCAGAAGGAACTATATTCTGCAGCCCCTGTATACTGCAGTACCAGTAGTGACCACCCCTGTATATAAGCCTGTGTAGTAACTTTTGCATAGTAGTTCCAGGTTATCTCCACTCAGTAAAGACCTGTTATAACCAACTCCTGCAGTCCGTGTCTCAATTATACACGGACATAATACTGGTGACGAGCAGATCCGAACTTACTTACAGTCTGCACCACCTCATGGGGATCCATCCCTGAAGCGAAGTTATCAGAGGTCGAGGCCAGAAGGAAGAAAGAAAATAAATAAATAAATAAACGAACAGAAGAAATGGGCGTCGACCGTGGGCATCCGCCTCTGATTCATCGGAGTTGAAGATTTGCAGGAGAGGCTGTCGAGAGCGGGGCTTGGTTATCCCGTCGATGGTGTTTCAGCTAATCGGGCTGGTGGCAGGTAGTACACTGATCCTTCCTGGGCTGTGGCGGTCTAGAGCTCGATCGGGTGGCTTTTCAACAGGGCCGAGCAGCGTTGTCGGGAAGAGGAGAGAGAGAGGGTGGAGCACACAGGGCGCGACCGGTGCTACAAAACCGGGCAGCGTACAGACCCGAGAAGAGGGAAGCAAGTGTCCTGCAGGGTTGCTCCGACGACGGGGAAATAATAAAAATTAGAAGCGCAGAAAGCTGCGAGGAGCTGCAGTTTGCCACGGGAACCGCGGAGAGCGGTGTTAGCAGCAGCGCGGGAGGGAAGTGCGCGAAGACCATAGGGCGTTGCCATCAAGGCATAAAACGCCAGCAACAGCGCTAGCAGCAGCGGAGAAGACAGAAAGCGCGGGAGGCGCCATCTTAATCCAGCGGGGAAGAAGGCAAAGCGCGGGAGGCGCCATCTTAGATTTCCAAGATGCCGAAGACTGGCAATATCACTGCCTTCGATAATGCAATAGAAGACTGGACCACGTATGTGGAAAGAGTCGAGGTATATTGCGAGGCAAACGAAGTAGCCGATGAGAAAAAGGCATCGGTACTACTAAACTTAATGGGCGCAAGAACGTACGGTCTATTGCGGAACCTGATTACTCCAGCCAAACCGAAGGCGAAGAGTTTTAACGAAATTGTTGCTATCCTACAGGAACACCTAAATCCTACACCACTGCGGATAGCAGAAAGATTTAAATTCTACAGGAGAAATCAGCATAAAGATGAGAGCAATGCTGATTACCTTACGGAACTACGCAAGCTATCAAAGCACTGCCAGTTCGGAGCAGGACTGGCAGATACCCTACGGGACAAATTTGTCTGTGGACTCCTGAGTGAAGGAACCCAGAAGAGGTTACTCTCAGAGAAAGAGCTGACGCTAGATAAGGCTTTCAGCGTGGCAGTATCGTACGAAGCAGCAGCAAGGGGAGCTGCGGAAATACAGCAAAAGCCACAGGAATACGGCACCCATGAAATGACACGGGGATTTGAAAAATGTTATCGCTGCGGCAGAACAACCCATGACCAGAAGGACTGCTGGTCCAAAGACAAAATATGCAGGCAATGCGGAAAGATGGGACACATTGCACGAGTTTGCAGGTCTGGGAAGAAGACTAATGACAACAAAAAGGCTACTAAGGAACAGTACAGGAAAGTATAAAAGATGACGGACAGTAGTTCCGAAGACCAGATGAGCGATAGTGAATCCGGGAACAAGAGACTAAGCTGTCTCAAACTTCACAACGTAATCGCAAAAGAGGATCACCGAACCATTTGGGTCACCCTCACGATAGCAGGGTCCCAAGTCAAAATGGAACTGGATACAGGATCAGCTCTGACCGTCATGAATTGACGAGACTACGAGCGGCTATTCTCACACATACCCTTGAAAGAGACATCCATTGTCTTGAAGACGTATACGGGGCAAAAAGTATACCCCAGAGGAAAAATAAGGGTGCCTGTCGAATACAACGGCAAGGAAATACAGAAATTGTATCTGTACATACTGCAAGATGGTGGACCACCGTTATTGGGACGTGAATGGATCAGAAAGATAAGTTTAGACTGGCACTCCATTCAGGCACTGACGGTGGCTGGTAAAAAGGATGACGACGTTACTCCTGGACGATTGTCAACAATCTTAGCTAACGCCAAAGAGGTATTTCAACAAGAACTGGGAACTCTTAAAGGCGTAACAGCCTCGATAAAAATAGAAGAGAATGCAATTCCCAAGTTTTTCAAAGCAAGACCGGTACCATATGCAATTCGCCCAGCCGTCAAGGCAGAGCTGGAGAATCTGGAGAATGCAGGCGTGTTATCTAAGGTAGACTGGAGCGAGTGGGCGACACCCATCGTTCCTGTCATGAAGAAAACGTTAAACAATAAGTCTGAGGAGCCAAGGAAGGTTCGCATCTGTGGGGACTTCAAGGTGACGGTGAACCCAGTCCTTCACACAGTACAGTATCCTCTTCCGAGGATAGAAGATATTTTCGCCTCACTATCTGGAGGGGAGCGTTTTACAAAAATTGACCTAGCACAAGCATATTTGCAGATGGAGGTTGAAGAATCCTCTAGGAAGTATCTCACGATTAACACTCACAAAGGTCTTTACCAGTATAATCGACTGGTATTCGGAGTAGCATCAGCTCCGGCGATATGGCAAAGAGCGATGGAACAAGTCCTGCAAGGGATTCCGGGGACTCAGTGTTACTTGGACGACATCTTAGTGACAGGTGAAGATGACAGTGAACACCTTGCCAACCTAGAGCAGGTGCTCACTAGACTAAGAGAACATGGGCTACGAGCCAATCGCCCCAAGTGCGAGTTTTTTAAGAAACAGATATCGTATTGTGGCCACGTGATTGATGAAGAGGGGTTACATAAGTCCCCTGACAAAATTGAAGCGGTAGTTAAGGCTCCAGCGCCTGAAAATGTGTCGCAACTGAGGTCATTCCTCGGATTGGTGAATTACTACCATAAGTTTTTGCCGAATTTGTCCACAATTCTGCACCCACTGAACACCCTACTACAAACGGGAGTAGCATTGAAATGGAGCGATGAATGTAAGCGGGCCTTTCAGAAGAGTAAGGATCTAATCACTTCAAGAGAAGTATTGGCTCACTACAACCCATCACTACCAATAAGATGGCGTGTGATGCGTCTCCCTACGGCATTGGAGCGGTACTGTTACATAAATTCCTTGATGGTTCAGAGAGGCCGATAGCTTTTGCGTCACGCTCGTTAACTTCAGCCGAGCGTAACTATGCCCAGATTGACAGAGAGGCCCTCAGCCTGGTGTGGGGGGTGAAGAAGTTCAATCACTACCTGCACGGTCAGAAATTTACTCTACTAACTGATCATCAACCTCGTCTCCATTTTCAACCCTCAGAAGGGCGTCCCGATAATGACGGCACAATGGCTACAGAGGTGGTCCCTTTTCCTAGGGGCACACCAATATGACATCGAGTACAAAGGAACTAAACAGCATGGGAATGCTGATGGGTTGTCGCGCCTACCGTTGCCGACGGTGGAAGAAGCACCTGCAGTGGATCCAGTGGAGATATTCCACTCGACCATAGTCGAATGTCTCCCTGTGACGAATGCAAACATAGAAAAGGAAACACGAAATGACCCGACACTCTCCTGGGTCTATGATTTAACGGTGAAGGGATGGCCAACACATGGCGAACCACTGCTGCCAGCATTCTCGCCGAGAAGAGAACAGCTGTCAGTGTGCAGAGGAACCTTGATGTGTGGATCCAGAGTAGTAATTCCACCCAAATTGAAGGATAGAGTGCTCAATGAGCTTCATGAGGGTCATCTGGGAGGGGTAAAAATGAAGAACTTAGCCAGAGCATTTGTGTGGTGGCCGGGAATCGATAGATGACCAAGAGCTGTACAGGATGCCAGAAGGTCCAAAACGCCCCACCACAAGCCCCTCTACATCCATGGGAGTGGCCCTCATCTCCATGGCAAAGGGTGCACATTGATTTTGCTGGTCCATTTATGGACTCGATGTTTTTAATTGCGGTGGATGCACATTCAAAGTGGCCAGAGGTAATAAAAATGTCCTCAACCACCACAGAAAAAACTATCACAGTCTTACAAACCATATTCGCCAGAAATGGGCTGCCTGAACAGGTTTGCTCCGACAATGGACCACAGTTTGTGTCTGAAGAGTTCCGGAGGTTCTTAAAGAACAATGGTGTTAAGCATTACACATCCGCCCCATATCATCCAGCCACCAATGGATTGGCTGAGAGGTTCGTTCAAACATTCAAGAAGGCTATCAAGGCAATGTGTAATGAAGACATACCCCTACAACACAAGGTGGATAACTTCTTGTTTGCCTACCGGAATGCGACACATGCGGTTACCAACCAAACTCCAGCCATGATGTTCTTCAATCGAAGACTACGATGCCGCTTGGATTTGGTTAAGCCAAACATCAGAAGAGATGTGGAGAACAGGCAGTTTCAGAATATGAATGAAAGGCCGACCAGGAGTTTTAAGATAGGTCAACCAGTTTTGGCCCGGGACTACCGCACAGAGAAATGGCAGCCAGGAACGATCTGTACACGGCAAGGACCTCTAATGTATACCGTGGACGTTGGAGAGAGCATTGTAAGACGCCATGCTGACCAGATTCTAGAGTCACTGGAAAACGTCAATTCCACACCACGATCCGATACACCTGGTGATGAACCCGAAGTACCAATTGCATCTACCTCAGAATCGGTGATATTGGAAGCAGACGAACCAAACAACGACGTTGATCCCGAATCAACTTTGCCAGAAGAACCTGATACCCCAAAGAGGCGTTATCCAGACAGAATCAGGAAGCCTCCTCAAAGACTGAACTTATAATTGCTTAACTTCAACTAATGTATCTAGCAACTGTAATTGTAAATATGTTATTTAATTATTAATCGAATGTTATGTACTGTTTAGCTAAAAGGGGAGGAATTGTAATGTATGTACTTTGCAGAAGGAACTATATTCTGCAGCCCCTGTATACTGCAGTACCAGTAGTGACCACCCCTGTATATAAGCCTGTGTAGTAACTTTTGCATAGTAGTTCCAGGTTGTCTCCACTCAGTAAAGACCTGTTATAACCAACTCCTGCAGTCCGTGTCTCAATTATACACGGACATAATACGACCCGAACAGAGATCAGCTCATAAAATGAAGAAAGGCCAATTGGTGAGATACTGGAGTGCTGCTGGTGCCCATGGACCCTGTACCCAGCATGTATCTTCAGGAGAAGGAGGGAGAAAATGGACATAAAAATCCTAAACTGCGAACATTAATATCTCAAACTTAAAACGTAAAATAAAACATTCCGTACAATGTCAAGTAGTTACCTCATACTGTAACAGAAGTGTACGAAATTATGAAAACATTTGAGAGGGCAAATAGTGAAAGATTATTTCTAATGGTAGGCAATGAAGGGCATAAATGCAGTAAATGTACCATCAACACAAAAGAGGAGATTGAGAAAAAATGTTATTACAACTTCGGATTTACCACAAGTGGCTCATAAAGCCAAGGCAATTATAGCGCTTAAAAAGAAATTAGATAAACACTTGAAGAAAAATCCTTAAAAGGTACAAGAGCAGTTAGCTGTGATGTGCAGCTAGCAGTGACACAGGGCGGACAACCCAAATGGCAGCTTCTCTGCTAAAATTTCTATGATTCCATAATTTGTTTTTGGTGAGCGAGTGTCTCCTCTTCCACACTTATCACTGTGGACACACTGAGGCACTTCCCAGTGCATGTGGGATTATTACTTCAAGCTGAATATTTTAACCAGTTTCAGGCCACTTTGATTTTAGGACATAGGCTACAGCACCTCAAATAAAATTGTAATATAAATATATATTGTTATCTAGACCCCCAGTAAATGTCCTCGATAGGTCGAGCAGCCTTTAATTTTCAGTTAGATAACCAATATTCTTCAGTGCCCCTGGGCCAGGGAGGCGGTGGAGAAAATGATCATCCAGGGGTTTCAGCTCCAGATTGGTCTCCAGTGAATGTTGCTGGGGAAGTGCAGATATCTGAAGGGGACAGGATTGGTTTAGCTCAGATTTGTGTAGCCTGGCGACAGACAATGTTAAGGCTCATAGCTGAAAAATGACTATTTGGGCAAGGTGCTAGAGGACCAGTGGTCCCTGTGAACCCCACCCCAGCATAAGTCAGTGCCTTCAGCAGACGGGGAGCAGAAAATTGGGGAAATACCTTAAAACTTTTAAGGATCATCAATCTACAATATAGGGTGTAGCACAGATTCACCAGAATGATATTGGGTGTACCATCTACAAGATCCACTGCAGCAACTCGCCATGGCTTCTTCGACAGCACTTCCCAAATCCACGACCTCTACCACTAGCCAATGTCCCAAAGTCCTCCATCACCATCCCTGGGTATGTCCTGTCCCACCGGCAGGACAGACCCACCAGGGGTGGCGGCACAGTGGCATACAGTCAGGAAGGAGTGGCCATGGGAGTCCACAACATTGACTCCGGACCCCATGAAGTCTCATGGCTTCAGGTCAAGCATGGGCAAGGAAACTTCCTGCTGATTACCACCTACCGCCCTCCCTCAGCTGATGAATCAGTACTCCTCCATGTTGAACACCACTTGGAAGAAGCACTGAGAGTAGCAAGGGCACAGAATGTACTCTGGGTGGGGAACTTCAATGTCCATCACCAAGAGTGGCTCGGTAGCACCACTACTGACCAAGCTGGCCGAGTCCTGAAATACATAACTGCCAGTCTGGACCTGCAACAGATGGTGAGAGAACCAACACGAGGAAAAAACCTACTTGATCTCGTCCTTACCAATCTACCTGTCGCAGATGCATCTGTCCATGACAGTATTGGTAGCAGTGACCACCGCACAGTCATTGTGGAAACGAAGTCCCATCTTCACACTGAGGACACCCTCCATCGTGTTGTGTGGCACTACCACCGTGGTAAATGGGACAGATTCAAAACAGATCTAGCAGCTCAAAACTGGGCATCCATGAGGCGCTGTGGGCCATCAGCAGCAGCAGAATTGTATTCCACCACAATCTGCAACCTCGTGGCCCGGCATATCCCTCACTCTACCATTACCACCAACCCTGGTTCAATAAGGAGTATAGAAGAGCATGCCAGGAGCAGCACCAGGCATACCTAAAAATGAGTTGCCAACCTGGGGAAGCTGCAACACAGGACTACATGCATGCTAAAAAGCGGAAGCAGCATGCTATAGACAGGGCTAAGCGATCCCACAATCAACGGATCAGATCAAAGCTCTGCAGTCCTGCCACATCCAGTTGTAAATGGTGGTGGACCATTAAACAACTAATAGGAGCAGGCGGCTCCATGAATATCCCCATCCTCAATGATGGTCGAGCCCAGCATGTGAGTGCAAAAGACAAGGCTGACGCATTTGCAACCATCTTCAGCCAGAAGTGCCGAGTGGATGATCCATACCGGCCGCCTCCCGAGGTCCCCACCATCACAGAAGCCAGTCTTCAGCCAATTTGATTCACTCCACGTGATATCAAGAAACGGCTGAGCATACTGGATACAGCAACGGCTATGGGCCCCGACAACATCCCGGCTATCGTGCTGAAGACTTGTGCTCCAGAACTAGCCACGTCTCTAGCCAAGCTGTTCCAGTACAGCTACAACACTGGCATCTATCCGACAATGTGAAAAGCTGCCCAGGTATGTCCTGTCCACAAAAAGCAGGAGAAATCCAACCCAGCCAATTACTGCCCCATCAGTCTACTGTCAATCATCAGCAAAGTGATGGAAGGTGTCATCAACAGTGCTATCAAGCCACACTTACTCACCAATAACCTGCTTACTGATGCCCAGTTTGGGTTCCGCCAAAACCACGCGGCTCCCGACCTCATTATAGCCTTGGTCCAAACATGGACAAAGGAGCTGAATTCCAGAGGCGAGGTGAGAGTAACTGCCCTTGACATCAAGGCAGTATTTGACCGAGTGTGGTGTCATGAATCTTATCATGACTCATGAAATAACACTGGGCAGCCAGCTGGTGGCGCCGTCCAAGGAGTATAAATACTTGGGCGTGGGCCCAGCTTGCTCAGGATGTTTCTATAACCAGGAACTAGTGATGTAACTAGAAATCTCATGGTTTTGAAACAGTTGATTAAAGCCTTGTTTTATACTCAAACCAAGTGCCCAGTAGTCTTTTTACATAATGTGGCATCAAGGAGCCCTAGTAAAACTGAAGTCAATGGGAAGCGGGGGGGGAAACGCTCCACTGGCTGGAGTCATACCTAGCACAAAGGAAGATTGTTGTGGTGGTTGAAGGTCAATCATCGCAGCCCGAGGACATCGCTGCAGGAGTTCCACAGGGCAGTGTCCCAGGCCCAACCATCTTCAGCTGCTTCATCAATGACCTTCCCTCCAACATAAGGTCAGAAATGGGGATGTTCGCTGATGATTGCACAGTGTTCAGCACCATTCACAACTCCTCAGATAATGAAGCAGTCCATGCGCGCATGCAACAAGACCTGGACAACGTTCAGGTTTGGGCTGATAAGTGGCAGGTAACATTCACGCCACAGAAGTGCCAGGCAATGACTATCTCCAACAAGCGAGAGTCTAACCATCGCCCCTTGACATTCAACGGTATTACCATCGCCGAATCCCCCACCATCAACATCCTGAGGGTCACCATTGACCAGAAACTTAACTGGACCAGCAACATAAATACTGTGGCAACAAGAGCAGATCAGAGGCTAGGTATTCTGTGGCGAGTGTCACACCTCCTGACTCCCCAAAGCCTTTCCACCTCTACAAGGCACAAGTAAGGAGTGTGATGGAATACTCTCCACTTGCCTGGACGAGTGCAGCTCCAACAACACTCAAGCAGCTCGACACCATCCAGGACAAAGCAGCCCGCTTGATTGGCACCCCATCCACCACCTTAAACATTCACTCCCTCCACCACCGACGTACCGTGGCTGCAGTGTGTACCATCTACAAGATGCACTGCAGCAACTTGCCAAGGCTTCTTCGGCAGCACCTCCCAAACCTGCAACCTCTACCACTTAGAAGGACAAGGACAGCAGGTGCATGGGAACACTACCACCTCCAAGTTCCCCTCCAAGTCACACACCAGAAGTATATTGCCGATCCTTCATCGTTGCTGGGTCAAAATCCTGGAACTCCCTCCCTAACAGCACTGTGGGAGTACCTTCACCACACAGACTGCAGCGGTTCAAGAAGGCGGCTCACCACCACCTTCTCAAGGGCAATTAGGGATGGGCAATAAATGCTGGCCTTGCCAGTGACGCCCACATCCCATAAAAAAACGAATTAAAAAAAATGGACAATGGCAGCAGCCGCCTGGGAACACCATAACCTCCAAGTTCCCCTCCAAGTTATACACTATCCTGGCTTGGAAATATATCGCCGTTCCTTCATAGTCACTGGGTCAAAATCCTGGAACTCCCTCCCTAACAGCACTGTGGGAGTAACTTCACCGCACAGACTGCAGCGGTTCAAGACGACAGCTCACCACCACCTTCTCAAGGACAATTAGGGATGAGCAATAAAATGCTGGCCTTGCCAGCGACATCTACATCCCAGGAATGAATTTAAAAAATACTGAGGCTAAAAAGGTTAAATTATGAGGACAGGTTGCATAGACTAGGCTTGTATTCCCTTGAGTATAGAAGGTTAAGGGGTGATCTAATGGAGCTGCTTAAGACGATTAAAGGATTGGATAGGGTAGATAGAGAGAAAGTATTTCCTCTGGTGGGAGAGTCCAGAAAGAAAGAGGAATAAGCTTAAAATTAGAGCTAGGCCGTTCAGGGGTAATGTCATGAAGCACTTCTTCATACAAAGGGTAGTGGAAATCTGGAACTCTATTCCCCCAAAAAGCTGTTGAGGATGGGGGTCAACTGAAAATGTCAAAAGTGAGATTTATCGATTTTTGTTAGGCAAAGGTATTAAGGGATATGGAACCAAGGCAGGTTGACAGAGTTAAGATACAGATCAGCCATGATCTAATTGAATGGCAGAACAGGCTTGAGGGGCTGAATGGGTCACTCCTGTTCCTATGTTTCTAATATCTTGAGCGATAGGCTGCAGACGCAGAATGGATCCATGATTGAGGAATGGTGCAGTACTGTGAGTCAAGGTGATATTTCTTGAATCTCACATTCAGAGCTAAAGCAGGAATCAGGGTTCTGATTCTGCCCTGGTGAAGCATGATCTTCTTCTGATCCTTCTCACAGCCAGATACTAATTGATGTGGAGTCAGCCTGGACTATTATATAAAATTATTATAATTCAATTCTAATGTTACCGTCACTCCTTTCTTGTGGAGTAGGATCCAAGACTTGCCATCCTTCATAACCAGGGGGAAGGTCAGACCGGGTCATCCATGATTCCAGCCAGGAGTGGTAGTTCCTGTGTGCAACAGTGTATTAATGTGAAATCGTTGCAATAAAACTACACAACCTGATTAACCAGACATGCAGCAATGAAGATAAAGGAGTCATGAGCTGTCAAAATATTAAAACGTGATCTGACATCAAACAATAAAGATGTTGATTCAGACTTCTGGTGTTACAGATTTGAGATCTGGATCAGTCTGCTTACAGTAACTCTTCAAAGGTGTGTTTGTTTATAAAGACAGGTGCAAGCGTGGGTTGTCCCAACAGAGACATCATTCTCCAACATCAAAGGGAATCTCTCCAACACTAAGGTGACACCAAGGTGAGGAGTCTCCATCGTGCCAAAGCTGAGGGAGTCTCCCCAACACCAAAGCAGTAAGGGGGTGGTGAAGTCTCCCCTAAGCCAAGGTTAGAGAGAGAATCTCCAACATGAAGGTGGTGGGAGTGGGGGGGGGGGGGGGGGCACTGCTGGATCTCTCTTATACCAAGGTTGGGGGGGGGGGGGGGGAAAGGGGTGGTTCAGTCTCCCCTACACCAAGGTTAGACTCTCTAACATGAAGGTTGGGGGGAGGAGCGGGGTCTCTCCTATGCCAAGGTGGGGGGTGGGAAGTCTTCCCTATATCAACAACAACAAACAAACAAACTTGTATTTATATAGCATCTTTAACGTAGTAAAACGTCCCAAGGCGCTTTACAGGAGCGATTATCAAACAAAATTTGACACCGAGCCACATGGGAGATATTAGACCAGGTGACCAAAAGCTTGGTCAAAGAGGTAGGTTTTAAGGAGCGTCTTAAAGGAGGAAAGAGAGGTAGCGAGGCGGAGGGGTTTAGGGAGGGAATTCCAGAGCTTAGGGCCTAGGCAGCTGAAGGCATGGCCGCCAATGGTGGAGCGATTAAAGTCGTGGATGCTCAAGAGGGCAGAATTGGAGGCGCCTGAAGGTCTCTCAAACATGGTTGGGTGTCTGGAGTGTCTCCTCTGCCAAGGCCAGAGGGAGTCGCTCCAATAGGAAGGCTGGAGCAGGAGGATGGAGTCTCTCCAACACTAAAACCAGAGGATGTCTCTCTCTGACGCCAAGGCCAGAGGGCGTCTCACTCACTATTTTAATTTGGGGGTAAGCACGCTAGTTTCGCTTGTTGGGCCCTCGCTAAATGCTCTTTAAGACTGCGGAGGAGACCACAGACTAGAAATTATGACAAAACAAGGGGAAGAGTAAGAAAAAGGGAAATGGGATAAAGTAAATATTATTCTGAAACAAAAAACCCAAAGCACACAATACTGTGGAGATTGGCACTAAATTTATGTTCTTTCAGAACTGTGTCACAGCCATGGGTATATGCAGTGTCCATGAACGAGCACTGGAAGGTAATAATTACTAGCACATACCACACCATATCTTTCCTTTTTGAAGGCATGCGTGAGTAATCTTCACTACTGTAATACTGATCCACTTTGAGGTTGCCGTCAGTGTCATGAGCAGAGGAATAGTTTGTAACACAACGACTTGGGATCCCCAAGCACCTCAGAACTGGAAAACAAATGCAAGTATGGTGATGAATGAATTTCAATTAGCAATTCAAGGCACTGTCAATTTTGTAAGAGCTCATCAGGCTTCCCCCATGACTCATTCAGTAAAGCCATTGCCAGTGAGCAACTCAGTCATAAAGTCCAGGGAGGCCTGATGTTTGATCCCTGGACTGGGCATTGCTTGCTGATCTCAGTAGGGTGACTGTAGGAATGCTACAAATTGGTCTCAGCAACCTTGGGGAAAGGGAGGGAAGAAATAAGATCACTATCCATTGAGCTCCCTCGGGAGAAAGCCAGCGTGTGAATGCTGTGTAGGACAGGATCAGACTCTTGATGTTGACCTGATTATTTTAACAGGAACAAGAAGAATTTAGCATGAATGCGTCAAGTGCAATGAGGCCAGTCAGATTAGGACAAGTGATTTGTTGCAGTGTAACACAACTAACCAATCCTGTGAATTTCTAAACTTACACAGTGTGGAGTGCGAGGACAGCAATTCTACGTTAAAAAAAACCTAGACTAGGCGGACCTGAACAATTACACGTCACTTGCCACACTTTTGGGGGGTAGAAATTCGCCTTGAGCGGTAATGCAAAGCAGGTGGTATCGCATGGCCTGCCCTTAAGGCGCACCGCCTAATATTCAGTATCAATTACTTCAACAGAACTGAATATCGGGCGGGGCGTGTAACAGGCGGCCAATGCAATAACGCCTGCTTTGCGCTATCACCCAAGACAAATTTCTACTGTATGATGTACATGAAGGAGCAACGCAGTATCACCACAAATTTGTGTAGTGTGTCATTTTATTTGAATGCTTGTGTCAGGATGTTAATGGGAAGAACAGAAGAATCTTGGTGCACAGCTATTATGGGGTTCTGTCTGTGTAATGCATTCCACGCACTGTATTAGTTCTTACTTGTGAAGTTCCTCGAGGAGGAGGAGGAGGAGGAGGAGAAATAATTAAAATGTCTGACTGTGTTGAAGCAAACAAGTGCCTCCAACAGCAACAAACACAGCTTGCATTTAAAGAGCATCTTTAAAGTAGAAAAAGGTCCCAGGGTGCTTCAGAGAGGTGTGAGGAAGCTAGCAGGATCTTACCTGTGCAAGCTACAGCAGCAAAGACCCAGCACTGCCCATATCGTACTTTCTCAGCCCCAGAACTGCTCCACAGACGTAAAATCGGGAGACTCCCGGTCCATCTGGTGGGGGCGATCCCATCGGAGTAATTACCATCCCACCTTCCCAAAAGTACACCTTTATCATCATTTGCATTCACCTTTGGAGGGGAAAATAAAAAATCTAGTCTTCATTTCATTAATTTAATAAATAAATAAAATAAATAAAGCTAGAAGTATACACACAATCTTCTGTGAAAGAAAAGGTCTCTTGATGAAACCAGAGCTTTAGTTAAGCAAATTTAATATCCAAATCACTTTGACAAAGAGGCAGTTTGGATAAAGGGAACCAGAAATGGGTTACATTATATATATATAATATATATATTTTAAATTAATAATAATAATGCAGGTGGCTTTATCCATTAACAAGAAAAGCAGAACTTGCCTGTGCCAGTGTTGGGTAATATCTACGGTCGACTTCTCTTGGCTACAGTCAGTCTCAGATTGTGTACAGTATGCAATACATGCCAAACTTTAGCTGGGCCTTTTTGGGTCATTAAAAAGGACCCTTTATGCTTAAAGGTCTTGGATTTACATGGTGTTTAACACTTGGGAAAAGGTTGTAAATGCTAGTGTTGAGTCAGACAACCCTTACCTTATTTTGCAGCTGGTCCAGGACATAGTTGACTGGCTACGTAGCTCATGATTGATACTAATAAGAGACAAACTTTCCTCTGTGCATAACTTCTAATGAATTGTTTCCTCTGTAAGCTAGTTAGTTTTAATGTTACAAACAACATTAAAATGAACACACAGAGGACAGCAGCAGGGATAACGGCCAAAATGAACGCAGCAAAAGCTAAGCTTTCATCAGCTTCAAGAACAAGAAACAGTTCTTCGCTATGGTCCTGTGCTATAGAGCGGTGAGGTTTACACTAGCAATTTCACAAGATAGAGGTTCATCTTTCAGCCATGCCATTGAAAGGTGGTGACAATAGGGATAATGGGAAAAATAAATATGTTTGACAGGCTAGTCACCTTGTGCAGACAATTGCAGCTTGGCATTGGCAAAGGCCTCTTTGATAGGTCAACTGCTGGGGAATGGATTGTAGCATGGTGGGGGGGGGGGGGGGGGTGGAAAGAGAAAAAGGAACCAAAAATGGGGGAAAGGGCAGGGGAACTGTTCACCACAAGTATCCAGCCCCCTACCCAAATTTAATTTATATTTTACAAACGTCAGATACAATTGTTTTTGCAGCTAGATTAAATCGAGACTATACCTGTTGTGTTGGGTTGAATGAGATAATGTTGTATTCTCAACACAGAGGCCAGAACAACAGACTTCACTTAATGTGGCCATTTTACCAGGTAACAATGTCCCCTTAAAACAAAACACACATTTACATAAACAATATCAGACATCTCCGAGCTCACCATAGCAGTCACTGTTCTGCTGATATATATAGGATCGTTTCTCCTCTGAGCATCAGCCAATGGATTTTTCAGAGTAGATAGACTGTTGTCCAAAATTTGAAAGCAAATATCGATGACATCTTTTTCAAACTGTAAAAACAGAACACAAAATGGCACCAAGTCTCAGAGCAACGGTGATAAAAATAAATAAATAAATAAATGGTGAGTAGATTGTGAAAAACTTAAAAGGTTATATTACTTGTCCAAAATTCCACGGTAGTGAATAGATGTTGGCATGTGAGCCGTGATAGAGCAGTCCGTTCTCATTCAGAATGTACTCCTGCAGCAGGTCCTCATCAGGCAGGTACACAGCATCCTCTGAGGGGATAGGCAAATTAAATTCCAAACTATGTTACATTCATCCTTTTAAGTGCTTCGTTTCGTTTGCACTTTATTGACCACAAATGCATGTTAGAAGTATGCTCACGGACCAGCTCCCCAGTGGCTCACTGGGTTAATGCACCACCCGGGCTCAATCTCTGGTCTCTACTGAGTTAGCGCATCTCCTGGTTACCATTGGGGGTGTTACAATTGAACGGCGCAACCCTGGGCTGGATGGAGGAAACATAATAAGCAGGGTTCTTGTTCCTGATTGCTAGCTATTTACTCTGGCTGGAAAATGTGCCCATCACCCAGTGCAGTTATTTCAAAATCCTCATCTATGTTTTGAAATGCCTCCTTGTTCTCACTTCACCCTGCCCCTGCAAACTCTTCCTGGCTCATTCTGGTCTTACAACTCTGATCAACTCTACATTCCCTCCCTCCTTCCCCATCACCATTGATGACAGAGCCTTCAGCCACCTCGCTCCACACAGTCAAACTCCCTCCCTAAACCCCTCTGCCTTGCTAAATGTCTCCCCACCTTCAAAAGCCTCTTTAAAACCTGCCTCTTCGACCGTGCTTTTAGCCACTTATGCTAATTATTCTCTATATTCCAACTCAGGTTCAGCCTCCACTTTGTCAGATATCTTGGGGCGTTTTGCTGCATTATAGGGGATATGCAAGTGCAACTTGCTGTTGTTGCAGTCACATAGAATGTGCTAGCTTGTGCAAAAAGTTGAAAGTTGCCCAGTTTTTTTAAGCCCAATAAATGCGGTCTGTTTGTAATAAATTATTCCTCCTCAGGTTAGTAGTTTATCACTGCATCTTTCAACTTATAGCACTGGTGATGTAAAGGCTTTGCTATATCCCAAAAGGGCAGAGTTGCTTAAATTAATAGGATCTGTGCCCAAATGATTTGCTAAGTTGCCATCTTTAATCCACTGATGGCAACCATTTACCACCGAGTTAATGATCAGAAAATGCGACGTGGCATTAGTACCATCAAACCGGGTTTAATGCCGAGATCCATGGCATGTCTGGCATTAAACTTAGTGTAAAAATTAGATACACTTCGAAAATAAGGCCCTTAAGTCACTTGAGGATTACAAGGTACTTGTCACTCACAAATATTCTGAGTATTCCACTGTTCCCTGTTGCATAAATTCTCTCTCTCTCTATATATATATATATATATATATATATATATATATATATATATATATTAGAGAAAGAAATAGTAAAATGAAAACTAGTCAAGTTCTTGGCATGACCAGACCATTTTTTTACATAAAGGAAATGTTTAGAATGACTTATTTTTATGGAAAGCTGCAATGTGTGAAAGAGTGTGCTGTGCAGATTTGATTGTGGGTACTTTTAGAATCTAGTATATTCCCGCAGACAGTAAGACTCTGTCTAATGACCTAGACATGTTTTCCAGAGCCATTTAACAGCACACAGTGAACACTGCACTTACATTCTCTGAAGATATGCACACAGATGCTAAGTAACGAATTGCATATCTCTTCTCTCAGTAATTTTATCAATGAAAAAAAAATTCAAACTCTTTCTTATGCAGTTATCATGAAACTAAATCAGCCTGTGAAATTTAATTTCACACAGCAATAGAGGCCACTCCTGTAAAGTATGTAACTAGCTTTCTACATCCCCCCCCCCACCCCCCGCGTTTCAAGCACCTTAGTTACCAGGATAGGCTCAAAGAGTTAGGACTCTGCACTTTAGAGAACCGTAGACTTAAGAAATAGAATCTGTTTGTGTAGAGTTTGTTTCAACTGAATAGATTAGGGAAGGCCAGGGGTCACAACCTCAAGTTATGTAAAGCCAGAACTAGATTAGATGTTAAGACATGGTTCTTTTCCCAGAGACCTGTGGGACAGGCTGGATGGACCAGTGGGTCTTTTCCTGTCCATCGTTGACAATATGTTTGTATGTCTTACCCAGTCATTAAGGGAATCCGTAGACCAGAGAATGCGCCAGTAACAAACTAGCGGTGTGCTTTTTGGAGGAAGGAGAATGCTGGTTATGTGACAAGACACAAGAATATTACTTGAATATCAAGTATGTGCTACATCTTCTGACAAACTCACTGCCTTATTTACTTCTTCCTAGTCAATCTCCCGTGGCATGGCACACGGGGAGTCAAGACCAAGGTTAGTCTCAAGTGAATTGGGGTTAGCTGGGGATAATTGGACCAGGGTGTCCAAACTAAATTCAGTCCCCATTTTAAAGTTCTACATTGTCATTTTTATATTTTTCCTTATAAATTCCTATCTCCACATTTATAATGGAAATCTACGCACCTAAACTTGTATTGTAATTACACCCTCCCACCAATGGTGGCGCTGCAGTGCATCCACACAGGTGGGGTGCTCAGAGTGTAATTACAGTGTGACAAGATATCACAGAGTTTCCATTATAAAAGTGGATGTATGACTTAATTATGGTTAAAGTTGACAGGATTTAAAAAAAAATAAAACATGATCCGATCTCTCCTGGCATTGCACATGAAGAGGCAACACCAGGAGTCAGATTTGAGTCATGATTGTGACGGCACAGTCCAGGAAATATGATGAATGGACCAGGCAAAGTATAGAAGCTGTGGTGACATCATAAATATCAGAACGGAAGCCCCAAAGGGTAGCCCTACAGCACAAAACCTTTTGAATGGCTTTCTAATAGGAGATGGGTACAGTGAAATAATTTTTCGATGAATTATTTCAGCCTTTATATGTTTCTTACCATATGAATTGTGTTTTTCAGGTTTCTGTGGTTGCCAGACCAAGAAACAACATGGCTAACAGAATTTGGGAAAAAATTGTTTGGGTGATTTGATTGGACAGTTGTGTGGTACATGCCAGTTCACAAATAGTAGATTTGAAAATTAAAAAAAAAAATCAAGGATCTGATTGCTTGATTTTCCGGTTACTCATTCCTCAAATGGTACTTTTTACTACTTTTGATTTGTTCATAATTAGTCACAGATTGATAACTTAGCAGAGAAGTGGTTATTTGAGCCAATTATGGATTTTTGCCATATGGATGTGTGACGCTTTGGAAGTGTCGCTCTATAAGCACAGGCTAGGCAAAGACATTTAATTATATAGATACTCAAATCTTTCCTTTTTTTCTTATTGGTGAACTCTCTCATTTGGAGTCTGCATCTTCTATTCCTGCTCTTAGGTTTTGTTGTGTAAGGTTTATAAGAGTTTATTTGATTGTGACACTGAACCTCAGCTGTATTGTGTCAGCTTGGCTCAGTGGTAGCACTCTCACCTCTGAGTCAGAAGGCTGTTGGTTCAAGCCCTACTCAGGACTTAAGCACATCATCTGGGCTGGCAGTTCATTGTCGGAGGTGCAGCCTTTCAGAGGCCCTGTCTGCCAACATTACCAAATGGACTAAGTGGTAATTTCTATTTGTGGGACTTTGTTGTGCACACATTGGCTGCCTTGATTACCTATAAAACGACAGTGACTATACTTGGAAAGTAACTCACTGGCTGTGAAATGCTTTGGGACACCCTAAGGATGTGCAAAATAAATGCATATTCTTACTTTCTTCAATGTTGTCATCATCCTACAGGAAAAGGGTGTTCTACTGAAACAAATTCAGTAATGTTCTGTTTTACCAGGCTCACACCTCTCAAGTGCCACACAGTCACAGAACACTCCAAATGCCTGGCAGGAATTTCACCGTGGACTCCTCCCATTACAAATTGCCACCAAAACGTCCATATCAGCCCACCAGCCAAACTTATCTTTCCTAAAGTATCCCAGTTAAATCCTTGTTTATTCGTAGAGAAGCTCAGGCAAAAATATCCAGGCTCTATTTTGCACAGCTTATTATGAATGCGTTGGACATTTTAGTCACACAATACATATCGGATCTTTAAGTAACAAAGTGTGATTGGGTTATTCAGTTATGACGATCTGCTTATTATAGTGCAGTAATAGGACAGTGAACATTACCGTGCAATTATTAATGTTAACAAATGTTAACTTTCAGTCATTAAATTAACATTTACATTTTGATATTTACTCTGACCAGATACTAATAAACTAACAGATTAGAGTTAGAACAACACAGCTCAAGGTCATAGGTTTTCAAAGAATTGGTGGGGTTCGGAAGGTCTGTAAGATCATCAGGTTTCTGTCCCTATGGGACCCGCAATATTCTTTGCTGTAAGCACAATGCTGGGAGAATTCTGTATTCTATATTCTTTTGTATCACCGTTTTCCTTTGGGTAGTTGACACCCTCTTTCCAAATTTAGGTCGGGGTTCTTGGGGGTGAGTGGGTATTTGGAGGGGTCCCTGGGAATGTGTCAATATTTGCAGGGGTTCCCCCCAGAATGTGTCAATATATTTGGTGGGTCCCTAGGAATGTGCCAGTATTTGAAGGGGAAGTTCCCCCCAGAAAGTGTTAATATATTTAGCGTCACCCCGCCCACACACAGGGAAAAAATAAAAACCACTGATACACGCTTAAAAATGACTATTGTACATTTAACATAGGAATATTCCTTGGAGATAAATATCAATTGCTTTTAAAAAGTACTCATTTCAAAGATGAGCACGCATATATACTGTAATGTAAAGGCTAAGCGGGCAATTAATACCTTGATACCAGGGGTTGAAGAGAAGGTGAAATTCTCCTGCAGTGATCTGTTGAATGGATTCCCCTCCACTCGGGTAGAGTATCAGATAGATTTTATAGTGGCCGATGCAGGCACTGGGTGGACTGTGCACGGCCAGGTGGACATGTCCTGGAGTGGACTGCAAACTGAATGTCCATTTATCCCACTTCACCCTGGAGTTGAGCACTTTAATTCGAGTCCCGTCGGCTTCTGATGGTGCGGGTCCTGTACAGATAATCACAATTATCCAAGTACACTTGCAACATAATGGTCTAACTCGGGAGTTAAAATGGGGGTGAAAACTTTGCACTGAAAGTTAGTCAAATCTAGATTATCAAAGTTTGATTCGAAATTAAATTGGATTCAATCAATGATTTGATTTACATACTTTTTACGCGAGTCTATTTTAACTTAATGCTCTGTCATAATTTAATTATCCAGATGTTAAATTCATCATCCCTCCAATTCTCGCAGTTTGCAAGAATTGCTAGATCTATCTTTAAGCTAAATTACAATAGGACGGGAGAGAAGGCTACAAACACGAGGAGCCACAGATTAAACAAACACTAACGCTTTTCTAAACCAGACCCAGAAATAAATCACTGACATGGAAACTGGCCAGCCTGAAACTCCAAGCCAAAGGGAAGGTGTGCTGTGAACTTGAGTTTTAAACAGTGCAAGTGTCTGAACGAGTTAGTCCTGAAATGCAATCCCATCACAAACCTGTGTCCAGAAGGACTGCGAGCTGGTCTTCACCCTCCAGGAATGCTCGGTGTTTAAATTCCACAAACAGGCGGAATTCTTGTCCTCTCCGAACCAGCAGCCTGCCCGTGTCAATTTCGATGGTGTGATGCTCAGTGTTGTTGGCCTCACACTGCAAATCCACCGCCCCCAAGTACAGGTCTGCTATCGGAAAACATTCACCATTTAGGTTCAACTGTTCCAATCATATCAATCCATTCGTAAAAGTGGTTACAGAGTAATAAAACGCCTTTTAAGAGTTTCCTATAAAACTAATTATCGCCAATCTTTAATAAATCGAATTACGCGCAAATCGTTTTCTTCTATTAAATAACCATTTTACTTAGCAAAATTAATTCTAAATTGTATTCTGTGTTTTGTTACTGAGTCGTATTTTAAGTCTTACCGTTTGTTGCCATAGTTAGGTTCCCCTCGCTGTGCAGAAATGAAGTTCTCCAATCCGTGGGGTAACTTGCTGCTCTCCACTCTTCACGTGGGGAAGAGACTGTGCAGTTTCATGTCCATCCAAATACGACCTCCAGTGACAACGTCCCCAAAATATATGCCCATCAGTTCCACGTGTGTACAAAGGGACATATAGTAATCATTACCTCATTGACTGACACAGGAATTCCCCCAGGGGAAAAAAAGCTCATGCAATTTCACTCCCTCAGAACTCAATTCAAAATCAACACTGGGAGCCAATGAGGTTGGAATAACACAGCATTGAGAAAGAGAAACCATCCAGTCATACAAAAAAAAGGGTGTTGGTGGGCTGGGTATTCTCCTGGCATGGTAGGAGGAGACTTACTGAGCAACCCTTCCAGTTTCTGCACTAACAGCAGCATTGACCTCCATCTGTAAGGGGACATTGCCATATGCAGGAAGAGATGAACTACTTAGCCTGACAAAGCACCCAAAAAAGTCAAATATTTGAAAATCAAGCATCCATTTGTGTTGGATATAAAGAGACAAGAGAATATTTGAATTACAAGGGAATCTCACATATTGGACTGTTATGAGACAGCTAACTGATTTTAGTAATACACTCTGAAACATCGCAATCCAGCGATGCTAGCTCCAAGTTCCAAGTTAGTTTTGTGTGTCGCACTCTTTTAAAATGGCATGAATATTTGCTCCCCATCTGACACTTCCTAGCCAATAGGGCAGGCGGAAAGGCAATCTGCTTGCAGCCTTTGGCTGGGAGATAGGACTGTCGCAGCATTAGCAGAGCTGGTGACTCTCCCTGCAATCCCCCCAATCTCCTGTGGCAAAGCAACTGCCCTCCACTATGCCTCCAACCCCCCACCCCCGACTGCTCCACCCTCCCTCAGCCACTTTTACACTGCACACAATGTACTGAGAGTAAATCAGCCTCAGGTTCACTCTGGGTAATGAAGACTACCTTTACACGGTGGTCAACTCCCAGGCCGCCTGCCTTTTCTGCGGCCTGGAGGAGTCCGTGTTCCATGTTTATATGGAGTGTGAGAGGTTGCAGCCCCTCTTCCATTATTTGAAGGGGCTGTTCTTCGATTTTTGGCTGCACTTCAGTCCCACACTCCTGATCTTTGGTCACCCAGTGCGGAGGGGAGCGGGCAGATCGGAGGACTTCCTCGTAGGACTGCTCCTGGGCCTGGCCAAAGTGGCCATCAACTGGTCCAGGCAGCGGGCAATCGAGGGGGTCGTTCGGCCCGATTGCCTGCCTCTCTTCCGCAGCCACGTTCACGCCCGGGTGGCCCTCGAGATGGAGCAGCGGTGTCCGCCGGCACGCTCGAGGCCTTCTGCGACTGGTGGGCACCGCAGGGACTGGAGTGCATCATCACCCCCGGCAACCAAATTTTAATTTAAGTTGTTAAGTTTCATTTAATTTTTTTTAAAGTTACAGTTTCTTTGTTTATGGTCCATACCAAAAGAGTACACTGTGGTCAAGAGAACTGTAGTTTGGGTTTGAATCTCCCATGGGGGTGGGGGGGGGGGGGGTGGGTAGCAGGGGGGAAAAGAGTCTTTTGAGTGTTCAAGGCAATGGGGAGTCAGATCACCGATGTGACTCTGTGTTTACATCGAAACTGCTTTGCTGCAAGGCTGAAGCTGGTGTGTAAATGCATCCTTACTGTACGCTGTTTGGGAAATAAGAGCGAGACCATAGGAAAGAATGAGTAGCTGCAGACCGCTCAGACTATTGATCTGGAAACATTACCCCTGCTGGGACAGCAGGATCATCTCCATGGGTCTCAAACGATTTGTGTTCAGTTTTTCATTCTGGCAAAGTAACACTTGAAACCACAGAATGAGAAATTCTCCAGCCAGCCAGCAGTGCCACCTTAAATACCACTGGTCCCTTAAAATGTGCTTCACTTTTCGCTTTTAAAAAGAGTATCAGAACGAACACCCTCAGCCGTACCTTTTTATCACTGAGTGTTTGACTTTATTAACATCCAGCTCACAGACTTCACCTCAATTTTCCAAAATGGCTAAATTAATGACTTTTTTTGGAAATGGAAAATACTGTTTTGTTTTGGTAGAATAGAATTTATTCATCTTTAAACAGAAAAGGACAAGATTCCACAGGATAAAACAATCACAAAGTCCAACAGTTCTGGTAATCATATTTGGTTCACTGTTTATTTCCACAGCACTTCAGGACCAGCCTTTACATCTAACCAACCTAACGTTGTCCTTTCAAAAAATTCTGCAGTGCCAGAATTTTGCTATGTCCAAATATTAGATTAGGTCTGATTATTCCGCTTTCCTCATGGTGCACAGAAGATGTCTGTGTTCTGAACCTAATTGGGAATGATGGACAGCAAAAAAAAACAAAGCTGCTTTAAAAACACCAAGTGTCTCTTCTGAAAAGTAACAATGGGGCTCTGATGAAAGATGTAATATCTAAAACATTCACCCATCTTTTCCCTTTCACTTGCTGTGCATTTCCAGCAGTTTCTATTTTATTTCAGGTTTACAGGATTCCTGGTTTCTCTTTTCTTCCTCCCCCACCCACTCCATTGGTTGATTAAACTGTTGAAAATTACTAAATGTGTACGTCTACTCCTAATTCAAAGTTGCTTCATTAAATAATTCAATTTTTTGGCACCAATTTCTCATTTTTACTTGCTTAATTCAAATTATTGGCTAATTCAAATTTTAAGCATTGAAAAAAACTTCAAGTGACCAGGATTAGATTGTAGTTCTTCTCATTTTGTTTTCTATGCCTCGGCCTGGTTGCCAAGAGCTCCTCGTTTAGATTTAAAACATCCAGTCAGATAATTTTACTCAGGTTTTCACAGACTGATTGTTGCACGGGACAACTGCAAACTCAATCAGGCGCCAAAAGAGACAAGCATTTGGTGAACCATGTTACACAAATTTAAATATGACCAACTAAAGTGGCAAACACTTTCTTTACACAGCCTACCTTTCTCAAAAAGTAAATGGTATGATAAAATTCCTCCTAAAATATACAACGATAATACAGCATTAACAGGCTTTACCATTCAGGAAGCACGGTATGTGTTACATATTGTGATTAAATTGCAAAGCATTTCTCAGAGATTGAAATGCATTCAGAGGTATAAAGTCAGAGGCTTAGAAATCACTTTAAGAGAAGAGGATAGCAAAATACTGCAGATTCTGGAAATCCGAAATAACAACAGAAAATGCTGGAAAAACTCAGCAGGCCAGGCAACATCCGTGGAGAGAAATTAGAGTCAACGTTTCGGGTCAAAACCCTTTATCAAGTCTTGATAAAGGGTTTTGACCCGAAACGTTGACTCTAATTTCTCTCCACGGATGTTGCCTGGCCTGCTGAGTTTTTCCAGCATTTTCTGTTGTTTTAAGAGAAGAGGAACCGTCTCTCTAATATTTACATAACCGCAGTCGAACAATGCAGTAATTAACATCACATCATGTCGAGGAATTCAGAAGTTTACCAGTAATTTAGGACCTTAATAAACTGCAATAATAATTGTGGTAATTTTGACAAATAGCAAATTTGAATGAAAAATGAACATACAAAACTAGGGAACAACATGCTTTCAATTTAATTTAGACTTCAATGGAGGTCAGCAAAGTGAGAATAAAAAACGCACAGTAAGATTACATTGTAATAGACATTTGAAACTTGTCCATTTATTTTTGAACACTTTTTCAGTGCCATGGATTGGTGAGACATGGGTTTGCACCCAGAATCTTCCACGCATTGAATTGCTGGACTCAACATGCTCCTTCCTGTAGGTTGGCACTGAGTGGGTGGAGACTGGAGATCATTCACAGGCCATGATCACTAAAAGGAGGCCAGGAGCCACCCTCTCAAACACAGGTTGCCCATGTCACCTGGAGACCACAGAAAGAGGGCAAGGATGCTCATTGCCCCCCACATTGCTACTGCAGTCTTAAAAATGATCAATCTGTGATAATTGTGCAGTCATTACCAAAACGTGTATAAATCTGCTCAAAAAAATTAACTCGGGAGATTTATTAGTTATCACATAAGCAGATTACCTACGTATTCTTGAAACTCATTGCCCAAAACACACCAATGTAGAACATTCATGGTTCACCAAAGGAGGGCCTGCAGCATGATAACCAGTTTAACCAGTCTTAAAAATTATTTCTGTTATCTCCGCTCTGCTTCCAAGTCTCATTGGAATCCCGAAGTAAATTGTCCCAGGAGTTACGTACACTAAACTGTTCTCACCAGCTTTGTAAAGACCTTCAAAATACGGATTCAAAAAATAAGCAGCAACTGCCAGAGGAAAAATCTGTCCAGCATGGGTATGACCTGTTGAAAGGAATAAAAATAAATTAGATATTAAATTTGTACTAATAGTTTTAACTATGAAGATTTTCTGAATTAAAATAGTTTAATCAAAGTGGTGAAATACATGCCCACTATCCCAATGGTGCGCAGATCTTTCACAGGTACAGAGTGCATCATCAGCCTTGTAGATTCAAAAGGTTTTAGATTTCTTCCCTCGCAAGAGATGCACTTGTAACCAATCAAGTATATACTCACCGTGTGTCGACATGCATCTGTATTTCATGCAATTACTCCATCATCCTATTTACAAGGGAGCTGAACTCGTAAGAGACAAGCCACAGGAGAAGCAAGCTTTGTATGGGATGATCCCAGTGGGCCATGCAAAAGCAGCTTGTGACCAAAGTCGTGAAACACCTTTGCCGACCCAGGGCCGGAAAGAATGGCGACTAAGTGATAAACACACACAGGTCAGTACTGTGATTTCCCACTTGCTGCCCTCGACAGATCCGCGTCAGCCATCGGGGGGAGAGACATGGTCAGAAACAGAAGCCGCAATTCACAAACCTTTGCAGAGCGGCACATGTACAGAGTTGTTCGTCTGTTGTTGCTGCTGCTGCAGAATCTGCCCACCATGCAAATAGGACAGGTTACACAGCACCAGGAGGTCCAAGTAGAAATTTTTCCTCCATTACAACAGTGAGTACATTTTAAAATGCACTTTATTGGCTGTAAAGCGCTTTGGGACATCCCAAGGTTGTGAAAGGCGCTATATAAATGCAAGTTCGTTCTCTCTTTAATATAAATGCAACATTAAACTAATGATCTAGTCAATTTCATAAATTCTACATCAAACAACCCAGGGCTCAAGGGGCAGAAAAGCCCAATAATACAAGTAGTAAAGCACTGCACTCCCGATCAGGATGAGAGCAATGCTCCTGTAGCTGCAGGGATTTCTAGTTGCACATGACAAATGATAATCAGGAATAATTTCAGAATCAATGGGGTTGTATTCTACCCTATTCCAAAACAGCCACTTCTCGTGGTTTTCTCCTATACACGATGCCTTCGAGCACAGTTCCCCGCTAGGAATGCAGGATCAATTAATTAGTATAAATATTGACACTGGATCATGTTTCTTGCCACAGGGTGGTCTGTTCCCGTATAATATTAATTACACTGAGTGCTGAAACAAAAAGTACCCGATGAAATCTGTGAAAGCCTTGCCCAGAAAACAAACTCTCATGAACATTTTAACCACTGATAGAAGGCATAATTTATAAATGTAGCCCGACAAACCCTTTGTAACTGAAGGAATCACTAAGAGGCTTTCCTGTAATATTTTGTAAGGTCATTAATTAGCAAGATTATGAGCCACCTATTCTTTCTGCTCCAGTATTTTGCTCCTATTCTCTCTTGTTCTGAAGGCAATGACTCATCTTGGGGTATAGTTTCCAGTGCCCCAGCCAATTGGTCAATCTTCACACGTGGAGCTCAAGAATGAGGGGGCATTGCAGCTGAGCCTGTTCCTGTCCTGACCCCTACACAGGCAGGACTTATAGGATAATAAACAGGCATGGGAACCATGGCTGATTTTTTTCCCCCTACTCCCTTATCTTGGGACAATAAACATTTCTACCGCTGACCTGGCTAAGATCAACTAACTCAGCACAGACCAGGGATCAAGCCTCGGACCCTCAGGCCTTACGGCTCAGTAATACACCATGCAGTACATTTTTTTGTTTCCGTTTATCCCTCTTCATAATTTCCCTTCCAGTGGTCCTTCTGTACCATACATCTTCTCCAGTCTAAGAAGACCGCCTCGAGTCCTGCCCTCAGACCTTCACCATTGCTTCTCTACAGATAGGAAGTATGCAAGACTGGCATTCCTCTGATATCAACTCCGTCCTTCTACAAGGTCACATCAGCAGTTTAGATCTGGAAATCACTGAAGAAATAAAGGTGCAAACCTGTGCCCTACCAATCCATGACACACTGTGCCAACAAGCTGCCTATAAATCAGAAGCATTATATGTTTTTTGTGGTACTTGTGCTAACTGCACAATGGGACAGCCAAGTCCCATTTCCAAATTAACAACCTTATTAATATGGGGAAAGAGGTTAATTAAATAACAGATCTTTAGTTGCGTAGATTACTTAGCAATAGTGGAAACATAACTATAGCCTTTAATATAGGCCGGATGGGTGGATAAGATTGCAGTTCTTCGATACATTTTTAGCTTAATAGGCACTTGATGCGAGTGTCAGACTGCTGACAACCATAGAGAAGTCATTATGTCAGTATGTGTGAAATCAGTATGAGGAGTGGATCCGTAAACCAGCGCTACATAAGCGGCAGTATGTAATCCCGCCATAGTTTCTGTCACATTTCAGTGCATAGAAATATTCTGACATTATTAGATTCTATTATTAAACATGAGGCCACTGCCAGTTGAGGCGGCTATTACCAGCAGTCTGGTACAGCCAGCATCAGCATTTTGAGTGGAAGGCAGTTGAGGATCATGGGTAGAATTGGAGAGATATAGGGGGCAATTTTAATTAATTTGGCTTGTTTGTGGAGTGGCCTGCAGTGATCCCTTTAAGGAGTGCTGGTTATGCTGCTCCACACCAGGGACAAATGGGCAGGGCATGTGTGATGCACACCTCGCTGACTGGTCCACAGAAATCACGTAGGGCCCCAATTTAAGTATTTAAATAAGGCTCTCGCTTGTTTCAGGCAGGAGCAGGGCCACCCATTTTGAAGCCCGCTCGGAAATGGAGTCAGACGGGCCTTGGGTGGCCAATGAACGAGCCTTGGTTTTTAAAAATGTTTGTCTGACTACTCTCCAGCGTAACAGGGCGATGGGCACAAATATCGTCCTCAATGTCTGATTTTCAGAACACAGCTCATTATTAACAGCAGGTCCTCCTCTCTATTTTAAGTTCCAAATACCCTATTCTAGAAGCTCTCCCTCTTCTGTTGAAATCAAGACTCATTGCATTGAGTCCTACAGTCACTCATTCTGTCCCAGAAGCTTGAAATGTGGAATTCCTTGCCTCCTTCAGTTTTTCCTTTACCCTACAATCTATTTTTAAAAACCCAAACTTGGCATCATTCAGCCAGTACTTAGACATTTATTTTGTCTTCTCTCCTACTCTTTTTAACTTTGGTGTACGGGCACCATGGGTCTTGTCCCTTAACTTAGTTTCCCAAAATAAGTATCTTTGCCCCACTGAAATGAACACTTGATTTTAAAATAAAGCTGTTTAAACCCACAGTGGGATCCTTTCTCTCCCCTCCCCATTCTTTGCTAACCACCACTGGCTCAAAATTAATATTTCTAAACTCAATAAATGACTCAAAGCTACAAACAGAGTCTTTGTGAAATATAACAACTGACCCTCCTTCTTCACAAAAATGACAACACCAGCAGGAAATGCTTGTGGCTTTTTGCTCTGAAAGGCTACACTCTGAAGACTGCTTGTTAAACTATCTTTGACGTTTACCCTCCTGAGTGATTAGTTTGCATGGACAGATTGATTCTTGGGATGAGAAGGCTGACCTATGATGAGAGATTGTGTAGAATGGGTCTTTACTCTCTGGAGTTTTTAAGAATGAGAGGTGATCTCATTGAAACATACAAGATTCTGAAGGGGATTGACAGGGCAGATGCTGAGAGGTTGTTTCCCCTGGCTAGAGTGTCTAGAACTAGGGGGCATAGTCTCAGGATAAGGGGTAGGCCATTTAAGACAGAGATGAGGAGGAATTTCTTCACTCAGAGGGTTGTGAATCTTTGGAATTCTCTGCCCCAGAGGGCTGTGAATGCAGAGTCTTTGAGTATATTCAAGGCTGAGATCAATAGATTTTTGGACTCTAGGGGAATCAAGGGATATGGAGATCGGGCGGGAAAGTGGAGTTGAGGTCGATGATCAGCCATGATCTTATTGAATGGTGGAGCAGGCTCGAGGGGCCATATGGCCTAATCCTGCTTTTATTTCTTATGTTCTTAGAAGTACACCAGCTGCCTTAACATTCATCACAACATTATTCTGGCGAGAGCAAATTAAACCTGTGAGTATCATGATGGCCTTTCCACTTTTATATCAATTCAAGGACTGTGCAAGAGCTCTAGGTCTCTCATTGTTCTTCCAGCCTGTTGGTACCTCATCAGTTTTTCTGGATACCTAAAAAAAAACAAATTGGTCAATGACCACTGATGCAATAGTGGATGTCACCAGAAGTGGCATCTCACTCTACAGTGTTTAACTCCACATTCAAAAGAAAAGCAGTCTCCAATTCACTGCATAAGTGGTCAACTGCGACATCATCTTCACCATTGAGAAGTCAGTCAAGAACAAGGGACTGCAATGTTTTCCATCCACCTGTAAACCACAAGGCACATAAACTCTTCAGTTGCAGGCCCCGAGCCCTTTGACTTGGTAATCACACCCAACTTACATGGAGGTAAACAAGTTGCAAAGATGACTGGAAAAGCAGGACTCTGCAAGGCAGAGCAGATGCACATGCCACTGTTGAGAGCTTTAGTGTTCTACACAGCTTATATCTGCTCTGGGATAGAACACTGCAGTCCTGCGTGCCAGCCGGCAGCCTAAATCCATCTGTTTCTTTTGAACTCAGTATAGCGCTAAGCCATGCAGAAGTGTGGATTCAGTGAGGTCCTCTGCTCCATAGCAGAGTCCACTCTCTCCAACACTAAACAGATGTGGCTTGGGGCAGCACAGCAAGAGTTGCTAGCACTTAAATCAAATGTTTCTGCATATACCAGGAACATACTGCTACAGTGAGCCCCTGAGTAAAGCACCTGCATAAAATGCCAGGAGCAAAGCTTCACACAGTAAGTGCCTCTGACTGCATTAAACAGGACGGTAGGTAGCGACCTGAAAATGGCATTGGGGCCACTTACCACCCCGTTTCCCCTGCTGCTCTGACCACCGCCATCTTGGGTAGGGTTCCGAGAAGGGCAGCCAAAACGCCCGCCTGTTTCAGGTGGGTTGGCACTTGTAATACGAAAATCAGGGTCTTATAATGTACAAAGGACCCCGATTGCAATTTTGAGGTACAAATGGGCAGTGCGTGCACCACCAACCCTCCACCCATTTGTACCGACGTTGAGTTGTACCCTTAAAGGGACCACTGGAGGCTGCTCAAAAAAAGGCAATAGATATTTTTAACTTTTATTTTTGGGGGCCAGGAGGAGCAGGAGTGGTCCTCCCAAGACCACATGAAAACTTGGCCCGCTGTCAGCCAGTGCGAGGCCACTGCCCCCACCCCCCGATCCCAGAATCATCTTCCCTCCCCAACCGGTGAGCTGCCTGGAAGCGCATGTAAACGAGGCCTGGGTCTCACAGCGATAACAATGAGTGGGCAGTGGGCACACTCCACCCACCCAGTGCCCATTGTGCTTTAAGACGCTCCTTAAAACCTACCATTTTGACCAAGATTTTGGTCATCTGCCCTAATATCTCCTTATGTGCCTTGGAGTCAAATTTTGTTTCAGAACGCTCCCGTGAATTACCTTGGGGCTTTTTACTATGTTTTGGGGCTATATAAATACAAGTTGTTGTTGTTGAGAGTTAGAATTGGCTCCGCTGTCTTTCCTGCCTGTGGAACACTCCCCAGACAGTGTCATTGACTAAAACTGTTCCTATTAAAGTTGCCCCCCAGCTCCAACCTGATGTTATGCCACCCGATAACAAAAAGTTGCTGTACTCTCAGGGTTAACACCAGCCATCCTTCAGGGCACTGCTTGTTGCAATCTAGAATAGATGCTAAAAGTAAAAGACATGCATTTATATAGCGCCTTTCACGACCACCGAACGTCTCAAAGCGCTTTACAGCCAATGAAGTACTTTTGGAGTGTAGTCACTGTTGTAATGTGGGAAATGCAGCAGCCAATTTATGCACAGCAAGCTCCCACAAGCAGCAATGTGATAATGACCAGATAATCTGTTTTTGTTATGTTGATTGAGGGATAAATATTGGCCAGGACACTGGGGATAACTCCCCTGCCCTTCTTCGAATTAGTGCCATGGGATCTTTTACGTCCACCTGAGAGAGCAGACGGGGCCTTGGTTTTAATGTCTCATCCGAAAGACAGCATCCGACAGTGCAGCACTCCCTCAGCACTGCACTGGAGTGTCAGCCTAGCTTTATGTCCCTGGAGTGGGACTTGAACCCACAACCTTCTGACTCAGAGGCGAGTGTGCTGCTCACTGAGCCACAGCTGACAAAAGTAGTGGAAAGTTGGCATGAGCGCAAGTGAGGGAATTTGCCTGAAAGAACAACGGCCCGGATTTTGCGGTCAGCGGCGAAGGAACAGAGCTCGCCGTTCATCATGCTTACAGCTGCCCACAGGCTTTTCATGGGCTTTTGAGCAGCAACTTACCATTTATAGGAACATAGGGACAGGAGTAGGCAATTTAGCCCCTCGAGCCTGTTCCGCCATTCAATGAGATCATGGCTGATCTGTGACCTAACTCCATATACCTGCCTTTGCCCCATATCCTTTAATATTTTTGGTTAACAAATATCTATCAATCTCCGATTTAAAATTAACAATTGACCTAGCATCAACTGCCATTTGCTTCTACCACACTAGAGTTCCTGTTGATCCTTTTCAGCACGGCACCCTCTACAGGGGATCTGTGGTGTGAACAAAGCAAGCAACAACGTGTCTCTTCAACCAAACAGATTGATGAATCCTCACTGAGACACGCAGTCTCGAAACCAGGAAGTATAAATTAGAATATTTAATTAATTGTAAAATCATGTACAGAAAGTGAAATAAGGAGGGAAAGACAGATGAGAGTAAGAGAGAGAGATATATAGAAGATAGGAGCAGGAGTAGGCCATTCGGCCCCTCGAGCATGTGCCGCCATTTAATGAGATCATGGCTGATCATCCAAATTCAGTACCCTGTCCCTGCATTCTCCCCATATCCCTTGATCCCTTTAGCCTTAAGAAATATATCTAACTCCTTCTTGAATATATTGAATGAATTGGCCTCAATTGCCTTCTGTGGTAGAGAATTCCACAGGTTCACCACTCTCTGGATGAAGAAATTCCTCATCTCAATCCTAAATGGCTTACCCCTTATCCTTAGACTGTGACCCCTGGCTCTGGACTCCCCCGCCATTGGGAACATCCTTCCTGCATCTAGTCTGTCTAGTCATGTGAGAATTTTGTAAGTTTCAATGAGATCCCCTCTCATTCTTCTAAACTCTAGCGAATATAAGCCTAATCGACCTAATCTTTTTTCATACGTCATTCCTGCCATCCCAGGTATCAGTCTGGTGAATCTTCGCTGCACTCTCTCCATGGAAAGAGCATCCTTCCTCAGATAAGGCGACCAAAACTGCACACAATACTCAAGGTGTGGTCTCACCAACCCCCTGTACAACTCCTTATATGAAATATAAAAGAGACAGAAAGAAAAAGTAATAAAGAAAATATTATTTTAATTTTTTTTAAACGTCCAACAATAATTAAATTCTAAAGAAATGAGACTCCACATTGGTAAAATTTTCAGTGCCAGAGAGGTTGTTTGGCAGTAATTAATACTTATCACGTCGTAAAAAATTCACTTACACCCGAATGCACCAGCCCTATCCTTTTCTGGCGTGTTTAGTGGGTAATTAGTGGGTAAGTACTTGGATTTTAATGCCGAGTCTCTCAGCGAGGTACCGACAGAGTGCAGCTTGTGGAGGAGCAGGACAAATCGGACAGCAACCTACCGATTTCCGCGTTTAACTGTGCACGTGCAGACTCTGGAAGTAGCTGTCCAATTTACTCTATAATAAATGGTGAGCTCGGATAGCCTCACCGTTAATCTTAATGCAAAATCCAGGCCATATTTTTTCTGCCTACAAACAGCATTTCGGTAATAATAAGGCACTCAAGCAGACAGCTTGGCAAACACAGAGGTAGACTCAACAAGTCCTACAGCAGGACTTCAGACATTTATCGTTTTGAGGCTGAACAAAGACGGAGGTTATGTGTGAAGAAAACACATTCTATTTAAATGGCCATATCAGAGCACAGCATTAACAACTTTATAGGGCCAAAGTCTTTATGAAACCTTTGTCACAATGTTTATGGAGAATGACAGCATAGCCGGAGGTTGTATAGAAATCTTTATGGAGGCTTTTTATCTTAAAGTTATGTTACTGGAAGCAGATAGAGAAATCACTGCATTCAAAATGGCTGCTACATGCATTCCTGTAGGGTGCAGATTATTAGAGTGGAACCTCTAACTCTAATAAACACTATGGCTGGGATTTTGCTCACCTCGGCGGGTCCGGGGCGGGCGATGTCGTTGGCAGGTCCCGACCCAGCTGCTGGCTCCATCCTGCTCTGTGAAATAAATTTCCCTTGATGGGGCTTGTTAAGTTTGCCCAGCACAGTTCCCGGCCAATTAGAGGAAGCGGGTCTAGTGACGTCATTTGATGACGTGTCATCGGCTGGTTTCCTTAAAAGGGACCAGGTCCAAATTTATTTTGACATTTGTGCTGTCAGTGCTCTACAGCATTGAGGTGTTGCAAACACTGACAATAACTGCACAAAGGCACAGGGCTGCACCCAGGCTCTCCCATGACCCCCTCCATATGCTTATGGAGGGAGTCACAGCATGCAGGGAGCGCCTCTTCCCTTCCCATGGGTGGAAAAGACCTCCCCAGGAGATCAATGCAGCCTGGTTGCACATTGCAGAGGAGGGCACAAGCAGGGATGTGGTCAGGAGGACCTGGATGCAGTGCTGCAAACGTTTCAATGATTTCAGTAGATCACTAAGCGTTAATACAAAGCCACACTCAACCTCATCCTCCTATGCCTCTCATCACATCCCCATCACTCTGCCTTCCCTACCCTACTCCTGCACATCCTTACTCACACCAACTTACCTTGCACCTCCACCCATCCCTCTCTCTCTCTCTACATTATCACTTCCCCTTCTCACTAGCTACCCCTCACACTCACTCTCATCCTAGTCCAATCATACCAACTAACAACACATAAGGGTAGGCACTTGGGTGTTTTATGCAATGTTCATGTAAAGTTTCTGTTAATGTGGTGTCAAACATTGAAACTTTTATTTTCAACACTTTGCGTTCTTGGGCAGATCTGTGTGCACCTTTGGAAGTGGCTTAGTAAATTGCAGTGAATGGTAAGACATAATGGTAACCCCTGCAATGGTGATATAAGAACATAAGAACATAAGAAGTAGGAGCAGGAGTAGGCCATACGGCCCCTCGGGCCTGCTCCGCCATTCAATAGGATCATGGCTGATCCGAATCTAGACTCACGTCCACTTCCCTGCCCTCTCCCCGTAACCCCTAATTCCCTTATCTGCTAGGAAACTGTCTATCTCCATTTTAAATTTATTTAATGTTGCAGCTTCCACAGCTCTCTGGGGTAGCAAATTCCATAGATTTACTACCCTCTGAGTGAAGAAGTTTCTCCTCATCTCAGTTTTGAAAGCGCAGTCCCTTATTCTTAGATTATGCCCCCTAGTTCTAGTCTCACCCATCAGTGGGTGTGAAAGGAATGGCTTGGGCATTGTAAGGATGCTTTATGGTGTTGGTGTGGGGTGGTGCCAACCTGGCGCATCATGTAGCAGCCAGGATGTACAGTGTCAAGTGAAGTAAATCTGGCCATCCCTGGCGTCCTGGGCAGCAATATGGTCGAGTGCTGATGCCCTCTGTCCTGTACAGCATCAGTTGATTGCGGAGAAGTTTGGTGTTGTTGTTGGTGCTGCTGATGTGCCTGTTGCTGCTGGTGTTGGGGCTGATCATGGTGGGATTCTGAGGACCAAGGTGTGCGAGTATAAAGGGCACCCATGCTGATGGAATAGCTGGCAGGTGAAGTAGAGATGACAGAAGCGATCGGTCAATGGTGAGCGAGGTAATGAGGTCAGGTTAGATGGAGACTTGTGTAAAGACTTGCAGCATGGTGAATCTGTTGTGGAAATGCAGTGAGAAACAGCTTGTGGTTGAGGGAAGATATCTCTGTAAGGTGGGAGCTTTTACTTTACATTTGAAGCTGTCACCTCATCAGCTGATTCAATGGCCACTGAACTCTTGCCTCAGCTTGACAGACGTGGTCCACGACCATCGTGGGCAAGCTGTCAAATGCAAAAGGTAAGCTGAAAATCATTCTTAAGTGGCTCTAAACACACCACTAATTACCTGAATTGGGTCTCCCGCCACTGCCTGTCGGGTCTGCTCAGCGCTGACAGACCCAACATCGAGAAAGGTGCGTGGGAGTGAGTTGACAGCGGGTTCCCAATGCACTGTCAAAAATATAAAATTTCCCACCCGACCTGCCACCAATCCTGACCGCTGACCCCTCGGAAAATTCTGGCCAATTTTAGGTGTTGTTTTAACAAATTCCTATTGTTACATCAGCTATTTTTTCATTAAAGGACAAAACTAAACAGGTAATAATGGAGGATGTCCATACCGGAGAGAACCAGGCTGATGTCCGGTCTGCTTTGTAGGGCACGTTTAGCAGCTACTGGCTGGTGTGCCAGCAGCACTATAGCATCTTCGGTGCTGCAGCCATCCAACGCTTTCTTTAAGTCCATACCGTGCCCAGGATACCTACACAGCAAACAGCAACAGTCAGGCCATGAAATTATAGCAAGCTGATCAATATTACCTGGGTAGAGTGATCTGGCCAACTCTTAAGAACATAAGAACATAAGAAATAGGAGCAGGAGTAGGCCAATCGGCCCCTCGAGCCTGCTCCACCATTCAATAAGATCATGGCTGATCTGATCCTAACCTCAAATCTTCTATCACTCTGCATCCACCCGAACCCATGTGATCTCCCGGGAGAGGCGAAAAACCAGATAAAGACCCAATGGCCAATTTGGGAGAAAAAAATCTGGGAAATTCCTCTCCGACCCATCCAGGCGATCGAAATTCTTCCAGGAGATCACTCTGTCCCTATATTTTCTACAGTACTTACCTTCTGTAAAGGCGATCTCCACCCCAGCCAGGAACAGGAATAAAACCATCTCCTGAAATCTAACAGAATTAGAACACAGTAGGAGCAGAACAAGGCTACACGGCCCCTGGGCCCGCTCCACTACCCACAGGGCCATGACCATTCCGAACCTAGACTCATGTCCAATTTCCTGCCCGCTCCCCGTAACCCTTAATTCCCTTTACTTCTAGGAAACTATCTATTTCTGTTTTAAATTTATTTAATGATGTAGCTTCCACAGCTTTCTGGGGCAGCAAATTCCACAAACCTACCACCCTCTGAGTGAAGAAGTTTCTCCTCATCTCAGTTTTGAATGAGCAGCCCCTTATTTTAAGATTATGCCCCCTAGTTCTAGTTTCACCCATCATTGGGAACATCCTCACCGCATCCACCCGATCAAGCCCCTTCACAATCTTATATGTTTCAATAAGATCGCCTCTCATTCTTCTGAACTCCAATGAGTAGAGTCCCAATCTACTCAACCTCTCCTCATATGACCACCCCCTCATCCCCGGGATTAACCGAGTGAACCTTCTTTGTACTGACTCGAGAGCAAGTATGTCTTTTCTTAAGTATGGACACCAAAACTGTATGCAGTATTCCAGGTGCGGCCTCACCAATACCTTGGTTTCTGCAGTAGGATGTACAAACAGATAGTGTTTGTTTAATCACCTCTCAGCTCTTTCGGAGCCAGTTTCACGCTTTCCACTTCTTTTGAAATACAAACTTTTGTTTAAACTTAAAAAAATGTCCATAAGAATTGTGCCTAAGTAGATCACTGGTTGGTCTAGAGGAAAGCAAAGACTTTTTCCTGATATCTTGTTATTCGACAGCTTTCCTAACCACTTGTGTACTTTAAATAAAAGCACATTAGAGCCTTCTGTACAGGCCAAACAATATTATTCCTATATTATTTATTTAGTGCCTTCTCATTTTCCTCCCCTCCAATTTCCCCCTCCCTACAGACAATTCAGATGTGGAACCAAGAAGGCTGCCAATCCGCCCCAGGCTGATATCATTGCTGCTCTGGATTGATCCCCAGGGGAGGGGGTGTGCAAGACGCACAACACAGGGGTGAAACGTCCCGCTCTCCCAAGCCGCTGTTCAATGCTACGGTTGAGATAAGAAACTCAGCAGGCTGGGACAATCAAACCTGCAGCCATGTACCTCAGTGAATGAAGCACACTGGCACTACAACACATGGCCCTACATAAGAAATAGGAGCAGGAATAGGCTATTCGGCCATTCGAGCCTGCTCCGCCATTCAACAAGATCATGGCTGATCTTCTACCTCAACTCCACCTTCCCGCACTATCCCCATATCCCTTAATTCCCTTAGTTCCCAAAGATTTATTGACCTCTGTCTTGAATATACTCAACGACTAAGCATCCACAGCTCTCTGGGGTAGAGAATTCCAAAGATTCACAATCCTTTGAGTGAAGACATTTCTCCTCATCTCAGTCCTAAATGATCGACCCCTTATTCTGAGACTGTGACCCCGTGTTCTAGATTCCCCAGCCAGGGGAAACATTTTCTCAGCATTAATCCTGTCAAGCCCCTTAAAAATTTTATATGTTTCAATTAGATCACCTCTCATTCTTCTAAACTCTAGGGAATATAGGTCTACTCAATCTCTCCTCATAGGGCAATCCCCTCATCCCAGGAATCAGTCTAGTGAACCTTCGTTGCATTTCCCTCTAAGGCAAGTATGTCTTTCCTTAGGTAAGTATTCCAGGTGTGGCCTCACCAAAGCCCTGTATAATTGTAGTAAGACTTCTTTACTCTTATACTCTAATCCCTTTGACATGAATCTTGTCATTCATGTGGAAATGACTTATGAAATAATACTGGGCGGCCTGCTGGTGGCGCTGTCCAGGGAGAGTATAAATACTCAGGCATGGGCCCAGCTTGCTCAGAACATTCTTTTACAGGAACTAGTGAAGGACACAACTAGATCTCCATGTTGTAAAACAGTTGATTAAAGCTTTGTTTAACGCTTAGACCAAGTGCCTAGTAGTTTTCTTACGTCACCCTTTGTAACAAAAGCTAACATACCATTTGCTTTCTAATTGCTTGCTGTACCTGCATGTTAGCTTTCTGTGATTCATGTACAAGGACACCCAGGTCCCTCTGAATGCAAACATTTCCTAATCTCTCACCATTCAAAAAATATTCTGCTTTTTTGTTTTTCCTACCAAAGTGGATAACTTCCCACTTCGTATTCCATTTGCCATGTTCTTGCCCACTCAGTCAACCTCTATGGGCTGGATTTTCTCAGCGGTGTCGGGATGGTGGTGGAATAGCTGGTTGTCGGGTTCCGGTCCTGCTCCCAGCTGCAGCTGCTCTGTCAAAGGGATTTTCCCTTGATTGGGCTCGTTAAGCCCGCCCTGCGGGTCTGATGACGTCATTTGATGGCGCATCATCAGCCAGTTTCCTTAAAGGGACCACGGCCACATTGAGTTTGACAGTTGTTCTGTCAGTGTTTGACAGCATTGAGGTGCTGCAAACACTGACAAGCACTACACAAAGGTGGACGGTTGCACCCAGGCTCTCCAAAGACTCCCTCCATATGCTACAGCACGCAGGGAGCTTCTCTTCCCTTCCAAGGGCGGAAAAGACGTCCCCAGGACACCAACGCAGCCTGGTTGCCCATTGCACAGGAGGGCAAAAACAGGGATGTCATAAGGAGTCCCTGGCTGCAGTGGCGCCAACCTTTCAATGATCTCAGTGGATCACAAAACGTTACTGCAAAGCCACACTCAAACGCACCCTGCCGTGCCACTCAACACATCCCCATCACTCTGCCTTCCATATCCTTCTCCTGCAGATTCTTACTCACATCAACTTACCTTGCACCTCCACCCAAGCCTCTCTATCTACATTATCACTTCCCCATCTCACTAGCCACCCCTTACACTCACCCTCATCCTACTGCAAGCATACCAACTAACAACACACAGGGGTAGGCACTTGAGAGGTTTAGCCAATGTCCATGTGAAGTTTCTGGTAATGTGTTGTCATACAGTGAAATCTATATTTTCAACACTGCCCCTTATTGGACAGATCTGTGCATACCTTGAGAAGTGTCTTACTGAGTTCCAGTGAATGTTAAGACATAACTTCCCAGCCCTCCCCCCCACTATAATAATGAGTGTGCATGGAATGGCTTGGACATTAAAGGGATGCTTCACAGTGCTCGTGTGGGATGGTGTCAACCTGGCGCATCATATGGCAGCGTCAAGTGAAGTAAATCTGGCGATGGTGATGCCATCACTGGCCTCCCGGGCAGCAATGTTATCAGGGGCTGATGCCCTGTGTCCTGTGCAGCATCAGGTGATGGTGGAGAAGGTTGGTGTTGTTGTTGGTTCTGCTGGTGTGCCTGGTGATGTTGGTGTTGGGGCTGAGCGTGGACGGAATCAGAGGAGCAAGGTGAGATAGTTTCTAGGGCACCGATGTTACTGCAATAGATGGCAGCTGCAGGTGAGATGACAGAAGCGATCCGTCAATGGTGAGAGAGGTTGTTCCAATGAGGTGGCACTGGACATACAGTTAGTTGTCTCTAAACACTTGCAAGTTAAAGAAATCTCTATATGTCTTACAAATGCAGTAACCAACAGTTACTGCACTCTGAAATTGACCATCTGCAACATGGCATCCTTTACACCACTTCTGCAGCTGTCAGCTTATCAGATACATCAGAGCAGACTCAACTCATGCCAGGGTGAGCTGGCGTGTTCCCTGAGCAGCGGGTAACCCATGGGGGAGCACCTAAAATTGGAAGGAAGCCTCAAAATACCATTAAATTGGCTGTTAACAAGCCATTTAATGAGTTCAATTGTCTCCCCCGCCGCTTGGTATCGGGTCAGTTCAGCAAAGGAGGACCAAGAAATTGATAAGGAAAGAGAAAAAAGAAAAGTAGAGTAAATTAGCAAGAGACATAAAAAACAGATTGTAAACGTTTCTATAGGTATGTAAATAGGAAGAGATTAGTGAAAGTAAACGTGGGCCCATTAGAGGCAGAGACAGGAGAAAGTATAATGGGCATTAAGGAAATGGCAGAGACATTAAACAAATACTTTGTTTCTGTCTTTAAAGTAGAAGACACAAAAAACATTCCGGAAATAATGGGGAACCAAGGGTCCAGAGAGAACGATGAACTTAAAGAAATCAGAATAAGTAAAGTAAAGACAGACCCGACACCTGGGAGACTCGCATGGAGGCGGGTTGACAGCGGGTTTCCTAGCCACTGTCAATCTTTGCTATTTTGACAGCGGACCCGCCTCCAAACCCGCCCTCTGAGCGCCGGCAAAATCAAGCCCTATATCTCTCTGCAGCCTCTTTGCGTCCTCCTCACAGCTTACTTTCCCACCTAACTTTGTATCATCAGCAAACTTGGATGCATTACACTCAGTCCCGTCATCCAAGTCATTAATATAGATCATAAATAGCTGAGGCCCAAGCACTGATCCTTGAAGTACCCCGCTAGTTACAGCCTGCCAAGCCGAAAAAGTCCCATTTATTCCTACTCTCTGTCCATTAACCAATCCTCAATCCATGCTAATATATTACCCCTGATCCCATGAGTCCTAATTTTGTGTAATAACCTCTTGTGTGGCACCTTATTGAATGCTTTTTGAAAATCCAAATACACTAGATCCACTGGTTCCCCCTTATCTATTCTGCTACAGTAGTTACATCTTCAAAAAACTCTAACAGATTTGTAAAACATGATTTCCCTTTCATAAAACCATGTTGACTCTGCCTAATCATATTATGATTTTCTAAGTGCCCTGTTACCACGTCCCTAATAATAGATTCTGGCATTTTGTCTACTACTGATGTCAGGCTAACTGGCCTATAGTTCCCCATTTTTTCCTCTTCCTCCTTAAATAGCGGGGTTATATTTGCTACCTTCCAATCCTTGGGGACTGTTCTAGATTCTAGGGAATTCTGGAAGATTAACACCAGTGCATCCACTATCTCTGCAGCTACCTCTTTTAAAACCCTAGCATGCAGGTCATCGGGTCCAGGGGATTTGTCGCCACTTAGTCCCATTAATTTCTCAGTACGATGTCTTATTCTGATTTCTTTAAGTTCATCATTCTCTCTGGACCCTTGGTTCCCCATTATTTCCGGAATGTTTTTTGTGTCTTCTACTTTAAAGACAGAAACAAATTATTTGTTTAATGTCTCTGCCATTTCCTTAATGCCCATTATACTTTCTCCTGTCTCTGCCTCTAATGGGCCCACGTTTACTTTCACTAATCTCTTCCTATTTACATACCTATAGAAACGTTTACAATCTGTTTTTATGTCTCTTGCTAATTTACTCTACTTTTCTTTTTTCTCTTTCCTTATCAATTTCTTGGTCCTCCTTTGCTGAATTCTAAAATCCTCCCAATCCTCAGGCTTACTACTCTTTCTGGCAACATTATAAGCCTCTTCCTTTGATCTAATACTATCTTTAACATCTCTTGTTAGCCACGGTTGGACCACTTTTCCTGTGGGATTTTTCTGCTTTAAAGAAATATATATTTGTTGTAAATTATGTATTAATTCTTTAAATGCTTGTCCACCATCATACCTTTTAATGTAATTTCCCAATCTACCTTAGCCAAATGCTCTTCATACCCACGTAGTTTGCTTTGTTTAGATTTAAGACCCTAGTTTTGGATTTAACTAAATCACTTTCAAACTCAGTATAAAATTCTTTCATATTATGGTCACTCTTCCCTAAAAGCCCCTTTACTACAAGGTTATTAATTAACCCTTTCTCATTGCACAATACTAGATCTAAAATAGCCTGTTCCCGAGTTGGTTCTTCAATATACTGATTTAGAAAACTATCTTGTATACATTCCATGAACTCGTCCTCCACACTATTACTCGTTCTCCACACTATCACTACGACATTGATCTGATTTCTGTGTTTTTATGAAATGTTATCGCATGGTTTCAGAAGTGACCTGATACTCATAGGATTTTTTAAATTATACTTTTATAGTATTTTCAATGGACACACTGGAAGTTCAAAATTCCCAACCATTTTTTTGGTCAAATTTCAAACTGAAATGTCAGCCACATTTCCACAAGATTTTTCTAGAATTGAATCAGCTCCAAATTCCTTCAGAACTCAAAACGACATCTCACACTCAGAATGGAGTATAGTGTAACCTCACTTGAATAACCAAACAGCAACCACACGTGCAGCTATAATTTGGGGCACAACACTTTATGGCCTCTGTTATGTTCATTATTAACTGGACATTCTTATGAACACAGCTAGCTTTTGCTAGACCTTTTATTGAGCACATGTGGACTAGGTACTGTATCTGTGGAGGCTTCCATCTTGACTGCTGCCTTGTGGGTAGCCTAGTGCCTCATGGGTAATGTAGTCTTAATATCATACAGCTGGGTAGTGTAGTCTTATACATACAGCTATATACAGCTCTACGGCTCCACCTAGTGTCTACTATAGAATGACATGCTATTGATCGTTACATCCCCCTTTCTTTGAGGTTTAACAAAATCAATATCAATCAACTTTCAAGAAAACAATAAAGATAATATCAGTAACACTTTTGTTAGTGCTCTATAAACATAAACATTTTCAAAACAGTCAACACATTTTCAAAGCTTTACATTGTACTCAAAGATTAAGTCTATCAGGCTCTTTTACTTCACGTGTGGATCTTCTCAACACGGGTAAGTCTGATGTGTCTTCATGAGATTGTTCTGGCGGTGAATGACAAGATGCAGTTGCGGCATTGTCATCGATCTGCTCTTGTATAGATCGAGGTCTCCTTGCGATCTTTGCTTGGAGAGGGTTTCAGTGTTTCCTTCACTCTTCATGCCATAACTCTCAATGTAGTCAATGCACTCTCGAAAAACTGCTGGCAGCTGGATCCCATCATACAGCATAGTCCTCTCAGCAGCCTCGGCTAATGGAACACCAAAGATTGGCCTGAGGGAAGAAGGAGTATCCACCGGAACTGCTTCCTGCTCTGGTGCAGCCTTCTTCTTTTTCTTTTTCTCTTTCCACTGCTTAACAACATCTGCTGCGGTTATATCTTTGGACTTTTTCTCCTTGTGTTTTTCCTCTTTGTGCTTTTCTTCCTTTGGCTTCTCTTTGACCTTAAAGTCTTTTTCTTTCTTCTTGGAGAAACTAGGCTTTTTGAAGACATGGATACCCTTTGGCCTTTTCATCCTTGATGGGCTCTCTGCTTCATCACCTGAGTCATCTGGTCTGCTTATGGCACAGTTTATACGGTAGACTCTCTTGACCAGTTCTAAGTCTTCACAAGCTTTGTCACCTAGTATCAAATCAAGTCCTTCAGCCACAACAGAAAACATGAATGATGCACTTTGTCTTTGACTGTCACTTTAAGTCTGCATACACCTAAGCTATCTATTTTCTGTCCATTATAGTCCTTCAGTAGTACTGACTTTTTCTGTATTTTGGGCTTTTCTTTCATATTGTTAATGTCACTCATACTGATTAAGTTTGCTTTTGCCCCAGTGTCTAGTTTCAAGGTAACTAATGTTCCATTTACCTGCAGTGGGATCATCCATTTGTCCTCTTTTACTGCATTAACTTTATGTTCAGCATTGTCCATTTCTGAGGGCTGCACATTTTCTGTATCCTTTTTGATATTGTCACATGACACCATTCGTACAAAAAATGTCTCACTTAAATCAGTGTCCTCAATCACATTAACTTGTTGCCCTTTCGTTGTTTTTACTTTCGAAAAGCATTGTTTGGCAAAGTGATTCTTTCCATTACACTTTGTGCACATTTTTCCAAACGCTGGGCATGGTCTTAACTGGTGTTTGTAACCACAGCGTTTACAATTAAAAATTTCATCCTCCGATTGCTTTTCATTTCTGTTCTGCCCATGTTTCTTCCCCTTGTAGGACACAGCACCGACAGCAGCACTTACTACAATCGCATCATTATTGATTTCACTGAAAGTCTTCGCATGCTTTTGAGCTAGCTCACTGGCTTTGCATATTGTCACAGCATTTTCCAATGTTAGTTCGGTTTCTCTCAACAGACGTTCCCTGTCTTTTTTATCATGAATACCAAACACAATCTGGTCACGAATCATGGATGCTTGAGCTCAGAGAAATTACATGTCTGTGCTTTCAGTTTCAGATCAGTTATAAAGCTATCAAAAGTCTCATTTTGTTGCTGTGTCCGAGAACGGAAGATGTATCTTTCATACGTCTCATTCTTTTTGGGAGAGCAATGTGCATCAAATTTTTTTAGCACATCTTCTAATTTTTCTCTGTTCTCCGCTGGATTAAATACAAATGTATTAAATACCTCTATCGCCTGTGGGCCTGCAACCGTAAGCAGCAACGCTATCTTCCTTGCGTCTGGCTTCGTACCGAATCCGATGGCTGCAATGTAGAGTTTGAATTGCTGTTTAAAAGTCTGCCAGTTGTAGTCGATTTTTTCTGTGAGATTCAAACGCTCTGGTGGCTTCAAATTCTCCATGTCGCTTTTCACAATTTTCAACAGATCTTCACCACCCTGGTACCATGTTATGTTCATTATTAACTGGACATTCTTATTATGAACACAGCTAGCTTTTGCTAGACCTTTTATTGAGCACATGTGGACTAGGTACTGTATCTGTGGAGGCTTCCATCTTGACTGCTGCCTTGTGGGTAGCCTAGTGCCTCATGCGTAATGTAGTCTTAATATCATACAGCTGGGTAGTGTAGTCTTATACATACAGCTATATACAGCTGTACGGCTCCACCTAGTGTCCACTATAGAATGACATGTTATTGATCGTTACAGGCCTCCACTTTGTCACTTCATTGCTTTCTATTTCCATTCCATCCTGTGGGTTAATGGCATTATGTCTGTCCTCTTAACCACTCACTCACAGAAAAAAATATATAAATAGAACCTCCAAAGTTGTGCTTTTTTTTTGCAATGTTTACCTTTGTTTAACAGTAGGAAGTCTGAATCATACAGGAATAAACATAAAGCCTGTGGCTTAAAACCTCAACAGTCAAGAAAAGGATGTCCACAAAATTCTACTTTAACAAAACTCCACTTTTACAAAACTCTGATTGTCCGTACACAATCCTCCATCGAGATTCAGTGAACAAGCCACTGATTATTGGTAAAGGGGAAAATGATAAAAGCTTCCCATTTGCTTTTTGCACGTTACTCTTTGATCGTTCGGAAGAGGGAGGAGGACAGCTACAGAGTGCCAGAGTGTTTGACTTTCTCAGAAAAGCTGTTGCATTCCAAGCCTTTGGAAGACATTCCACAAGGGCGGAGTACACAGTGCCAGTGTGGAAAAATGAAGAACTTACCGTAACATCTCTGCTTCGATGTCATCAACCCCAGCCAGACAGAACCAGTTCTTGTTCTCAGGGGGGCTGTAAATCTTGACATGTTCATTGTGGAGCGGCCGGATATTTAACGTCTGCAGATGCTTAAACCAGTTGGTGATGTCAGCGCTGTAATAGTCGTGGTTACCTGGGAGTCATTCAGAAAGATGGTGCACACATTATACTATTGCTTGTTCAGCCTCACTTCCATAAACCGCCTCAAACTAACTAGGTCAGAACGCCAGAGAGAAAAAAAGGGGAGAAAATACCTGTGAATACACCAAAATAACAACAGAAAAGGCTGGGAATACATAGCAGGTTGCTGAGCATTGGGATGGGAAAAAAACAGGGCAGGTTAAGGTTTCGGATGGGACCACTCATCTGTTCTGATACAGGGTTCCACCTGAAATGTTAAGTCCTACAGATGATGACTGACCTACTGTGTATTTCCAGCATTTTTTCTGCCTTTATAATAAATTGAAAACATTAATCTTTAAATTAAATTGCTAAATTTAACTTTTTTCCTCCCATCTTTAAAGGCATTTTATTTTCTCCTTGCATCATATACCAAGCAACCGGTTTCCCGGTCCAGTTGCCAAGAGCTGTGGGGAGCGAGTGAAGTGAAGTGACTGCCCCATTGTTTGTCCCTCTCTACTTGGCCAGACAAGTCTTTTGCTCTGCGTCGCCATCTGACAGAACTTAATTATCTGTGCAACACTCTGATAATATCACTATTCAAACCATCCCACCAAGCGTGTGAAGTGATAATTTGATCAGTAAATGATTAAAAGATGCAATTATCCTCTGTGGTTACATTCAGTGGCAAAACCGTTTACATATTAATAGCATTATTATGTTAACTTATGGAGCTAATTAAAACTCTACTTTAAAGACATAAAAGAACGGGGGAAAAACAGTTGTACATTTCCTCCTCAATTTCAAACAACGTTAACCATGGCACAAAGAGCTGCAGCTGCATGGTCACATCCCCCTTTCCCTCTCCATTTCTTGGCATCTCCATCCCAATTCTGTTCCGAAGTTCGACATCGGGTCAGGCACTAAAGAATTACTTGGGTAGATTTTCCAACTTGCTGCCCAGGTGTAACACAGGCATTGAGGGTCGATCGCCCCTTATACAGACCGCCACTGATCTTTCTGATGGTTAAAAAAGGGAAACCACCCATAGAAGTCAAAAGGTGGCCTGCAACAGTCCGAAGCAATGGGACACCACCAACATAGGATGAGGAGTTGGGTGGAAGAAAAAATACACTGACAATTTTAAAGGGGGTGCAAGAACAGAGACCTGGGGGTGTTTGTGCACAAATCTCTGAAGGTGGCAGGACAGGTTAACAAAGCAGTTAATAAAGCATATGGGATCCTGGGCTTTATAAATAGAGGCATAGAGTACAAGAGCCAGGAAGTTATTCTAAACCTATATAAAACACTAGTTCAGCCCTAGCTGGAGTATAGTGTCCAATTCTGGGCACCACACATTAGGAATGATGTGAAGGCTTTGGAGAGGGTACAGAAGAGATTTACTAGAATGATTCCAGGGATGAGGAATTACAGTTACATGGATAGACTGGAGAAGGTGGGGTTGTTCTCCTTAAAGCAGGGAAGGCCAAGAGGAGATTTGATAGAGGTGTTTAAAATCATGAAGGGTTTAGATCGAGTAAATAAAGTTTCCAAAGGCTAAAAGGTCAAAAACCAGAGGGCACAGATTTAAGGTGAATGGCAAAAGAACCAGAAGCGACATGAGGAAAATCTTTTTTACGCAAAGAGTGGTTAAGATTTGGAATGCAGTGTCTGATAGGGTAGTGGAAACAGATTCATTAGTAGCTTTCAAAAGGGAATTGGATAAATACATGAAGGAGAAAAAATTGCAGGGATACAGGGAAAGAGCAGGGGAGTGGGACTAACTAGATTGCTCTTCAAAAGAGCTGGTGCAGATTCGATGAGCTGAATGGTCTCCTTCTGTGCTGTACTGTTCTATCATTCTATGATACTATGAAGTCTTCATAATACAAAGGCCCTCCTGACCTGTGGCTTGTAGGGTGTTTCACGTTTAGAGTTTGAATTTTAATGAATTTAAGGATTATCATTGATAAAATTGTCATGATGACTTTAATCTACATATAGATTGGGCTAACCAAATTAGTAACAATACCGTGGAGGAGGAATTCCTAGAGTGTATACGGGATGGTTTCCTGGACCAATATGTCGAGGAACCAACTAGAGATCAGGCCATCTTAGACTGGGTATTATGTAATGAGAAAGGATTAATTAGCAATCTTGTGCGAGGTCCCTTGGGGAGGAGCGATCATAATATGATAGAATTCTTCATTAAAATGGAGAGTGAAGTAGTTGACTCAGAGACTAGGGTCCTGAATTTAAATAAAGGAAACTACGATGGTATGAGGCACGAGTTGGCTAGGATGGATTGGGGAACGTTACTTAAAGGGTTGATGATGGGTAGGCAATGGCAAACATTTAAAGATCGCATGGATGAACTACAGAATTTGTTCATCCCTTTTTGGCATAAAAATAAAACAAAAAAGGTGGCTCAACCATGGCGAACAAGGGAAATTAGGGATAGCATAAGATCCAAGCAGAGGACATATAATTTGGCCAGAAAAAGCAGCAAACCTGATGATTGGGAGCAGTTTAGGATTCAGCAAAGGAGGACAAAGGGATTAATTAAGAGGGGGGAAATAGATTATGAGAGTAAGCTTGCAGGGACTGTAAAAGCTTCTATAGCTATGTGAAGAGAAAAAGATTGGTGAAGTCAAGCATAGGGCCCTTGCAGTCAGAATCAGGGGAATTTATAATGGGGAACTGATGGGCCTTCAATAACCACAAAACTAGAAGTTATAGACTTAAACAAGTTGGCTTTTAATCACTAAGATCAGAGCTAACATCTCAACACGCCGACTGGTTCACAGGAATGAGTCATACAGATCCTGGGATCTTTATGTAAGAGAAGTCAGGGGCGGAGCCAAGAGCCAAGACTTGGAACCTCCCAGGTTAGTCGGGAAAGAGGAAGTGAAACTATACACAGTGGGGGAGGGTAATATACATGAGTGCAAAATGAATACAGGATCAAGACAAACAGATTTCATTACATTCACCCCTTCTATAGATTTAGTCCATCGGGGTGATGTTTCTTAAAAGTTGGTATAAGTGAGTCTGTCAGGAGGTTTTGCAGTTCTCGGTGATCGGCGCAAAGCCGGTTGGGGTGCCTCTAGGGGAGTGGATTCTGGTTCCTCCGCTGTCCGGGCCTCCGCAGTGTCTTCCAGGTTATCTGCAGTGTCCTCCAGGTTAAAGTTGGGTATTGATATCTCTGGGCGTCCTGTCTCTTTGTAGTGTAGGTCTTCATCGGGTAGTCTCCCATCGTTCTCTCCGCTCCCCGAGGGAGCGAGGTCTTTTATGGAAACAGTGTCCTCTCGCCCGTCAGAGTATTCGATATAGGCGTACTGAGGGTTTGCATGGAGGAGCTGTACCTTTTCCACAAGGGGGTCCGTTTTATGGCCTCTCACGTGCTTCCGCAATAGTACTGTCCCCGGAGACGTCAGCCACGCGGGTAGAGATATGCCCGAGGTGGATTTCCGGGGGAAAACGAACATCTTTTCGTGAGGGGTAGCGTTAGTGGCAGTACATAACAGAGACCTTATGGAGTGGAGCACGTCTGGGAGGACTTCCTGCCAGCGGGAGGTCGGAAGGCCTTTTGACTTTAAGGCTAACGTGACAGCCTTCCAAACAGTAGCATTCTCCCTTTCCACTTGCCCATTACCCCGGGGGTTGTAGCTAGTGGTTCTGCTAGTGGCTATCCCCTTCGAGAGCAAGAACTGGCGCAGCTCGTCACTCATGAATGACGTCCCCGTATCGCTGTGTATGTAGTTCGGCATGCCAAACATGCAGAATAGATTACAGAGACACTTGATGACCGTGGCACTGGTCATGTCTGGGCAGGGAATGGCGAAGGGGAAGTGGGAATATTCATTAATGATATTGAGGAAGTATACGTTACGGTCGGCAGAGGGAAGGGGTCCCTTGAAGTCCAGACTTAGGCGCTCGAATGGCCGTGTGGCTTTGATAAGGTGTGCACGGTCAGGCCTGTAGAAACGAGGCTTGCATTCCGCACAGATGCGGCAGGCTCTGGTCATTGCCCTGACCTCCTCGATGGAGTGGGGCAGATTGCGGGACTTTATAAAATGGTATAGTCGGGTGACCCCTGGGTGACAGAGGTCGTTGTGGAGACCCTGTAATTTGTCCGTATGAATGCTGGCACACATTCCCCGCGATAGGGCGTCTGGGGGTTCATTATGGGCTCCCGGCCTGTACATAATATCATAGTCGAACGTGGATAGTTCGATCCTCCACCTGAGTATTTTGTCATTCTTGATTTTCCCCCTTTGTTTGTTATTAAACATGAAAGCCACCGACCGCTGGTCGGTGAGCAGGGTGAAACGTTTGCCGGCTAGGTAGTGTCTCCAGTGCCGCACTGCCTCCACTATAGCCTGTGCCTCCTTCTCGACAGAAGAGTGCCTGATTTCAGGTCCCTGAAGGGTTCGGGAGAAGGCGGCCACAGGTCTCCCAGCCTGATTGAGGGTCGCAGCTAAGGCAAAGTCTGACGCATCGCTTTCGACTTGAAAGGGAATGCATTCGTCCACTGCACACACTGCAGCCCTTTCAATGTCCTGTTTAATACTGGTGAAAGCCTCCCGAGCTTCAGCTGACAGTGGGAAGGACGTCGATTTAATGAGGGGTCGGGCCTTATCAGAGTAATTGGGCACCCATTGGGCAGAATACGAAAAAAATCCCAGGCACCTTTTTAAAGCTTTGGGATTGTGTGGCAGGGGCAGTTCCTTTAGGGGGCGTAATCGGTCAGGGTCTGGTCCAATTACCCCATCTTCCACCACACAGCCGAGGATACAGAGACGGGTTGTGTTGAAGACACATTTGTCTTCGTTGTAGGTTAGATTCAGCTTTAGGGCAGTTTTAAAAAATCTCGCAAGATTTAGATCGTGGTCTTGCTGGTTGTGCCCGCAGATAGTGACATTGTCCAGATAGGGGTAGGTAGCTTGTAGTTTATTCTCGTCAACTATGCGGTCCATCTCACGTTGGAAGACCGAGACCCCATTTGTTACTCCGAAGGGCACTCTGAGAAAATGGTAGAGGCGCCCGTTCGCCTCGAAGGCGGTGTATGGGCGGTCCTCCGTTCTAATGGGGAGCTGGTGATACGCGGATTTGAGGTCGATAGTCGAGAAGACTCGGTATTGCGCAATCTGGTTGACCATTTCTGATATGCGGGGTAAAGGGTAGGCGTCCAGCTGGGCATAAATGTTAACAGTCTGGCTGTAGTCAATTACCATCCGTTTCTTTTCGCTATTTTTAACTATGACTACTTGGGCACGCCACGGGCTGGTACTGCATTCAATAATGCCTTCCCGCAGGAGTCTGTCCACTCCCGCCTTGATAAAGTGTCTGTCTTCCAGACTGTACCGTCTACTTTTGGTCGCTATGGGCCTACAGTTCGGAGCGAGATTAGCGAATAAAGAGGGCGGGCTGATTTTTAAGGTTGATAGGCCACAGACTGTGAGTGGCGGCTGGGACCCGCCATATGCTAGCGTGACACTTTCGTGGTGGCACTGGAAGTCCAGGCCCAAGATTACATTAACACAGAGTTCTGGCATCACGAGGAGTTTAAAATCCTTGTAGTCCGTGCCTTTTACAGTCAGTGTTGCCACACAGTAGCCCAAAATGTCCGAAGTGTGGGGCTTAGCAGCCATAGCAATTCTGCTCCGTGTAGGGGTTACCGTTAATGAGTGCCGCCGTACCAGGCTAGGGTGGATAAAACTCTCGGTACTCCCACAGTCAATTAAACATTTCGTTAAATTCCCGTTTATCTGTATGTCCATCATGGATTTTGTCAATGGGTGTGGCCTGGATTGATCCACCGTGATCGAAGCCACTGTTGGGCCCTGGGCGGCCATTGAGTCAGGAAAAGATGGCGGATCCCAAGATGGCGGCCCGCACGGCACGCACGAGGCGGTGATGGAGTTGGAAATCGGATTCCCCCTGCAGACTTTGCTAAAATGTCCCTTTTTCTTACATTTGAAGCATATAGCGTCCTTCGCTGGGCATCGTTGTCTGGGGTGCTTGGCCTGGCCGCAGAAGTAGCATTTCGGGCCTCGAGACATTGCCGCTGTAGTAGGACTCCTGGGTGAACTTCTGTGTGGGGACTCCGGCGGCGTAGAGCTGGTCTGAGACCTGGATGGGGAAGATGGCTGATTCCAAGATGGCGGCCCCCTCGGCGCACACGAGGCGGTGAGGGCTGCATGGCCGGAAGAATAAGAGTCAGAGTTTTTCTGGGCCACGTCCAGCGATTGCGCAGTGGCCACTGCCTTTTTTAAGTCCAGGACCTCCTTCTCCAGCAGTCTCTGCCGGATATAATTCGATTTGAGGCCCGTGATGAAGGAATCGCGGACCAATTCGTCAGAGTACGCGTTGGCCGTCACGGCCTTGCAGTTACAGTCCCGGACCAGGTCCTTTAGGCCCTGTAGGAAATCGTCCATTGATTCCTCTGGTCGCTGCCTGCGTGTAGCCAGCAGATGTCTGGCGTACACTTCGTTTACCGGCCTCTGGTATTGGGCTTTCAGGATAGTGATGGCCTCCGTGTAAGAGGTGGCGTCCCGGATAAACGAATAAATCCGATGACTTACGCGAGTAGTCAGTAGACTCAGTTTATCTACCTCGCTAGCGGATGAGGCCCCCGCGAAGAGTTCGAAGCATTTGAGCCAGTGTCCAAATTGATTTGATGCTTCAGCAGAATGTGGATCCAAGTCCAGACGCTCTGGTTTTAGGAGTCGATCCATCCTAGTATTCTTTAGTGATTAAAATTGATGGGCCTTCAATAACCACAAAACTAGAAGTTATAGACTTAAACAAGGTGGCTTTTAATCACTAAGATCAGAGCTAACATCTCAACACGCCGACTGGTTCACAGGAATGAGTCATACAGATCCTGGGATCTTTATGTAAGAGAAGTCAGGGGCGGAGCCAAGAGCCAAGACCTGGAACCTCCCAGGTTAGTCGGGAAAGAGGAAGTGAAACTATACACAGTGAGGGAGGGTAATATACATGAGTGCAAAACGAATACAGGATCAAGACAAACAGATTTCATTACAGGAACAAAGAAATGGCAGACCAATTAAATACATACTTTGGTTCTGTCTTCACAAAGGAGGACACAAATAACCTCCCAGAGATGTCAGGAAACATAGGGTCTAATGAGAGGGAGGAATTGAATAAAATCAGTATTTGTAGGGAAATGGTGTTAGGGAAATTGACGGGATGGAAGGCCGATAAATCCCCAGGGCCTGATAATCTACATCCTAGGGTACTTAAGGAAGTGGCCCTAGAAATAGTAGATGCATTGCTGGTCATCTTCCAAAATTTTATAGGCTCTGGAACAGTTCCCATGGATTGGAGGATAGCTAATGTAACCCCACTATTTAAAAAAGGTGGTACAGAGAAAACGGGGAATTATAGACCGGTAAGGCTGACATCGGTAGTGGGGAAAATGCTAGAGTCCATTATAAAAGATGTAATAGCAGAGCACTTGGAAAACAGTGACACGATCGGACAAAGTCAACATGGATTTACAAAAGGTAAATCGTGCTTGACTAATCTACTGGAATTTTTTGAGGATGTAACTGGTAGGATAAGGGAGAACCAGTGGATGTGGTGTATTTGGACTTTCAGAAGGCTTTCAATAAGGTCCCGCATAAGAGATTAGCGTGCAAAGTTAAAGCACACGGGATTGGGGGTAAGGTACTGTCTTGGATAGAGAACTGGTTGGCAGACAGGAAGCAAAGAGTTAGAATAAATGGGTCTTTTTCCGAGTGGCAGGCAATGACTAGTGGGGTACCGCAGGGATTCGTGCTAGGACCCCAGCTATTCACAATATATATAAATGATCTAGACGAGGGAACTAGATGGAATATCTCCAAGTTTGCAGACGACACAAAGCTGGGTGGGCGTGTGTGCTGTGAGGAGGATGCAGAGAAGCTCCAGTATGATTTGGACAGGTTGGGTGATTGGGCAGATGCATGGCAAATGCAGTATAATGTGGATAAATGCGAGGTTATCCACTTTGGTGGCAAAAACAGGAAGACAGATTATTATCTGAGCGGCAATAGATTGGGAAAAGGGGAAGTGCAACGAGACTTGGGTGTCCTTGTGCACCAGTCGCTGAAGGTAAGCATACAGGTGCAGCAGGCGGTTAAGAAGGCAAATGGTATGTTGGCCTTCATAGCGAGAGGATTCGAGTACAGGAGCAAGGATGTCTTGCTGCAGTTGTACAGGGCCTTGGTGAGACCACACCTTGAGTATTGTGTGCAGTTTTGGTCACCTTATCTGAGGAAGGATGTTCTTGCCATGGAGAGAGTGCAGCGAAGATTCACCAGACTGATACCTGGGATGGCAGGAATGACGTATGAAGAGAGATTGGGTCGATTAGGCTTATATTCGCTAGAGTTTAGAAGAATGAGAGGGGATCTCTTTGAAACTTATAAAATTCTAACAGGACTAGACTAGATGCAGGAAGGCTGTTCCCGATGGCGGGGGAGTCCAGAACCAGGGTCACAGTCTAAGGATAAGGGGTAAGCCATTGAGGACTGAGATGAGGAGGAATTTCTTCACCCAGAGAGTGGTGAACCTGTGGAATTCACTACCACAGAAGGCAGTTGAGGCCAATTCATTAAATATATTCAAGAAGGAGTTAGATATATTTCTTAAGGCTAAAGGGATCAAGGGATATGGGGAGAAAGCAGAGACAGGGTACTGAGTTTGGATGATCAGCCATGATCTCATTAAATGGTGGAACAGGCTTGAGGGGCCGAATGGCCTACTCCTGCTCCTATCTTCTATGTTTCTTTAGTTAGCCACTGATGGGTATAATTAAACTGAATCTAGTTACAGTCCGACAGGTACACTAAGCTACAGAATAAACCCAATGCTATGGCGATCTATGGAATTAATGTGCAGTGTAAACACAATGCTATGGGGATTTACGTATTCAGCATATACACGGTATTCCCAGATTCACAGGGATTCATACATTTAGTATACGCCCAGCGCTACCTATGGAGATTCCCTCATTTAGTATACACCCAGTGTTACAGGGATTCCCTCGTTTAGTATACACCCAGTGTTAGTGATTCCCTCGTTTAGTATACACCCAGTGTGACGGGGATTCCCTCATTTAGTATACACCCAGTGTTACGGAGATTCCCTTGTTTAGTATATACCCAGTGTTACGGGGATTCCCTCGTCTAGTACACACCCAGTGTTACGGGGATTCCTTCGTTTAGTATACACCCAGTGTTACGGGGATTCACTCGTTTAGTATACACCAGTGTTACGGCGATTCCCTCGTTTAGTATACACCCAGTGTTACGGGGATTCCCTCGTCTAGTATACACCCAGTGTTACGGGGATTCCCTCGTTTAGTATACACCCAGTGTTACAGAGATTCACTCGTTTAGTATACACCCAGTGTTACAGGGATTCACTCGTTTAGTATAAGCCCAGTGTTACGGAGATTCCCTCGTTTAGTATACACCCAGTGTTACAGGGATTCACTCGTTTAGTATACACCCAGTGTTACGGAGATTCCCTCGTTTAGTATACACCCAGTGTTACGGAGATTCACTCGTTTAGTATACACCCAGTGTTACGGGGATTCACTCGTTTAGTATACACCAGTGTTACGGGGATTCCCTCGTCTAGTATACACCCAGTGTTACGGGGATTCCCTCGTTTAGTATGCACCCAGTGTTACGGGGATTCCCTCGTTTAGTATACACCCAGTGTTACGGGGATACCCTCGTTTAGTATACACCAGGTGTTACGGGGATTCACTCGTTTAGTATACACCCAGTGTTACAGAGATTCACTCGTTTAGTATACACCCAGTGTTACAGGGATTCACTCGTTTAGTATACATCCAGTGTTACAGAGATTCACTCGTTTAGTATACACCCAGTGTTACGGGGATTCACTCGTTTAGTATACACCCAGTGTTACGGAGATTCCCTCGTTTAGTATACAACCAGTGTTACAGGGATTCACTCGTTTAGTATACACCCAGTGTTACAGAGATTCACTCGTTTAGTGTACACCCAGTGTTACGGGGATTCCCTCGTCTAGTATACACCCAGTGTTACGGGGATTCCCTCGTCTAGTATACACCAGTGTTACGGCGATTCCCTCGTTTAGTATACACCCAGTGTTACGGGGATTCCCTCGTTTAGTATACACCCAGTGTTACAGAGATTCACTCGTTTAGTATACACCCAGTGTTACAGGGATTCACTCGTTTAGTATACGCCCAGTGTTACGGAGATTCCCTCGTTTAGTATACACCCAGTGTTACAGGGATTCACTCGTTTAGTATACACCCAGTGTTACAGGGATTCACTCGTTTAGTATACACCCAGTGTTACGGAGATTCCCTCGTTTAGTATACACCCAGTGTTACGGAGATTCACTCGTTTAGTATACACCCAGTGTTACGGGGATTCACTCGTTTAGTATACACCAGTGTTACGGGGATTCCCTCGTCTAGTATACACCCAGTGTTACGGGGATTCCCTCGTTTAGTATGCACCCAGTGTTACGGGGATTCCCTCGTTTAGTATACACCCAGTGTTACGGGGATACCCTCGTTTAGTATACACCAGGTGTTACGGGGATTCACTCGTTTAGTATACACCCAGTGTTACAGAGATTCACTCGTTTAGTATACACCCAGTGTTACAGGGATTCACTCGTTTGGTATACATCCAGTGTTACAGAGATTCACTCGTTTAGTATACACCCAGTGTTACGGGGATTCACTCGTTTAGTATACACCCAGTGTTACGGAGATTCCCTCGTTTAGTATACACCCAGTGTTACAGGGATTCACTCGTTTAGTATACACCCAGTGTTACGGAGATTCACTCGTTTAGTGTACACCGAGTGTTACGGGGATTCCCTCGTCTAGTATACACCCAGTGTTACGGGGATTCCCTCGTCTAGTATACACCCAGTGTTACAGGGATTCACTCGTTTAGTATACACCCAGTGTTACGGAGATTCCCTCGTTTAGTATACACCCAGTGTTACGGGGATTCACTCGTTTAGTATACACCCAGTGTTATGGGGATTCCCTCGTCTAGTATACACCCAGTGTTACGGGGATTCACTCGTTTAGTATACACCCAGTGTTACGGGGATTCACTGGTTTAGTATACACCCAGTGTTACGGGGATTCCCTCGTCTAGTATACACCCAGTGTTACGGGGATTCCCTCGTTTAGTATGCACCCAGTGTTACGGGGATTCCCTCGTTTAGTATGCACCCAGTGTTACGGGGATTCACTCGTCTAGTATACACCCAGTGTTACGGGGATTCCCTCGTTTAGTATACACCCAGTGTTACGGGGATTCACTCGTTTAGTATACACCCAGTGTTACGGAGATTCCCTCGTTTAGTATACGCCCAGTGTTACAGAGATTCACTCGTTTAGTATACACCCAGTGTTACAGGGATTCACTCGTTTAGTATACACCCAGTGTTACGGAGATTCCCTCGTTTAGTATACACCCAGTGTTATGGAGATTCACTCGTTTAGTATACACCCAGTGTTACGGAGATTCACTCCTTTAGTATACACCAGTGTTACGGGGATTCCCTCGTTTAGTATACACCCAGTGTTACGGGGATTCCCTTGTCTAGTATACACCGAGTGTTAAGGGGATTCCCTCGTCTAGTATACACCCAGTGTTACGGGGATTCACTCGTTTAGTATACACCAGTGTTATGGGCATTCACTCGTTTAGTACACACCCAGTGTTACGGGGATTCACTCGTTTAGTATACACCCAGTGTTACGGGGATTCCCTCGTCTAGTATACACCCAGTGTTACGGGGATTCACTTGTTTAGTATACACCAGTGTTACGGGCATTCACTTGTTTAGTACACACCCAGTGTTACGGGGATTCCCATGTTTAGTATACACCCAGTGTTACGGGGATTCACTCGTTTAGTATACACCCAGTGTTACGGGGAATCACTCGTTTAGTACACACCCAGTGTTACGGGGATTCACTCGTCTAGTATACACCAGTGTTACGGGGATTCCCTCGTTTAGTATACACGCAGTGTTACAGGGATTCACTCGTTTAGTATACACCCAGTGTTACGGGGATTCCCTCGTCTAGTATACACCCAGTGTTACGGGGATTCCTTCGTTTAGTATACACCCAGTGTTACAGGGATTCTCTCATTTAGTATACACCCAGTGTTACGGGGATTCACTCGTTTAGTATACACCAGTGTTACAGGGATTCACTCATTTAGTATACACCCAGTGTTACGGGGATTCACTCGTTTAGTATATACCAGTGTTACGGGGATTCACTCGTCTAGTATACACCCAGTGTTACGTACGGGGATTCCCTCGTTTAGTATACACCCAGTGTTACGGGGATTCCCTCGTCTAGTATACACCGAGTGTTAAGGGGATTCCCTCGTCTAGTATACACCCAGTGTTACGGGGATTCACTCGTTTAGTATACACCAGTGTTATGGGCATTCACTCGTTTAGTACACACCCAGTGTTACGGGGATTCACTCGTTTAGTATACACCCAGTGTTACGGGGATTCCCTCGTCTAGTATACACCCAGTGTTACGGGGATTCACTTGTTTAGTATACACCAGTGTTACGGGCATTCACTTGTTTAGTACACACCCAGTGTTACGGGGATTCCCATGTTTAGTATACACCCAGTGTTACAGGGATTCACTCGTTTAGTATACACCCAGTGTTACGGGGATTCCCTCGTCTAGTATACACCCAGTGTTACGGGGATTCCTTCGTTTAGTATACACCCAGTGTTACAGGGATTCTCTCATTTAGTATACACCCAGTGTTACGGGGATTCACTCGTTTAGTATACACCAGTGTTACAGGGATTCACTCGTTTAGTGTACACCCAGTGTTACGGGGATTCCCTCGTCTAGTATACACCCAGTGTTACGGGGATTCCCTCGTTTAGTATGCACCCAGTGTTACGGGGATTCCCTCGTTTAGTATACACCCAGTGTTACGGAGATTCCCTCGTTTAGTATACGCCCAGTGTTATGGAGATTCACTCGTTTAGTATACACCCAGTGTTACAGGGATTCACTCGTTTAGTATACACCCAGTGTTACGGAGATTCCCTCGTTTAGTATACACCCAGTGTTATGGAGATTCACTCGTTTAGTATACACCCAGTGTTACGGAGATTCACTCCTTTAGTATACACCAGTGTTACGGGGATTCCCTCGTTTAGTATACACCCAGTGTTACGGGGATTCCCTCGTCTAGTATACACCGAGTGTTAAGGGGATTCCCTCGTCTAGTATACACCCAGTGTTACGGGGATTCACTCGTTTAGTATACACCAGTGTTATGGGCATTCACTCGTTTAGTACACACCCAGTGTTACGGGGATTCACTCGTTTAGTATACACCCAGTGTTACGGGGATTCCCTCGTCTAGTATACACCCAGTGTTACGGGGATTCACTTGTTTAGTATACACCAGTGTTACGGGCATTCACTTGTTTAGTACACACCCAGTGTTACGGGGATTCCCATGTTTAGTGTACACCCAGTGTTACGGGGATTCACTCGTTTAGTATACACCCAGTGTTACGGGGAGTCACTCGTTTAGTACACACCCAGTGTTACGGGGATTCACTCGTCTAGTATACACCAGTGTTACGGGGATTCCCTCGTTTAGTATACACGCAGTGTTACAGGGATTCACTCGTTTAGTATACACCCAGTGTTACGGGGATTCCCTCGTCTAGTATACACCCAGTGTTACGGGGATTCCTTCGTTTAGTATACACCCAGTGTTACAGGGATTCACTCATTTAGTATACACCCAGTGTTACGGGGATTCACTCGTTTAGTATATACCAGTGTTACGGGGATTCACTCGTCTAGTATACACCCAGTGTTACGTACGGGGATTCCCTCGTCTAGTATACACCGAGTGTTAAGGGGATTCCCTCGTCTAGTATACACCCAGTGTTACGGGGATTCACTCGTTTAGTATACACCAGTGTTATGGGCATTCACTCGTTTAGTACACACCCAGTGTTACGGGGATTCACTCGTTTAGTATACACCCAGTGTTACGGGGATTCCCTCGTCTAGTATACACCCAGTGTTACGGGGATTGATTTGTTTAGTATACACCAGTGTTACGGGCATTCACTTGTTTAGTACACACCCAGTGTTACGGGGATTCCCATGTTTAGTATACACCCAGTGTTACAGGGATTCACTCGTTTAGTATACACCCAGTGTTACGGGGATTCCCTCGTCTAGTATACACCCAGTGTTACGGGGATTCCTTCGTTTAGTATACACCCAGTGTTACAGGGATTCTCTCATTTAGTATACACCCAGTGTTACGGGGATTCACTCATTTAGTATACACCCAGTGTTACGGGGATTCACTCGTTTAGTATACACCAGTGTTACAGGGATTCACTCGTTTAGTATACACCCAGTGTTACAGGGATTCTCTCATTTAGTATACACCCAGTGTTACGGGGATTCACTCGTTTAGTATACACCAGTGTTACAGGGATTCACTCGTTTAGTATACACCCAGTGTTACGGGGATTCACTCGTTTAGTATATACCAGTGTTACGGGGATTCACTCGTCTAGTATACACCCAGTGTTACGTACGGGGATTCCCTCGTTTAGTATACACCCAGTGTTACAGTGATTCCCTCGTTTAGTATTTAACCATTCGTACAATAATCCGTGGGGATTTATATGTATAACAAGAAATGCACAGCAAATATGGATACAAACAAAATGTCAAACCCTGCTAATTTGTGAGGCAGAGCATCGTCTCACTACCTCCCAAAAACCCAGAAATGAAGGGAAGTATGAATGAGAGGAAGAACTAAATGTCTAGTGGCCTGTTTCAGGTCATTGCATAATAACCTCTGTCAGTTAGTGATGTCATTCAACAACTAAATACTTTTCAAATGAAGAGGAAAATATAATTATAGGAATAAATGACTCAGAAAAGGGCCAGTAATGATTTCAATTGTAAAATGAAGCATTTCCATCAGCTTAATCAGTAAGGTTCTTCTGGTGTTTCCAGGTAGATTTATAATAAAGTGCTGGCCTTTATTTTTAAAGTGAAGCTTAAAGGAACTTTTATGTCAATTTGACAAAATGCAGGACTAATCTCCCAGCTCTTCGTGAGCAATACGTTAATAATAGGAGCCCACAGTAAAGAGATCTCCAGTGGGTTGAACGGCAATTTATGAAATTGATAGGATTGTTTAAAGTTGCAGCTATAGTGCCATTCTTACATAGATGCAAAGGGGCTTTGGGTGGACATCATTGCAAAAGTGGCAGTAAAACTCAGACTCTGCCACCAGTACTAATGCCCTGAGCTGCGACACCTCCTCCAGGAGTTTTCAAAGCTTGCAGCATACATCCAGCCTAACAGTTAATTACTGCAATCGGAGTTCTATGTCGGAACAGCCACCTAGTGCAGTGTTGTCTCATACATTAGCCACATGTGGCTCACTGGGAATCCAGATATGGCTAATTGCATTTCTGATTAGTGAATTAAAAAAAACTGAGTAATAGGCATCATCCTTGGGCACCTGATCTCAATACTCATATTCACATGACGTATCCATGTGGAGTTTAAGCTTTTTGTGAATTTATTAGTAAAATAGTAAGATTAAAAGCAGAGTCTTTTTTGGTCCTTGTGAGCGCTTTATTTCCTTACATCTACACAGCTGCATTTAACTCCGCATGCGTCCCTTATCTTGCTCAAGCTGTCTGTTTTGACACAGATATATTATACCAATTAACCCATGACACTCATTTACCCATGTCAAGCTGTTAACTTGTTATATTACATACTATCCAACAGGTTGAAGAAAACTCAAAGCTGAAACATGCCTGACATTCAGGAGCACATTACACACTCCGAGCAACAGGCTGTTATGAATGTTAATTCCATAAGCTTCTATTTATTTTGGAATAGTCAGGAAAGATTCTAAGTGGAAGACAAATGTTTTTAGGGTCACTGGTCCCATGGGGCTAGCTGCATGAATGTAGGTTGGTTTAGATGGTCATCAAGTGTAGCAAGCAAGTCCAAATCCATGCTGGTCAATGTTAACTAGACGGAGCCCCAAATTACATTTGCAAGCTTGCATGACGACTTCAGGGTTACTTGACACATTGGCCGCAATTGGTGTACAGAAGCAGTAATCCAACAGCAAAGTGCAAAGCCATGACTACCCCAACAGTGGAAACATAGAGGCCTGTGGAGTTTTCATTAACTTTATTTTTCTGGGTGACAATTTCCTCCCAGTGCCAAACACCTTTTACTGGTAATCTTTCTTAGTAGTAATTAACACTAGCCATTCGCACTATAGGTATATGATTTAAATTGAAGGATCCATAACGTAAGCTTCCAGTTTTAATATATTTACAACACACCCGTATGGAAAAATGTTTTACAAATTACTCACGGATTGGTGAGTAGGGATTTGAGTATGTTTAACCCTTAGACTGCTGGCAGGTTCAGGGAAAGTTCTGCCATCCAGGACTAACCGATTTTGCAAGTTTTCATCTCACGTACTATGGCATTGAAAATAATGATCCATATGTTTAATTTGTACATTAACAAGGATTCGCTTTTATCAAGTTTACATATGCGTGGTTACATGGCTGTCACTTATTAAATAAAGAGAACTTTTACCTGTAACAAAGTATGTCCCCAATTTTGGTGTCAGCTGTCTTAGTGGCTCTACGGCTGTTCGGAGGTTGACTACCTGAGAGTCTGTGAGGTCACCAACAATCACAATGATATCTGAAAACCATGCAATTATTTAGATAATGTTTGCTTTATCACAAGTGTAAAATCGATAATGACGCAATCTAAATAATACTCTACAGCAAAATGTGTCAGAGAACTGGGTAACACCTTCATTATTTTCACTTTACTCGACTTCCCAGTTAGACATGGAAGGTACAACAATGAAACAGGCCATTCGGCCCAACCAGTCTGTGTCGGCATTTACCCCTCCCCTCGAGAAAATAGTCCTAATCACATTTACACACCCTGTTCCTATATCCCTTCATTCACCTACCCAATTTGATATTGAATGTTGACATGGGTTTCTGCCTCAACAACTAACCTTAAAAGTAAATTTCACAGCATCACAAGTCTCTGTGCCAAGAAGTTTCTCTTGCCCTCTGTTCTAAATCAGAGTAGAACTGAGTCATACAGGCCAGGATGGTCACAGGTTTGATCCCTGATCTGTGCTGAGTTACTTGATCTCAACTAGGGCAACCATAGGAGCACTACAATTGGCTGCAGTGCACCGTAACAATGGAGGAAGGCAAAAAAAATCAGGAAAATGCAGGTGTGTGGATGACAGGTAGGGGCAGGAATTATTTGGTTTCTGGTATTCCCCCGCCAACCCTATTGAATAGCCTACTTTCCATCTAGGGTTACATGTAGAGTACACCCCTAAATTGTAACTAGATCAACATCCCACAGCCAGGTAGTGGTCAAGAGGGATATAAAACAGCAAACTGCCAGTGGACATGGTGAAGGAAGCGGGCACGTAGCATCCCATGTCATATTCAGCATCCCGTAACTAGGATTCTGGGGGGGGATGACTGACAACTGGGGCTTTGCCCCCTTTGGCTCGCTTCAGGCTTGAGTCAATCATGTAGCCTACCTGGGTTTAGATCAGTCACCATCTTCACAACCATTTCAAGTTTGGTCCTCCCTACTGTAGGCCCTAAGTGAATATCAGCCAATAAAACCATCTTCAAATTATGGAATGACTGTGGCAGCTTGTGGACTGGGATTTCCACCCGTTTGATCAGGGGAGGCTGCAGTGCATTGAGGAGCCCCACCACAGTGCAGACAACAGTGAACAGGAGGGCCAGGACAACTTTGAGCGCGTTCCGATTGTGATTGGACGCCGCCGCCGCCGCCCTGCTGAATGTAGCCAGCTTCTGGGCCTTTTCCAGTAGCCCTAAAACAACAAGACTGAAAATGAGGAAAATGTACATTCCTAAGCAAGTGTAGGAGACCAAAGAAAAGATGTGAGGTTCTTCCGACACCAAAGCCAGCAGAGAAATGAAACTTGAATGAGCCAGAAGTAGAAAAACGGCAATAATGATCTTCCAACCAGTGAAACACCTGGAGCCATTGCAGGAAACGGTGCATAAAGTCTGCAGGTTCGACACTATCCGCTTCCAGATGTAGCGCGAGCCGATTGACATGAGCGTGTTGACAAACAGCAGAAACTGGACCCGGAACAGCTTTAACAGAGTCGGTTCATCAAAGTAGTCTCTTAAACTCCTGGAAATGACCATGGAGAAAAAGACGGCAGCAGCGCCCAGCGACACGCGGATCTCCCAGGACAACCTGCCGAATGCCAACATTTTTATTGCCCCCTTTTCAGTCTCTTGTTTCTTGAAATGTCTTCCGCCCGATTGCACAAAAAGTCGGTGTGGGGGGAGGGGGAGTGGTTTGACGAATATTAACAGGACAAATTCACCAGACCGCTACTTCCTCGTTTTCTAAGAAAGGAATGACCTTGCACGGCCCCGGGACGCCGCAAAGCGCTTCATGGGCAGCGCGGGGCCGCGCGCCGGGGTTCCATCCCCGGGCCACACTCCGCCACAACAATGGAGAGTTCCATTCGAACGTTGCACCGGAGCTGCCGCGTTCCAAAGTTCCGACACCACAAGAGCGCGGTGTGGGTGGCGAGCGCCTGTCGCCCTGCTCCACTCAGCTGAAAGCACAACTTCAACCATAAACCATCACCTCCCCACACCTTTTCTAACAGCGCTGCAAATAATAGAAAGCTGACGAGGGAACTCGCTAAATAGCTGTCATTTACAATGACAGATACGTTGCACTGTTAGAAATGATTATTAAAAAAAATAAACACGCACACAATGTGGAAATATTGCTCAGGAAATTACTTATTTTCAAAAGGTTTTTAAGCACTCCAAACAGATAATATAACATTCAGCATATTTTTAATAAACGAGAATCAGTGGTGGATGGTGGGTTATGTTGCTTTTTAATTGTTTTGACCGTACAATTAATTATGAAAATCAAGCTATGAAATAGTTCCGGTTTGGTTTTTCTCTCAATTGATTTCAAAAAACGTTATCGTCGTAAGTCAGGATGGCCGAGCGGTCTAAGGCGCTGCGTTCAGGTCGCAGTCTCCTCTGGAGGCGTGGGTTCGAATCCCACTTCTGACATTACTTTTTCCTTTTATGTTCCTCAAATATAGTTTAAAAAAAACCCACAATCATTAAGATATATAGGGAATAGATCGATAATATTTGACAAATAATGAGAAACATTCCAAATTAATGCCATGATTTGTATGTGTGTTTTAATATTTTAAGTAGTGCTCCTATAGAATACACCACAGAAGAAGGCCATTCACCCCATCATACCTGTGCCAGCTCTTTGAAAGAGCTATCCAATTAGTCCCACTCCCCATCTCTTTCCGCACAGCCCTATAATTTTTACCGTTTCAAGTATATGTTCAATTCTCTTTTTAAAGTTACTATTGAATCTACTTCCATCACTCTTTCAGACAGTGCATTTCAGTGTGTAACAACTTGCTGCGTAAAATAATTTCCCCTCTTATCCTGTTTATTCATATAACTAACTAGGTATATGTTTTTGAAATAAGTATAAAAATAGAGCAACTTGGAATGGTAGAATTTAGGTTTATGCCCATGGTTTCTCACCACTCTGAGTGAAACCTATAGGAATATGAAATATACCTCTGAAAGTATTAAACTCACACCACAGTTTGCATCATTAATGAAGTTGCAGGGCCCATTCATAGAAACATAAACATAGAAGATAGGAGCAGGAGTAGGCCATTCGGCCCCTCGAGCCTGCTCCGCTATTCAATGCGATCATGGCTGATCATCCAAATTCAGTACCCTGCCCCTGCTTTCTCCCCATATCCCTTGATCCCTTTAACCTTAAGAAATATATCCAACTCCTTCTTGAATATATTTAATGAATTGGCCTCTACTGCCTTCTGTGCTAGAGAATTCCACAGGTTCACCACTCTCTGGGTGAAGAAATTCCTCCTCATTTCTGTCCTAAATGGCTTACCCCTTATCCTTAAACTGTGACCCCTGGTTCTGGACTCCCCGACCATCGGGAACATCCTTCCTGCATCTAGTCTGTCCAGTCCTGTCAGAATTTTATAAGTTTCAATGAGATCCCCTCTCATTCTTCTAAACTCCAGCGAGTATAAGCCCAATCGACCCATTCTCTCCTCATACGTCATTCCTGCCATCCCAGGTATCAGCCTGCTGAATCTTCGCTGAACTCCTTCCATGGCAAGAACATCCTTCCTCAGATAAGGCGACCAAAACTGCACACAATACTCAAGATGTGGTCTCACCAAGGCCCTGTACAACTGTAGCAAGACATCCTTGTTCCTGTACTCAAACCCTCTCGCTACGAAGGCCAACATACCATTTGCCTTCTTAACCGCCTGCTGCACCTGCATGCTTACCTTCAGCAACTGGTGCACAAGGACACCCAGGTCTCGTTGCACTTCCCCTTCTCCCAATCTATTGCGATTCAGATAATAATCTGCCTTCCTGTTTTTGCCACCAATGTGGATAATCTCGCATTTATCCACGTTATATGGCATCTGCCATGCTTCTGCCCAATCACCCAACCTGTCCAAATCATACTGGAGTTTCTCGGCATCCTCCTCACAGCACACACGCCCACCCATAGAGTCATAGAGTTATACAGCACAGAAAGAGGCCCTTTGGCCCATCGCGTCCGCGCCGGCCATCAAGCCCTGTCTAATCTAATCCCATTTTCCAGCATTTGGTCCGTAGCCTTGTATGCTATGGCATTTCAAGTGCTCATCCAAATGCTTCTTGAATGTTGTGAGGGTTCCTGCCTCTACCACCTTTTCAGGCAGTGAGTTCCAGATTCCAACCACCCTCTGGGTGAAAAAGTTCTTCCTCAAATCCCCTCTAAACCTCCTGCCCCTTACCTTGAATCTATGCCCCCTTGTTATTGACCCCTCTACTAAGGGAAAAAGTTCCTTTCTATCTACCCTATCTATGCCCCTCATAATTTTGTACACCTCAATCAGGTCCCCCCTCAGCCTTCTCTGCTCCAAGGAAAACAACCCTAGCCTGTCCAGTCTTTCTTCATAGCTGAAGCGCTCCAGCCCAGGTAACATCCTGGTGAATCTCCTCTGCACCTTCTCCAAAGCAATCACATCCTTCCTACAGTGTGGCGACCAGAACTGCACACAGTATTCCAGCTGTGGCCTAACCAGCGTTTTGTACAGCTCCATCATAACCTCCCTGCTCTTATATTCTATGCCTCGGCTAATGAAGGCAAGTATCCCATATGCCTTTTTAACCACCTTATCCACCTGTTCTGCTGCCTTCAGGGATCTATGTACATGCACGCCAAGGTCCCTCTGATCCTTTGTCTTTCCTAGGGTCTTACCATTCATTGTGTATTCCCTTGCCTTGTTAGTCCCTCCAAAATGCATCACCTCACACTTTTCAGGGTTAAATTCCATTTGCCACTGTTCCGCCCATCTGACCAACCCATCTATATCGCCCTGCAGACTGAGGCTACCCTCCTCGCTATTTACCACCCCACCAATTTTCGTGTCATCTGCGAACTTACTGATCATACCTTTTACATTCACATCCAAATCATTAATGTAGACCACAAACAGCAAGGGACCCAGCACCGATCCCTGCAGTACCCCACTGGCCACAGGCTTCCAGTCACAAAAACAACCTTCGACCATCACCCTCTGCCTTCTGCCACTAAGCCAGTTTTGGATCCAATGTGCCAAGGCACCCTGGATCCCATGGGCTCTTACCTTCTTGGCCAGTCTCCTGTGCGGGACTTTATCGAAAGCCTTACTGAAATCCATGTATACCACATCCACTGCACTACCCTCATCCACACACCTAGTCACCCCCTCGAAAAATTCAATCAAATTGGTCAGACATGATCTTCCCTTGACAAAGCCATGCTGACTATCCCTGATTAATCCTTGCCTCTCCAAGTGGAGACTAATTCTGGCCCTCAGAATTTTTTCCAATAATTTCCCTACCACTAATGTTAGGCTCACTGGCCTGTAATTCCCTGGTTTATCCCTACTACCCTTCTTGAATAATGGTATGTTAGCTGTTCTCCAGTCCTCTGGCACATCCCCTGTGGCCAGAGAGGTTTTGAAAATTTGTGTCAGAGCCCCTGCAATCTCCTCCTTTGCCTCACACAGCAGCCTGGGATACATCTCGTCCGGGCCTGGGGATTTATCCACTTTTAAGCCTCCTAAAACCGCAAGTACCTCCTCCCTCTCGATGCTAATATGTTCAAGTATATCACAGTCCCCTGCCCGATTTCTATGTCTACATCGTTATACTGTCCTCCCTACATGTATGTGTCTGTACGCAGTTAGACAGCCAGCCAAACTCCTTTCAATAACGACATGGGAGTCAGGATGTAGCGTCCAAGCTCTGGTGTTTAATAATGCCACACTTGCATGAGGTCAATGAAACAATACGAATCAGTTGCATTGGGTTGGAGTAAAACTGAGAAAGAAAAAAGAAAGAAATGCACCTTGTTACATACATGAGATATAACTAACATCTAAACATGAATATGTAATGAAACCATTCAACTCACAGGCAATGCTTTCGAAGGCGTAACAATGTAAGATTACAGCGGATTAACTTGCAGCACGCTCCATGCTGATGTGACCTCTTTGTTTGTTATCACTATACTACTTCCTGTTGAGTGACCCTACTGGTCATTTCCATTTACTGCCACCTACTGGCGGCAACAAAACGAAACTCCTTACAATTATAAGGCAGAACACTCCCCGCCTGGTGTCTATTAGATGCCACTACTTATAAAACATACAGAACTGTGGAATCAATAACACTCAGTCCTCCTTAGGTAAGAGGAGTACGACCTCTGAGATGGGTCTGAAGAACTTTTTGACCGTCCCTTGAACAGTGGCCTTCACATCTAGTTCTGGGCTGACGAGCTTGAATGATTCTTGTGCCGTGTGGTCAGCTTGGTCAGGTTTGTGTAAGAAAGCTGGCCCGATAAACCACATTGTACTGGAGAGCTGGGAGGCAGGCACTGACCTGGTGGCGAGGTCAGCTGGATTCAGCTCTGTGGGCACATAGTGCCACTGGTCGGGGCATGTTGATTGTCTTATTCGCTGAACTCTGTTGTGTACATATACGAAGAACCTCTTTGACTCATTGGAGATGTAACCGAGCACAACTTTGCTGTCACAGTAGAATTTCACTGCATCAAGCTTGAAATCTATCTCATCCAGGATGAGATCCGCCATCTCCACCGCTAATACTGCAGCGCATAACTCCAGGCGTGGTATGGTGGGCTCTGGCCGGGGTGTCAACTTCGCCTTTCCCAGGACAAATCCCACGTTGCTTTGGCCCTCATCATCCAGGGATCTCAGGTAGGCTACCGCGCCAATAGCTTTCTCAGACGCATCTGAGAATGCACACAACTCGGTGCGTTTGGATTTGGAGAGTGTGTCTGGTGAGTAGGTGTGTGGGATATGAAGATTTTTTAGATTTATGAGAGAATTTCTCCATGTCTCCCATTCTGTTAACCTGCCTTCGGGGAGTGGAGAGTCCCAGTCGCCCGTGTCTGTGCAGAGTTCTCGTAGTAGGGCTCTTCCCTGAATAGTCACGGGCGCCGCCATGCCGAGAGGGTCAAAGAGCGAGTTGACCGTTGACAGCACTCCACGGCGTGTAAATGGCTTGTCACCTACAGACACTGCAAAGGTGAAGGTGTCAGATTCAATTTCCCAACGTAAACCAAGGCTTAGCTGGGCTAGCATGGTTTCATCGCTGAGGTCTAAGTCTTTAATGCCCTTGGCGAGATCCTCAGCTGGAAAGGCCTTCATCACTGCTACACTGTTTGAGGCAATTTTGTGCAGCCTTAGGTTGGACTGTGCTAATGAAGCTTGAGTTCGCTTCAGCAGGTTGATGGCTTCTGCTTCTATGAGGCCGTCATCAACATAAAAATGTCTCTCCACAAACTGTCTTGTGTCTTTTCCATGCTCGTGTTCTCCCTCTTTGGCTGCACTTCTGAGCCCATAGATGGAGACTGCAGGGGAGGGGCTGTTACCAAAAACGCGGACCCGCATCCTGTATTCAGTGATGTCCTTTGACATGTTGTTGTCGCAATACCAGAAGAACCTCAGATAGTTCCTATGGTCCTCTCTCACCACAAAGCAATAGAACATCTGTTGGATGTCTGCGGTTACTGCTACGAGCTCTTTCCTAAAGCGAATTAGCACGCCAAGGAGGGTGTTGTTTAGGTCTGGACCCGTGAGCAGAGTGTTGTTGAGTGAGATGCCACAGTGCTGAGTGCTGAAGTCCAAAACTACTCTTATTTGACTAGGTTTCTGGGGGTGATAAACTCCAAAAATCAGGATATACCAGCACTCTTCTCCTTCTTTGAGTGGAGGTGCTAATTCAGCATGGTTACTCTCGAAAACCTTTTCCATGAAGGCAATGAACTGTTCCTTCATTTCGAGCTATCTAATGTGCGCTGCAGTGATGCGAGGCGTGACAGTGCCTGATCGCGATTGTTAGGCAGAAGAAGCCGGGGTACCTTGAAGGGGAGAGGCGCAACCCAGCTGTTCGCCTCATCTTTGTGAAATTCTTTCTCCATAATATTCATGAAAGCTTCGTCTTCGAAGGAGAGAGTACCTTTGTTGTCATCTTTTGTCTTTTCAAACACGGTGTGCCCCAGTTTGTCGACAGCTCTGGTGTCAGCTGAGCACCCCCATGCTATGTGAGAGGAATCACCTTGTTGCTCCCCACCGTAGCTCGCTCTCTCTTTCAGGTGGATGTGACTTGGGCAGGGAGTGAGGAAAGAGGGTCGTCCGCTTTCTAGCACGTTGGTCTTAAAGGTGCTTACGTTGGGCTTGTGAGCTTGGCCTAGGCACACTTCTCCCACGAGCACCCAGCCTAAGTCGAGTCTTTGGGCAAAGGGGGCATCGTGTGGTCCGTTAACTCACCACATCTCTCCCGAGCAGGAGGAGAATCTGGGCCTTTGGATCCAATGCTGGGATGCGTGATGCTATGGGCTTTAGGTGGGCATGGTGAAGTGCTGTCTCAGGCATTGGTATCTCCGATCGGTTGTTCGGGATTTCACTGCACTCTATCAGTGGCGGTAAGTCTATGTTCACCCCTTCACTCACTGCCTCGGCACAGAACCCATCTGCTTTCCTTCCTGCCATCTCCAAGAGTCCGGCACAGGTTCTCAGTGAGTAAGGGACTGGGCTACTCTCGACGCCAAATATGTCAAAAAAGTCTGACTGTGCGAGTGACCGGTTACTTTGGTCATCGAGTATTGCATACATGTTAACTGAGCGGTGGCGCTGTCCTTGTGGGTAGACTCTTACAAGGCATATTTTGGAACACGATCGTCCTGTGAGGCCTTGGCCACACACCTCAGTGCATATGGAGCTCACCGTTGGTGCAGTGGTAAGGGTTCCCTTTCTCTCGTCTCCAGGCTCAGAGTCTTTGATGGTCGGCTTTTCCGTTGTGGGGGTAGGACCTGGGTGCATAGCTGTGCTGTGGCGGTCACTCTCACACTCCCTGCATCTCAACGCTATCCTACAGTCTCTTGCAGTGTGGGAAACGGAGGCGCAACAGCTAAAGCATATCCCATTATCTTTGAGGTAGGCTCTGCGTTCATCTATGGTCTTGTTTCTGAAGCCTCTACATTTTGCGAGTGGATGAGGCTTATGATGGATGGGGCAGTGTTTTCCAGGATCGTCTTCATTCTTTGTTGCATCTATGCTGATGTCGGTCTTTGCAGTGACATCCGTCTTATGCACAGATATAGGCATTCTTGTGCCTACGTACTTTGACATGAGCTTCTCATACTTTGAGGGTCCACTACAGTAGCTGGACAGGGCAAAGCTTGGATAATTTCTAATTCTGGCCTCTCTGCAGATAAAGTTCACAAAGAAGGAAAATGGGGGAAACCACATGTGGTTGTCTTCTTTGAATTTTGAGCCTACGTTGATCCATTTTTCTTGGAGAGGGTGGGGCAACTTCTCCACTATTGGGTTGATGCCGCGAGCAGTATCTAAATAGGAGAGCCCAGGTAAGTATCCGTCTGTTTTGGCTGCCAGTAACTCCATTAAAAGGTCTCCAAGTTCTCTAAGCTTAAGGTAGTCTCTGTTACCTATTTTAGGAAAGTTTTCCAGCTTACTGAAGAGGGCTTTCTCTATCACCTCAGGAGCACAGTAACACTCCCTGAGTCTTGCCCAGACCATTCTAAGGGCTGTGCTTGGGTCATTTGTGTACACAAACCGGATCCTACAGGCATGTTCTGACGATTCTTTGCCCAGCCATGATGACAATAAATCCAACTCCTCACTAGCACTCAGGCTCAAGCCGCCAGTGGCATTAAGGAAGGATGACTGCCATGCTCTAAAACTCTCTGGCTTGTTGTCAAATTTTGCGAGACTTGTGATTACAAGTTCTCTACGTGCCAAATATTGGGCAATGCCTGTCATATTAGGAGTCTGTGCATGGGTTGCCAGAGTATGATCGCATCGGAAGGGCTGCGATTGGATGGGAGACTGTCATGCCGGGTGACCTGTTCTAACCTTTGAAAAGGGTTCTTTTTTGATGTGTGGAATTTTGGCATAAGTACCTTCCAAGTGGTTGGGAGCAGCGGATTGAGGCACAGGTTTCTTCGGGAGCGCTGCAAACTCTCCTTCGTGTGACCAGTCATCAATAACAAGGAAGGGGTCGTCATCAGTGTAGCGTGAATGATCCACCTGAGTGACCTCATGTTGGGCTGGTGATGGCGATTCCGTGTTCTCGTGCAATGGTTCAAAGTTTGGGAAGGAGGAGATGACTGTGCGTATCCTAGCCTGCTCCTGGACATAGTCGCTTGTCCGCCTCTCAGTGCTTTGAGGTGATGCAGGACGAGCAATGCTGTGGTGCTCTCCCACCTCTGCTTCTAGTGCCGCTTCCCATATCTCCGCCTCAGCAGTAGCGTCAGCTGCTTCTTTCTCAATGTGTAGTGCCTCCAGCATGGCATCCAATGTAGCAGCCTCTGCTTGTAGTCGGACCTTCTCTTTCTCCAATGTAGCAGCCTCTGCTTGTAGTCGGACCTTCTCTTTCTTCACAGCCAGTTCCTGTTTAGCAAAGGTCACGCGAGCCTGTGCCGCTTTAGCTTTAGCTCAGGCTCTAGCTGCTGCTACACTGGCTGTTGATGATCTAGGTGAGTGTGCACTTCTTGAGCTGGTCACAGATCTCTGCTCATCTTGGAAGCTCTTGCCGTCCATGATTGCACCGTGCTGCACTGCAAATGTTGCTTGTTGCGCCAGCTGATGACTTGCCTTTTTACTGTACTGTCCTCCCTACGTGTATGTGTCTGTACGCAGTTAGACAGCCAGCCAAACTCCTTTCAATAATGACATGGGAGTCAGGATGTAGCGTCCAAGCTCCGGTGTTTAATAATGCCACACTTGCATGAGGTCAATGAAACAATACAAATCAGTTGCATTGGGTTGGAGTAAAACTGAGAAAGAAAAAAGAAAGAAATGCACCTTGTTACATACATGAGATATAACTAACATCTAAACATGAATATGTAATGAAACCATTCAACTCACAGGCAATGCTTTCGAAGGCGTAACAATGTAAGATTACAGCGGATTAACTTGCAGCACGCTCCATGCTGATGTGACCTCTTTGTTTGCTATCACTATACTACTTCCTGTTGAGTGACCCAACTGGCCATTTCCATTTACTGCCACCTACTGGCGGCAACAAAACGAAACTCCTGCAATTATAAGGCAGAACAATCGTCCTTCTCCATAGTGAACACAGATGCAAAAAAATCATTTAAAACCCCACCTACATCTTCTGGCTCCACACACAGATTGCCACTTTGGTCCCTAATGGGCCCTACTCTTTCCCTAGTTATCCTCTTGCCCTTAATATACTTATAAAACACCTTCGGATTTTCCTTTATTTTGCTCGCCAGTGTTATTTCATGGCCCCTCCTCGCTCTCCTAATTTCTTTTTTAAGTATCCCCCTGCACTTTTTATACTCCTCTAGGGCTTCCTCTGTCTTTAGTCCTTTGTATCTGCCAAAAGCCCCCCTTTTTTTCCTAATCCATTCTCGTATATCCCTTGACATCCAAGGTTCCCTGGGCTTGTTGGTCCCACCCTTGACCTTTACGGGAACATGTTGCCATTGTACTCTCTCAATTTCCTTTCTGAAAGACTCCCATTGCTCCGATGTGGATTTTCCTACAAGTCATAGAGTCATAGAGCTTTACAGCACAGAAAGAGGCCCTTCGGCCCATCGTGTCCGCGCCGCCCGGCTGATCCCAGTCCACTTTGGCCAGATCCTGCCTTATCATATTAAAATCGGCCTTCCCCCAATTTAGAACCTTTATTTCCGGTCCATCTCTGTCCTTTTCCATGACTACCTTAAATCTCACCGAATTATGGTCACTGTCACCAAAGTGCTCACCTACTAACACTTCTACCACTTGCCCGGCCACATTCCCTAGAATTAGGTCCAGTACCACCCCCGCTCTTGTAGGACTTTCTACATGCTGGCTCAAAAAGCTCTCCTGGATGCACTTTAAGAATTCTGCACCCTCTAAGCCTTTCACACTCTGACTATCCCAGTTAATATTGGGGAAGTTGAAATCCCCCACTATTATTACCCTATTATTTGCACAGCTTTGTGTCGTCTGCAAACTTGGAGATATTACATCTAGTTCCCTTGTCTCGATCATTAATATATATTGTGAATAGCTGGGGTCCAAGGACCGATCCCTGCGGTACCCCACTAGTCACTGCCTGCCACTCGGAAAAAGACCCGTTTATTCCAACTCTTTGCTTTCTGTCTGCCAACCAGTTCTCTATCCAAGTCAATACCTTGCCCCCAATCCCATGTGGCTTAACTTTACACGCTAATCCCTTATGCGGGACCTTATCGAAAGCCTTCTGAAAGTCCAAATACACCACATCCACTGGTTCTCCCGTATCTATTTTACCAGTTACATCCTCAAAAACCTCCAGTAGGTTAGTCAAGCACGATTTACCTTTTGTAAATCCATGTTGACTTTGTCCGATCCTGTCACTGTTTTCCAAGTGCTCTGCTATTACATCTTTTATAATGGACTCTAGCATTTTCCCCACTACCAATGTCAGGCTTACCGGTCTGAAATTCCCCGTTTTCTCTCTACCACCTTTTTTGAATAGTGGGGTAACATTAGCTACCCTTCAATCCATGGGTACTGTTTCAGATTCCATTGAATGTTGGAAGATGATCAGCAATGCATCTACTATTTCTAGGGCCACTTCCTTAAGTACCCTAGGATGTAGATTATCAGGCCCTGGGGATTTATTGGCCTTCAATCCCGTCAATTTCCCTAACACCATTTCCCTATAAATACTGATTTCATTCAGTTCCTCCCTCTCATTAGACCCTATGTTCCCCGACATCTCTGGGAGTTTATTTGTGTCCTCCTTTGTGAAGACAGAACCAAAGTATGTATTTAATTGGACTGCCATGTCTTTGTTCCCCATTATAAATTCCCCTGATTCTGACTGCAAGGGACCTACGCTTGACTTCACCAATCTTTTTCTTTTCACATATCTATAAAAGCTTTTACAGTCAGTTTTTATGTTCCCTGCAAGCTCACTCTCGTATTCTATTTTCCCCTTCTTAATTAATCCCTTTTTCCTCCTTTGTTGAATCCTAAACTGCTCCCAATCCTCAGGTTTACTGCTTTTTCTGGCCAATTTATATGTCCTCTCCTTGGATCTTATGCTATCCCTAATTTCCCTTGTTAGCCACGGTTGAGTCACCTTTTTTGTTTTATTTTTATGCTAAACTGGGATGAACAAATTCTGTAGTTCATCCATGCGGTCTTTGAATGTTTGCCATTGCCTATCCACCGTCAACCCTTTGAGTGACATTCCCCAATCAATCCTACCCAACTCGCGCCTCATACTGTACCATCGTAGTTTCCTTTATTTAAATTCAGGACCCTAGTCTCTGAGTCAACTACTTCATTCTCCATCTTAATGAAGAATTCTATCATATTATGATCAAGGGGCCTCATACAACAAGATTGCTAATTAATCCTTTCTCATTACATAATACCCAGTCTAAGATGGCCTGATCTCTGGTTGGTTCCTCAACATATTGGTCCAGGAAACCATCCCGTAAACACTCCAGGAATTCCTCCTCCACAGTATTGTTACTAATTTGGTTAGCCCAATCTATATGTAGATTAAAGTCACCCATGATGACTGCTGTGCCCTTATTGCACACTTCTCTAATTTCCCTTTTAATGCCATCCCCAACCTCCGCATTACTGTTTGGAGGTCTATATACCACTCCCACTAACATTTTCTGCCCCTTGGTATTTCTCAGTTCTACCCATACAGATTCCACATCATCAGAGCTAATATCCTTCCTTACAATTATTGTGTTAATCCCTTCTTTAACCAGCAATGCTACCCCACCTCCCTTTCCTTTTTGCCTATCTTTCCTGAATATTGAATACCCCTGGATGTTGAGTTCCCAGCCTTGGCCACCCTGGAACCATGTTTCCGTAATCCCAATCAAATCGTATTCATTTACCTCTATTTGCGCAGCTAATTCATCCACCTTTACGAATGCTCCTTGCATTAAGACACAAAGCCTTCAGGCTTGTTTTTTTAATGCTCTTAGACCTATTAGAATTATTATTTACTGTGGCCATGTTTGATTTAAACTGTTGATTTCTCTGACTGCCACTTTTGTTTTTCTCCTTCCTATCTTTTGCTTTTATCCTTGTTTCCCTTTCCTCTGTCTCCCTGCTCAGGTTCCCAACCCCCTGCCATTTTAGTTTAAACCCTCCCCCAGAGCACTAGCAAACTCTCCCCCTAGGACATCGGTCCTGGCCCTGCCTAGGTGCAAACCGTCCGGTTTGAACTGGTCCCACCTCCCCCAGAACCGGTTCCAATGTCCCAGGAATTTGAATCCCTCCCCCTTGCACCATTCCTCTAGCCATGTATTCATCTGAAATATCCTTCTATTTCTACTCTGACTAGCACGTGGCACTGGCAGCAATCCTGAGATTACTACCTTAAATTACTACAATCACAGACAGGATTTTGCTGCAGGGCTCAGCTGAGCCAGTAGCACGGAACTCATACACCCGTTGGAACAGACTGTTATAAATTCCAGGTTATCCAATATAAAAAGAGTTAACAAAACCTGGGCAAAGATTAGCAAGCTCACAGTGTTACTAGCCTAGCATACTAATGCATAAAGATGAAAGGAACCATGGGCTGGGTAACAGGTGCTCGTGGCCCAGGTTCTACGTCTTGAACACTGCCAATTTAGTTTATGGTCGAGGGGGTCTTACAACAACAGCGTGTATTTATATAGCGCCTTTAACATAGTAAAACATCCCAAGACGCTGCACAGGAGTATTTTAAGTCAAAAAATTGGACACCAAGCCACATAAGGATAAATTAGGGCAGGTGACCAAAAGCTTGGTCAAAGAGGTAGGTTTTAAGGAGCGTCTTAAAGAAGGAAAGAGAGGTAGCGAGGCGGAGAGGTTTAGGCAGGGAATTTCAGAGCTTAGGGCCCAGGCAACAGAAGGCATGGCCACCAAAGGTTGAGCAGTTATAATCAGGGATGCTGAAGAGGCCAGAATTAGAGGAGCGCAGATATCTCGGGAGGGTTGTGGGGCTGGAGGAGATTACAGAGATATGGAGGGGCGAGGCCATGGAGGGATTTGAAAACAAGGATGAGAATTTTGAAATCGAGGCGTTGCTTAACCGGGAGCTAATGTAGGTCAGCGAGCACAGGGGAGATGGGTGAACGGGACTTGGTGCGAGTTAGGACACGGGTAGCCGAGGTTTGAATGACCTCAAGTTTACGAAGGGTGGAATGTGGGAGGCCAACCAGGAGTGCGTTGGAATAGTCAAGTCTAGAGGTAACAAAGGCATGGATGAGGGTTTCAGCAGCGGATGAGGTAAGGCAATGACGGAGACGGGCGATCTTACGGAGGTGGAAGTAGGCGGTTTTTGTTATGCTGCGAATATGTGGTTGGAAGCTCATTTCAGGGTCAAATATGACAGCAAGATTGCGAACAGTGTGGTTCAACCTCAGACAGATGTTAGGGAGAGGGATGGAGTCAGTGGCTAGGGAACGGAGTTTGTGGCGGGGACCGAAAACAATGGCTTCGGTCTTCCCAATATTTAATTGGGGAAAATTTTTGCTCATCCAGAACTGGATGTCGGACAAGCAGTCTGACAATTTAGACACCGTGGAGGGGTCGAGAGAAGAGGTAGTGAGGTAGAGCTGGGTGTCGTCAGCGTACATGTGGAAACTGACACTGTGTTTTTGGATGATGTCGCCAAGGGGCAATATGTAGATGAGAAATAGGAGGGGGCCAAGGATAGATCCTTGGGGGACACCAGAGGTAATGATGTGGGAGCGGGAAGAGAAGCTGTTTGCAGGTGATTCCCTGGTTACGGTTAGATAGATTAGAATGGAACCAAACGAGTGCAGTCCCACCCAGCTGGATTACGGTGGAGAGGCGTTGGAGAAGGATGCAGTGGTCAACTGTGTCAAAGGCTGCAGACAAGTCAAGAAAGGTGAGGAGGGACAGTTTACCTTTGTTACAGTCACAAAGGATGTCATTTGTGACTTTGATGAGAGCCGTTTCGGTACTGTGGCAAGGGCGGAAACCTGATTGAAGGGATTCAAACATGGAATTGCTATGTAGTTACTATGTAGTTACTATGTAGTTCTTTGAAGTCAGACTGCACCGCATCAAACAGGATTTGGATACCCTGAACCCGAGACACACCCCGTCACCTACTATCTCAAGATGTTGAGACAGGAGTTTATGAGTGATTCCTGTCCCTTGTGGCTGATATATTCCAGATTCAAGGAAAGAGTGCCTCTTCCTTTCGTGAGCTGGCCCAACAGAGGACCCTACAAACCCCTTTTTTAATTCTCATCCTTGTTTTCAAATCCCTCCATGGCCTTGCCACTCGCTATCTCTGTAACCTCCTCCAGCCCTACAACCCTCCGAGTTCTCTGAGCCCCTCCAATTCTAGCCTCTTGCGTTCCTCCCTTAACGTCCGTGCCTTCAGCTGTCTAGGCCCTAAGCTCTGGAATTCACTCCCACCTCTCTACCTCTCTCTCCTCTTTAAAACCTGCCTCTTTGACCAAACTGTCCTGATAACTCCTTACAAAAGCAAAATACTGCAGGTGCTGGAAATCTGAAATAAAAACAGAAAATGCTGATCAAATTCCTTTGGCTCCTGCTCCATAAACAATTTTTCTGACAGCACCTGGTTCAAACCCTACTACTTTTCTGGCTCCTGAACTGAACTCTGCGCCTCTGCTGGCTCCTAGACTGGCCTTTAACCACCCTGAATCAAACAGCTCCAAAGGTGCCTGGAGACATCTCCCTCAGTACAAGCCCTCACATATTGGACTGGCTATATAAACAGAAAATGTTGGAAATACTCAGCAGGTCAGGCAGCATCTGTGGAGAGAGAAACAGAGTTAACGTTTCAGGTCGATGACCTTTCTTCAGAACTGCATGAAGAAGCCATATAGAATCATAGAATCTTACAGCACAGAAGGAGGCAATTCAGCCCATCGTGCCTGTGCCGGCTCTTTGAAAGAGATATTCAATTAGTCCCACTCTCTGCTCTTTCCCCATAGCCCTGCAAAATTTTTCCTTTTCAAGTATTTATCCAATTCTCTTTTGATTGTTATTCTTGAATCTGCCTCCACCACCCTTTCAGGCAACGCATTCCAGATCATAACAACTCGCTGTGTAAAAAATGTTGCCTCATGTCGCCTCTGGTTCTTTTGCCAATCCCCTTAAATCTGTGTCCTGTAGTTACCGACCCTTCTGCCACTGGAAACAGTTTCTCCTTATTTGCTCTATCAAAACCTATTATGATTTTGAAGACCTCTATCAAATCTCTCCATAACCTTCTCTGCTCTAAGGGAGTTTCATCCCTGGTATCATTCTCTGCACCCTCCAAGACCTTGATTTCTTTCCTAAAGTGTGGTGCCTAGAATTGAACACAATACTCCAGCTGGGGCCTAACCAGTGTTTTATAAAGATTTAGCATAACTTCCTTGCTTTTGTTCTCTATGCCTCTATTTATAAAGCCAAGGATCCTGTATGCCTTTTTAACAACCTTCTCAACCTGTCCTGCCACCTTCAAAGACTTGTGTCTGTACACCCCCAGGTCTCTTTGTTCATGCACCCCCTTTAAAATTGTACCATTTAGTTTATATTGCCTCTCCTCATTCTTCCAGCAAAATGAATCACTTCACACTTCTCTGCGTTATATTTCATCTGCCACGTGTCTGCCCATTTCACCAATCTGTCTATGTCCTCCTGAAATCTGTTACCATCCTCCTCACTGTTTAGTACATTTCCGAATTTTGTGTCATCTGTAAACTTTGAAATTATGCCCTGTATACCCAAATTTCCTAACTTCTCTCCTGAATGGCCTGGCTCTGATTTTAAGGTTATGTCCCCTTGTCCTAGACTCCCCCCATCAGCGGAAAAAGTTTCTCTCTATCCTATCAATTCCTTTCAAAATCCTATAAACTTCAATCAAATCCCCCCTTAACCTTCTATATTCAAGGAACTACAAGCCTAGTTTATGGATTCTGTGGTGGATTATGACAGTCTTCTCATGGCCCACCCTGTTATCACAACTAATGTCGTCTCAAAGGACACCGAACTTCTTGTTAAATCGACCTCCCAGTGAGAGTAGCAAATCAAAAGGTCCTCTTCAGGACCAAAGAAAACTACATGTAGGCCCAACCATCCGAATATGTCAACTTAACATCGAAGGCATCTCTTGCTCAAAATACGAGTATCTTGAAATGTTACTCAAGAAACACGGCTTTGATGCCCTGATTCTTGAAGAAACACACATCGAATACATCCACCAGTTCAACACAAGAGGGCGCATTACAGGTTTTGACCTAATTGCTTACAATAACCATCCTAAATACGGCCTGGTGTGCTATGTCAAACAAGGCATCGAAGGCTGCACCGAACTCAACCGTACCAGTATTGCCAGAGTTTTCACCACAGCAATATGCGTAGGAGAGCTAACAATCTCCAATGTCAACAAACCACCACTCGTACAGTGGCCTGACCCACCGCTCCCTCTGAGTCAACAGCCATCCATCCACCTCGGAGACTTTAATAGCCACCACACACTGTGGGGCTATGTAGACGTCAACTATAATGGAGATACAATTTTACAACAACAACTTGTATTTATATAGCGCTTTTAACATAGTAAAATGCCCCAAGGTGCTTCACAGGAGCTTTATAAAACAAAATTTGACACCAATTTGAGCTGCATAAGGAGAGGGTCAAAGAGGTAGGTTTTAAGGAGTGTCTTAAAGGAGGAAAGAGAGGTAGAGAGACGGAGAGGTTTAGGGAGGGAATTCCAGAGCTTAGGGCTTTGGCAGCTGCAGGCACGGCCACCAATGGTGGAGCGATTAAAATCAGGGATGCTCAAAAGGCCAGAAATAGAGGAGCACAGATATCTCGGGGTGTTGTGGGACTGAAGGAGATTACAGAGATAGGGAGGGGCGAGGCCATGGAGGGATTTGAAAACAAGGATGAGAATTTTAAAATGGAGGCGTTGCTTAACTGGGAGCCAATGTAGGTCAGTGAGCACAGGGGTGATGGGTGAACGGGCCTTGGTGCACGTTAGGACACGGGCAGCTGAGTTTTGGATGACCAAGTTTACGTAGGGTAGAGTGTGGTAGGCCGGCCAGAAGTGCATTGGAATAGTCAAATCTCGAGGTAATAAACGCATGGATGAGGGTTTCAGCAGCAGATCAGCTGAGGCAGGGGTGGAGATGGGCAATGTTCACGAGGTGGAAATCGGCGGTCTCAGTGATGGTGCGGATATGTGGTCAGAAGCTCATTTCAGGGTCAAATATAACACTGAATTGCAAATAGTCTGGTTTAGCCTCAAACAGTTGCCAGGGAGAGGGATGGAGTCGGTGGTTAGGGAACAGAGTTGGTGGTGGGGTCCGAAGACTATGGCTTCGGTCTTCCCAATATTTAATTGATGGAAATTTCTGCTCATCCAGTCTTGACAATTTAGAGACAGTTGAGGGGTCAAGAGGGGTGGTGGTGAGGTAGAGCTTGGTGTCGTCAGTGTACTGGTGTGGAATCTGATGTTGTGTTTTCGGATGATGTCGCCAAGTGGCAACTTGTAGATGAGAATAGGAGGGGGCCAAGGATAGATCCTTGAGGGACACCAGAGGTAATGATGCGGGAGTGGAAAGAGGAGTCATTGCAGGTGATTCTCTGGCTAAGATTAGATAGATAAGAATGGAACCAGGCGAGTGCAGTGCCACCCAGCTGGACGACGGTGGAGAGGTGTTGGAGGAGGATGGAGTGGTCAACCGTGTCAAAGGCTGCAGACAAGTCAAGAAAGACGAGAAGGGATAGTTTATCTTTTTCACAGTCACATAGGATGTCATTTGTGACTTTGATAAGAGTCATTTTGGTACTGTGGCAAGGGCAGAAACCTGATTGGAGGAATTCAAACATGGCGTTCCAGGAAAGATGGGCACGGATTTGGGAGGCGATGACATGTTCAAGGACTTTGGAAAGGAAAGGGAGGTTCAAGATGGGGCAGCAGTTTGCAAGGATGGAGGGGTCAAGGGTTGTTTTTTTGAGGAGAGGAGTGATGACAGCAGATTTGAAGAAGAGCAGGGCAGTACCTGAGGAGAGTTGGGTTGTCAGCAGTTCAGTGGGAATAGGGTCGAGGGAGCAGGAAGTGGGTCTCATGGACAAGATGAGCTCGGAGAGGGCATGAGGGGAGATTGGAGAGAAACTGGAGAAAGATGCGAGCTCAGGGCTAGGGCAGGGGGGAACCTTAGAGGAAGTTTGGCCCAGTGGGCATGGGGAAGGGAAGGAAGTGGCAGAGGCAGCTGATCGGATGGTCTCAATCTTAGTGACAAAGAAGTCCATGAGCTCCTCGCATTTGTTGTTGGAGATGAGGGTGGAGGAGACAGGGTAGAGGGGTTTAAGAAAACAGTTTGCAGTAGGGAAAAGAAGCCGGGAGAATAAAATAAACTAGAGAATAAATTCCTCCTATTTGATGCAAAAGATTGAGGTACATTCCATTCGTCAAGGTGGCAGAGAGAATATAACCCAGACCTATGTTTCCTCTCAAAGGTAGCAAAAAAAAACAATTATCGACTCCAGAACCATTCTTGATGACTTTCCCAACAGTCAACACAGGCCCTCAATCATCAATGTTGGCAATGACATTCCTGTCATTACATCAACACCAGAACCACAATGGAACTTCAAAAAAGCAGACTGGGAGACCTTCCAAAAGTCAATTGCCACCAACATCAGGTGGATTCTGCCAACCACTGATGCCTTCAACGGATTTATAGGAACTATTAAAGCTGCCACAACACGCAGTATACATCGGGGTTTTAGAAAGACATATATTCCTCACTGGATGGAAGAAAGCGAGGCTCTCTACCAGAAGTATTCACTGAACAAGAACCCAGCAACAGCCACCGCAATGCTGGAATCCTTGAACTCAGCAAGACGTGAAAGGTGGAATTGCCTTCACTCACTCCAACAGGAAAGCACAGGCCCTGATCTGTCAATTGGTGGATGAAACCCCATCTATAAAAACAGGATGACCATCAGAGTGGATGCCATTGCATCCCACTTGATACAAACATCAAAGGCTCCGGTGGACAAAGAATTTCAACGCCAGGTGAAGCGGCAGCTTTCGACAAACTTGATGGTGGCACCAAGATCGTCAACTATGTCTGATCCATTCACCTTGGAAGAACTAAACGCAGCCCTGTCGACAACCAAATCTGGAAAAGCTGCTGGTCCAGATGGTGTTTACCCAGAATTCTTAAAAGCACTGGGACCTAAAGCGAAGAGATGGTTGACCTCCTTCTTCTCTGAGGTACCATCAACCAATAAAATTCAATCTATCTGGAGGGAGGCTAAAATATTTGCCCTCCTGAAGCAGGGGAAGAATGCTTGTGAGGCCTCCAGCTACCGCCCGAACTCCTTACTTTGCACTTGTTATAAAGTGCTGGAGAAGCTACTACTCCACAGACTAGCCCCCATCATTGAGCCAACCATCCCTAAAGTGCATGCAGGCTGCCAGGGCAGCCGTAACTGCTGCAACCAAGTGGTAGAGTTAACAACACACATCGAAGCAGGCTTCCAGCGCCAGCACAAGACTGCTGTGGCACTCATGGACTTGTCAGTGGTGTATGACACAGTGTGGAAGCATGGACTGCTTTTCAAGCTCTCCACCGTTTTACCTTGCAGAACAATGATCTAACTTCTCAACTCCATGCTTAGCAACCGATGCTTCTGTGTGTGCTCTGGCACCTAGAAGAGCAGGTATAGGGCACTGAACAACAGACTTCCACAGGGTTCTGTCCTGGCACCCATTTTATTCAACGTTTGCACCAGTGATCTGCCTGAAACAGAGTCCCACAAGTTTGTATACGCTGATGACATTGGCTTGGCCACGCAAAACAAGAATCTGTCCATCACCGAGGAGACTCTGACCAGTGATTTACAGAGGATGGAGGCCTACTTCTGTCAATGGCGACTTCGGCCAAACCTGTAAAAGACCGTCACTTCGACATTCCACCTCAACACCTATCAAGCAAACCGAGCTTTCAAAGTCTCCTTTTGAGGTGCAGAGGTAAACCATGCCAAAAAACCCTCCTATTTAGGAGTCATGCTTGATCGCACCCTGCCATATAGACAGCATCTCCAGAACCTTGTGAAGAAACTAAAGAGTAGGGTCAATCTGTTGGGGGTTTTCTCTCTGCCCCAAAGCAGACAGAGACGAGCGTGTACTGGTTTCAAGCAATCTTTATTCAAGCACATGCAGGGAGAGGCTCTCTCAGCTGCAGCTGAGACGAGAGTCTAATTTTTACATTCAAGCAGTTGGCTTATATACAATCTTACATCTTGTTTCCTTCACATCTTCGGGACTTGGCCAATTAATTGTCCAAGTCATGTACACTTAATCACATCTCCACAAAACACATCTTCTTTATCTCATTTGCCCTGTTTCCACATCTGCCATTGTTCTACTCCTTAACTTGTTACGTCCGTGTATAATCAGACACAGACTGTGGAGAACGGTACAAACGATGTTTACTCAACGTGGCTCAGACTGCAACTGAACTGTACAGATTACTACTCAGCGTTATATACAGGTGTGGTCACTGCCGGTACTACAGTATACATGAGCTGTACAAAGTAGTTCCCCCCTTAAAGGTACATACATTACATAACTCTTATCCAATTTACGTACACTTAACCACATCTTCACAAATCACATCTTGTTTATTTCATTTATTCTCCTTCCATTCCAAGTATTGACCGCACGTCCTTGATTGGTGGCCCATTGTTCAATGCATGGCCTCCTCACCTTCTTTCACTCCCCCAATCATCGTGTAATATGCTTTTTCCAACTGTCGGCAACTGTCTTTGTTCTGCCAGACTTCTCCTTTATTACATCAGCCAGCTAGTCAGTTAAGCTGCTAATCTAATGTTTAACCCCTTCAAATCTGATCCAGAAACTTGCTATATCCACATGGGGAGTAGACGCACAAACTGCAGCACTCGCCCTGGTGTACTCTACAGCGGAGACTGCTCTCCCCCATGGCTATCAAGTCTGCATGTCATATCCATTAATGTCCAGCTGAATACCATGAATTTACGCTTTTATCGACACCAACCATTTGGCTACCTATGCTAGCAAACATCGCACCACGACACCTATGCCGTGAATATGCAATCTCCAGAGAATACAACCTCTACACCAGCAAAGACATGCCGATCCAGGCCGACTTGACCAACCTACCACCAACCCATCTCAATTCCAGAAGGCCATTTTGGACCATTGCCAAAGCTGTTCAGCGATCTCTCTTCAGCCTTGATGACCAATGGCGAAATGCTTGGAAGAACTGCAACATACCAAATGGATTCCTTATAGAGGACCCCACAGTAGAACCTAAAGGATCAAACCTTCCTCGCAAACAGTGGACAACCATCAACCGCCTCAGAACCGGTCATGGTAGATGCTGCCACCTTCTCCATAGATGGAAGATTAAAGCATCTCCATCATGCGTCTGGGAGCTCCTAATCAGACTCTGGAGCACATCATTGAGCACTGCCCTTAGAGGAAATTCACAGGCAGCCTACAAGTACACCAGAAGCTTTGGCCTGGATATCTGACTTAGATATTGATATTTAATTTGTATTTTTTTTGCTACTACCATACGAAAGAAGAGTTTATGGAATCTCTCCTCATAATCTAATCCTTGGACCCCTGGTAATGTTCTGATGAATCTGTGCTGCATTCTTTCCAAGGCCAATACATTCTTTCTAAGGTGTGGTGCTATGCTCCAGATGCGGTCTTACCAGGGCTCTGTATAGCGGTAGCAAAATTTCCTCTTCTTTATATTCTAGCCCTCTAATTATAAAGGCTACCATTCCATTAACCTTTTTGATTATTATGTATCTGACCACTACATTTTAGTGTTCTCTTTAGTGTTCTCTTTACAGGGACCCTAAGTCTCTTTTACCTCCACTGTAACCTTTTCACCATTTAAAAAAAGAATCAGATTTATCCTTTTTCATTTCATTTTTTGTCTCTTGCTGTAACAGTTGCAAATTATGGTGAAAGGAAGGCTTTTGGTTTGGCCCATTGTTGTCAGGGACTGTACTACTATAGGTGCTTAACAATTGGAAAAGGTTTCCGAGGTGGAATGCTCAATGTAGGAAAATAAAGTGTTTGTATTGCATCCTCTGCCCTATGACATGATCTGTTAATATTTAAAATCAAATGAGGAACTACAGAATTCGAGCATGTTGCTGCAGAAATCACTGTGACATTTTAAATTTCCAGAACCCAAGATTTGACTGCAGTGAGTTTATAAATATTTGTGGTAGATTTTATTTTAGTTGTGGGAAAAAATTTTAATGTCAGAAGTGGGATTCGAACCCACGCCTCCAGAGGAGACTGCGACCTGAACGCAGCGCCTTAGACCGCTCGGCCATCCTGACTCCTAGTTAAAGTCCAGCGACGCTTTTCATCCCGATGGCGGGCGGTTCAATTCCTCATTCACCGAGAGATTTGCAAAGTGGATGCAGCATTCGTGCGGCGATGATAAATGTGCATGGGTGATAAATGATTGTGCACTAGGTGGACGTTAAAGCCGGGCGGAAGCCCATGCACCCGGTGCATGCATTTCTTCCATCCATCGTGTTGAACCTTTTTGTTTTTGCAATCAGCTGCAGTTGAGCCCTGACCCCGCCCCAGCAACGGGGTCAGCGTCATGGCGCCTCGGAAGCTGAGCCGGGAGGAGGTGGGGGAGATGGTGTCTCTGGCCCTGCGTTCCGGCCTCACCGAGCGGGACATCGCGCAGCTGCCGGCGGTGCACAAGCTGCTGCTGAGCCGGGACCGCCGCCGCCCCTCCTCGCCGATGCGAGCCGTGGCTATGCTCCTGGCGCTGGCGCTGCTGCTGCACTGCGGCCCGCTCCGCCACTCGGCGCTCCGCCTCTGGTTCTGGCTGCGCGGCTCCTCGGCGGAGAACGAGATGTGCGTGGTCGGGCTGCCCGACTTCCACAATCCCTTCAGGCGGCCCTTGGACTGCCGAGTCTGCAGCAACGTCACCGCCGTCGACAGGAAGAGCAACCTGAGCCACGAGGAGTTCCTGCGGGCCTACGCCTACTCCATGCAGCCGGTGGTGGTGGAGGACGGCCAGAGGAACTGGTCAGCCAGCGAGGTCTTCAGCTTCGAGTTCTTCACCCAGATCTACGGCAGCGGCAGCAGCGCCCTGGACAACAGCGGCAGCGAGTGCCAATTTTTCCCCTACGATACCGAGTTTGTGAACTTGGGGGATGTTTTCGGGATGGAGGCTGGCCGTGCTGGCATGCACAGCAATACCAAACCCTGGTACATTGGATGGTGTGTGTGGCAATTCAGCAATTTCATTTTTCTTGCATGGTCGGGGAGAATTACATGTCGAGGGTGACAGATGAGGGCGCAGTGGAGTGGAGTGCAAGTCAGTAATCCAAGCTTTTTCTTGAGAAAAACAAACGAGTGCCAAGAGCCACGATGGCACCCAAGGTGGGGAAGGGTATGAAAGAGAAGGGGTGAATCAAGAAATAATGATTTGGTGATTTTAAAGGCTGGAAATTGTAGGAGCACGGCGAGAAATAGATTTTTGGATACTAAGGGACTGGCGGGATATGCGAGAAGATAGAGTTGAGGTAGAAGTTCAGCCATGATCTTATTGAGTGGCAGAGCAGGCTCGAAGGGCCGAATGGACTACTCCTGCTGGTTCTATGTTCTTAAATGAATGAACAGAGTCTAGGAGTGTCCTCCAGTTAATAGAAAAGGGGCAGGTTAAATCATCAACTACAACATAGATTGGAGTTATTGTAGAGGAAGCTGTATGGCCAGCATTGAACAAGAGTTTTAATAAGAGGCCATATGGTGGCAAGTTGTTTCGAAGTGCAGAGATGTCCAAGAGTATGGCCGGTGATTCACCAAAATGTGGTATGGATATGCCATAAATCATACTGATGATGGTGGATTAGATCTAAACTTTCAAGGTGATGGATGATTTGAAAATTAGAAACTGCTTCCACAGCTTTTGAAAGTATGAGTGCAAGGGCAATAGGACAATCATTTGAAAGTTGGAGATCATCTTGGGGCTAGGATGAATAGAAGCCAAATTTAAATTGAGAAGGAAAGGTGGACTGGGAGTGAGAGATTGTAGAAACAGCAATAGAAAGGGGTAAGTTTGGAGGACAGTGGGATGGATACCATAAAACCAGTGTTCTGATTGGAGTGCATAAAGTAGAGGACTCAGTAATCTTTTGATAGCAATCATAATGGTTGAGCAGAATCAACTGGGCAGTGTCTTTACCAGATCATTGAGATTAGAGTTATTGGAGAAAAGTGACCTAAAAAGGTTTACTTTCTTATTAGGAGAGCAGAAACTGAATATTCAGGACTAAAACAAGATGGAAAGGAAGATTTGCAGAAGTTACGAGAGACAGTTTTAGAAGGGATCTAAAAGAGCAATGATTGGGAAGCAGGAAGACAACAGTTGACACTTTGGGTGGGGGGTAGTATTTAGCAACACAACCTGTAATCTGCCAACCATTCAAGAATTTTTATATTGCATGAATGACATTGGTTTTGGGTTGATGGCAGATCTTGCTTTTGGTATTGTCGACTCATTATTCTGGAAGGTGAGTTAGAGGAATATTCTATATAATAATCTTGTAGTAAATGTGGTTGTGAGTCATGGTTTGGGTCAGAGCCAGAAGTTCACATACTCCAGCGTACTGACTGGACAGAAAGTCAAAGCTCAGACCGAGTGTAACATATCACAGTTTGCAGATGATACTAAGATGGGAGGGAAAGTAGTGAGTGAGGACAAAAAACCTGCAAAGGGACATAGACAGGCTAAGTAAGTGGGCAGAGATTTGGCAGATGGAATACAATACTGGAAAGTGTGAGGTTATGCACTTTGGCAGGAAAAATCGTAGAGCAAGTTATTATCTTAATGGCAAGAAACTGGAAAGTACTGAAGTACAAAGGGATCTGGGGGTCCTGGTGCACGAAACTCAAAAGGTTAGTATGCAGGTGCAGCAAGTGATTAAGAAGGCCAATGGAATGTTGGCTTTCATTGCTAGGGGGATAGAATATAAAAATAGGGAGGTATTGCTTCAGTTGTACAAGGTATTGGTGCGACCGCACCTGGAATACTGCGTACATTTTTGGTGTCCATACTTAAGAAAGGACATACTTGCTCTCGAGTCAGTACAAAGAAGGTTCACTCGGTTAATCCCGGGGATGAGGGGATGGACATATGAGGAGAGGTTGAGTAGATTGGGACTCTACTCATTGGAGTTCAGAAGAATGAGAGGCGATCTTATTGAAACATATAAGATTGTGAAGGGGTTGGATCGGGTGGATGCGGGGAAGATGTTCCCGATGATGGGTGAAACTAGAACTAGGGGGCATAGTCTTAGAATAAGGGGCTGCTCTTTCAAAACTGAGATGAGGAGGAACTACTTCACTCAGAGGGTGGTAGGTCCATGGAATATGCTGCCCCAAAAAGCTGTAGAAGCTACATCATTACATAAATTTAAAACAGAAATAGACAGTTTCCTAGAAGTAAAGGGAATTAAGGGTTACGGGGAGCGGGCAGGAATTTGGACATGTCTAGGTTCGGATCGGTCATGGCCCTGTGGGTAGCGGAGCGGGCGGGCCGTGGAGCCTGAACCTGCTCCTATTTCGTGTGTCTAATTCTGTTAGATTCAGGAGATGGTTCTGTGATAGTGGATTGGCGGTTAGGATCAGATCAGCCATGATCTTATTGAATGGCGGAGCAGGCTCGAGGGGCCGATTGGCCTACTCCTGCTCGTATTTCTTATGTTCTTATAAAGCTCTGTTTTGATGTTGTAGCTGGTTCTGATTCAGTTTCATTAGAATTGTCAGTTTATTGAACAGTAGGTGATCAGGATTCCAGACTTTTTATATTGTCAGCATCTGTACTCACTGTACAAGGTCAAAGCCGTATACGCTGTATTTTACCCTATTTTGTTCATTTTTTTTCTCCTGGCCTCGGCATTGAAAAAGGGCCAATGTAACCTGTAGATAAGTGGAATAAAAACAGAAAATGCTGGAAACACTCATCAGGTCAGGCCGCATCTGCGGGGAGAGAAACCGAGTTAACGTTTCAGGTCGATGGCCTTCATTGCCCTGAAACGTTAACTCTGTTTATCTCACCACAGATGCTGCCTGACCTGCTGAGCATTTCCAGCACTTTCTGTTTATAATTCAGATTTCCAGCATCTGCAGTATTTGGCTTTTATGCAGATGAGTGGACTCGACAAACGAGATCACTGTTCATGGATAACAATACATGCGTGACATTAACAACAACAGTTTGCATTTATAGAGCGCTTTTAACGCAGTGGTGTAGATGAAAGCAGGCGCTCTTGATGATGCAGAGGATATGGGGTCGGATGATGATCCTTGGCTGCGGGCAGTCTGGTTCAGCTTCAGGCAGTGGCCAGGGAGAGGGATGGAGTTGATGGCTAGCGTAGGAGTTTGTGCTGGTACCAAAGACAATGGCTTCAGTCTTCACAATATTTAATTGGAGAAATTTCTGCTCATTCAATGTTGGATATCGGACAAGCAGTATGACAAATCAGAGGCAGCAGAGAGGTCGAGAGAGGTGGTGATGAGGTAGAGCTTTGACGTTCCAGGTGCATATTCACAGCAAATGAGTTGGCACTGCAATGTACAGGCAAAATAACTTGTAAAACTATTCAGATGATGGAGGAAATCTGTTCCATTGTAAGACCACGTCAGTCCCTCTAAGTTGAAACACAGGATCAGTGATAGTGGTGGCAAAACTGAACGCCTCCAGTAGCTCCAGTTGCCTAAAACAGAATATGTTACACCAAGAATCTGATTGGTCTCTCAGATATGTTACATGCAATAAAATGTGTGTTCATGGTCTGTAATGAAGATGTTATTTACATGGGGAGCTGTGTAGTTTGGACTAAAGAAAGATTGTGATGTAACTTCTGGCAGTCTGCTCCATACAGCACGCCACTTGACTAATGGGTTCTACACAGTGTTCAGAACATAGTTTGGACTGAAATTGGGAAGAGTATACAGGCAAACAACAGTCGATAATCTGACAGAAATACTACAAGTTTGTCTATCATAAATTTGTAATGAATGGATTACAGTTACTAATCCTTCAATGTGAACATTCTCATACATTAACTATTCAGCACATGATTAATTCTTTAATACTACAAAGTGTGAGAGTTATTTTCCCCCACTCATTCTAAATCTAGAAATCCTATAAATAAAATAGTATCGTCAATAGCAGGCAAGTGAAAATACCAACGCTGGAGAGGTTGATAGTTATGTATTTCCAGGTTTGTCGCTTGAGAGTTATCCAGTTCCTCTCACTTGATAGGTTGCATAAGCAGCACCACCTCTATATAGTGATCATAACTGAGGATACAGGTGCAGCATTCATTGCACTGTATAGCATGTTGCACCATAGAATTGTCACTAAACCTGTACAGACCGACAGCTGGGATCAGGGGGGTAATGCTCCCGCCCCAATGCTTATGTCACTGCTCAGACGAGAGGGAGGGGCGACGAGAGGAGGGGAGGGAGGGGGGGGGGGAGGGAGGGGGCGACGGGAGGGGGCGACGAGAGGGAGGGGGGCGACGGGAGGGAGAGGGAGGGGGCGACGGGAGGGAGAGGGAGGGGGCGACGGAGGAGAGGGCGGGGGCGACGGGAGGGAGAGGGAGGGGGCGACGGGAGGGAGAGGAGGGGGCGACGGGAGGGAGGGGGCGACGGGAGGGAGAGGGAGGGGCCGACGAGGAGAGGGAGGGGGCGACGGGAGGAGGGGCCGACGGGAGGGAGAGGGCGACGGGAGGGGGAGGGAGGGGGCGACGGGAGGGGGAGGGAGGGGCCGACGGGAGGGAGAGGGAGGGGCCGACGGAGGGAGAGGGAGGGCCGACGGGAGGGAGAGGGAGGGGCCGACGAGAGGGAGGGGGCGACGGGAGGGAGGGGCCGACGGAGGGAGAGGCCGACGGGAGGGGGAGGGAGGGGGCGACGGGAGGGAGAGGGAGGGGGCGACGGAGGAGAGGGAGGGGGCGACGGGAGGGAGGGGGGGCGACGAGGGGGGCGACGGGAGGGAGGGGGGCGACGAGGGGGGCGACGGAGGGAGAGGGAGGGGCCGACGGGAGGGAGGGGGGTGGGAGGTTGAGGGGGCGACGAGGGGGGCGACGGGAGGGAGAACGGGGTGGGACGGGAGGGGGGAGACGGGAGGGAGGGAGGGGGTGGACGGTAGGGGGTGGGATGGGAGGGGGTGGAACGGGAGGGGGAGGGGGGGGGAGACGGGAGGGGGGGAGACGGGAGGGGGGGGAGACGGGAGGGGGGGGAGACGGGAGGGGGGGGAGACGGGAGGGGGGGAGACGGGAGGGGGGGAGACGGGAGGGGGGACACGGGAGGGGGGGGACGACGGGGGGTGGGGAGACGGGAGACGGGGGGGGGGGAGGAGGGAGAGGGGGGGGAGACGGAGAGGGGGGGGGAGACGGGGAGGGGGGGGGGTGGACAGGAGGGGGAGGGGGCCAGTTCCATTGGATAATCGTTAACTCTGCTTTGATTTCACAGGAGTAACTGTGATTCCAGTGCAGCAAGTATCCTGAGGCAGCACTACAAACGACCGTATTTTATCCCGGCCATTTCCGAATCTAGTAAAATGGACTGGATATTCATGGAGTGCCAGGGCATGGAGCCCACATGCATGTAAGAATGAGAAACTCTGATTGCTGTTTTTGAAAGGGAAGTTTATTCTATCAAATTGCCTCATACTCTCTCGCGTGCTATAAAGGATGTCTGTACACAAACTGGGGCATCTCCCACTCGCCTCGTGGCTGCATCTTGGGCTTTTGAACTACAGGTTAGAGGCAGTCTAGAAACATTTTGTGTTGTGAAATCCTGAATAGCAGTGCTTGCTATGGGCCACCATTCCCAGGTCGTGTGGTCACATTTTTAGGAACCTAAACCCGCTCTGAGCATCTCATACCACCAATCAAGCCGTAAAGCATGAAATTTGATTTCGTATCAAAAGTTACTGTACTTCACAGTAATTCATTGTAGGTGAAACACCAAGATGTTTGAGATATCAAGCATATAAGTGCAAGTTTTTCCTTCCATGAAAACATGTATGATTGGAAACACCGTAAACTGTAAAGGAATTCAAGAATTATTGTGCAATTTTATAGAATACACTTCCCTTTAATAACTTATAAAGAAAGCATTTTTTTTTGCTTAAAAGAAATCTGTTGCAATTTAAATGCCATTTCCACAGGCATTTTTCTTTGCTGACCTAAGACAACAAATATAATATGTACAGCAATTATCTGCTGTTATTATCATAGTGAGGGGATTGACACCTGCCAAAAGGTTAGTACTGTCACAAATACACACATCACCTTGGCTCAGCTGTTGGTATCCTTACAGGCAAACTCACTCCAGGGCTTCATCTCCTAAATCTGGGTATAATTGGATAGGTAAGAGGACATCGCTGCAGGACATCTCAGCCCCAGGACATCGCTGCAGGAGTTCCTCAGGGCAGTATCCTAGGCCCCAACCATCTTCAGCTGCTTTGTCAAAGACCTTCCCTCCTACATGAGGTCAGAAGTGGGGATGTTCGCTGATGATTATTACATAGTGCTCAGTTCCATTTGCAACTCCTCAGATAATGAAGCAGTCCGTGCCTGCGTGCAGCAAGACCTGGACAACATTCAGGCTTGGGCTGATAAGTGGCAGGTAACATTCACGCCACACAAGTGTCAGGCAATGACCATTTCCAACAAGAGAAAGTCTAACCACCTCCCCACGACATTCAATGGCATTACCACCGTCGAATCCCCCACCATCAACATCCTGGAGAAGTGGGGGTGGGGGGGCTCACCGTTGACCAAAAATTTAACTGGACCAGCCACACACATACTGTGGCCACAAGAGCAGGTCAGAAGCTGGGTATTCTGCGGCGAGTGTCTCACCTCCTGACTCCACAAATCCTTTCCACCATCTACAAGGCACAAGTCATGACTGTGATGGAATATTCTCCACTTACCTGGATGAGTGCAGCTCCAACAACACTCAAGAAGCTCAACACCATCCAGGACAAAGCAGCCCGCTTGATTGGCACCCCATCCACCACCTTAAACATTCACTCCCTCCACCACCGGCGCACCATGGCTGCTGCGTGTACCATCTACAAGATGCACTGCAGCAGCTCGCCAAGGCTTCTTTGACAGCACCTCACAAACCCACGATCTCTACCACCTAGAAGGACAAGGGCAGCAGGTGTAGGGGAACACCACCACCTCCAAGTCACACACCATCCTTATTTGGAACTATATCGCCATTCCTTCATCGGTTGCTGGGTCAAAATCCTGGAACTCCCTACCTAACCACTGTGCGATTACCTTCACCACCCTGACTGCAGAGGTTCAAGAAGAACAGCGATGTCCTGGGGCTGAGATGATTGGCCTCCTACAACCACCTTTCTTTGTGCTAGATATGACTCCAGCCAGTGAAGTTTTCTTCCTAATCCCCCATTGACTTTATTTCTAGAGGGATAGAATTGAAAAGTAGAGTTGTTATGCTAAACTTGCATCGAACCCTGGTTAAACCACACTTGGAGTACTGTGTACAATTCTGTGCCATATTATTAAAACGATATAGAGGCACTGGCAAGGACAATACCAGAAATGTGAGGTTACACCTATCGGGAAAGGATGAACAGGCTGGGTCTTCTCTTGAAAAGAGAGGCTGAGGGGTGACTTAATGGAGGTCTTATGAACGGTTTTGATCGAGTAGACACAGAGGGAGTGTTTCCACTTGTGGGGAAGAGCAAAGCTAGAGGCCATCAATATAAGATAGTCGCCAAGAAATCAAATAGGAAATTCAAAAGAAACCCCTCTACCCAAAGAGTGGTGAGACTGTGGAACTCACTACCACATGGAGTGGTTGAGGCGAATAATATAAATGCATTTCTGGGGAGGCTCAATAAGTATATGAGGGAGAAGGAATAGAGGGTTACACTGATAGTTAGATGAGGAAAGACTGGCGGAGGCTCGAGTGGAACATAAACGCTGGCATGGACTGGTTGGAGCCGAATGACCTGTTTCTGTGCCGTATATTCTATGACTTCAATTTTATTAGGGCTTCTTGGTACCACACTTGGTCAAAAGCTGCCTTGATGCCAAGGGCAGTCACTCTCACCTCACCTCTGGAATTCAGCTCTTTTGTCCATGTTTCGACTAAGGCTGTAATGAGGTCTGGAGCCGAGTGGTCCAGGTGGAACCCAAACTGAGCATTGGTGAGCAAGTGCCACTTGATAGCACTGTCGACGACACCTTCCACCGTTTTGCTGATGATTGAGAGTAGTCTGATGGGCGGTAATTGGCAGAATTGGATTTGTTCAGCTTTTTGTGGACAGGACATACCTGGGCAATTTTCCACTTTGTCGGATAGATGCCAGTGTTGTAGCTGTACTGGAACAGCTTGGCTAGAGGTGCAGCTAGTTCTGGAGCACAAGCCTTCAGCACTACAGCCAGGATGTTGTCTGGGCCCATAGCCTTTGACATATCCATTGTGCTCAACCATTTCTTGATATCACATGGAGTAAATTAAATTGGCTGAAAACTGGCTTCTGTGATGGTCGGGACCTCAGGAGGAGGCCAAGATGAATCATCCACTCAGCACATCTGGCTGAAGATGGTTGCAAATGCTTCAGCCTTGTCTTTTGCATTCAAGTGCTGGGCTCCACCATCATTGAGGATGGGGATGTTCATGCAGCAGCCTCCTCCTTCCATTAGTTGTTTAATTGTCCACCACCATTCATGACTGGATGTGGCAGACTGCAGAGCTTTGATCTGATCTGTTGGTTGTGGAATCGCTTGCTCCTTCTGCTGTTTAGCATGCATGTAGTCCTATGTTGTAGCTTCAACAGATTGGCACCTCATTTTTAGGTACGCCTGATGCTGCTCCTGGCATGCTCTTCTACACTCTTCATTGAACCAGGGTCAGTCGTCTGGTTTGATGGCAATAGTAGAGTGAGGATATGCCGGGCCTCGAGGTTACAGATTGTGGTGGAATACAATTCTGCTGCTACTGATGCCCCACAGCGCCTCATGGATGCCCAGTTTTGAGCTGCTAGATCTGTTCTGAATCTATCCCATTTAGCACTGTGGTAGTGCCACACAATACGATGAAGGGTTTCCTCAGTGTGAAGACAAAACTTGTCTCCACAAGGACTGTGGTGGTCACTTCTACCAATACTGTTATAGACAGGTGCATCTGCGAGGGGTAGATTGGTGAGGGTGAGGTTTTTCTCTCATGTTGGCTCTTTCACCATTGCCGCAAGCCCAGTCTGGCAGCTATGTCTTCAGGGCTCGGTCAGTAGTGATACTACCGAGCCACCCAGAGTACATTCTGTGCCCTTGCTACCCTCAATGCTTCCTCCAAGTGGTGTTCAACATGGAGGAATACTGATTCATCAGCTGAGGGCTCCCAGGACCATTCCCTCCCAACTGTATACCACTGTGCTGCCACCCCTGGTGGGTCTCTCCTGCCAATGGGACAGGACATACCCAGGAATGGTGATGGAGGAGTCTGGGATGTTGGCTGAAAGGTATAATCTGAGATGGAGAATTAAATTACTGGGGATAAAGCAATACTCTGTGCTACTGCTCCAGATGTAAAGTGGGATGTGACTTACCAGTACTGAAGAAGAATCCCCAATATACAGGGAGTCTTGTGTGCTCATTAAAAAGGATTTTTCCAAACACATGGTATTGAGATCTTCTCTGTTATGTTTTCCATTTCACAATGTTGGACTTAATAGCCCATTAAGCCAGTTCTCCTATAATGTCATCATCACTCCATATTCAAATAAAAGCAATTTTTTAAATAAAGAATTTTTAAATCAACAAAGATTAAAATCAAAAAGAATGTTAATCATAATTTGTGGAAAATCTGTACAAAAGGGGAGATTTGGCTCAGTGCTATCTGCTCTAATCCTATTTCTCTTCCCTTTCCCTGTATCCTTTTATAATTTTCCGTTTCAAATATTGGGCTGGAATTTACAGTGGGTAATAATGGCAAACTAACACCATTCGGCATTATTACTCCTTTGAAACTGACCGGAACTTCAGGATGTAGCGCACGCGCATCTAAACGCCGAGATCCTGAAGTTGCGGTCAGTCATTCACTGCTCCGACACTGGCTGCGCTGTGGCTTTATTACACTGACCGATTTGGTCTTCCATGTATATTAAATGACATGCAAATAATACAACCCGGTTCCCAGGCTCCGACCACCTCGAGAGCATGCTGCGACCTAAGAGAACAACACAAGTCCTGGAGTGACCAATTACCGCCCGCCAGGCCCTCCACGCAGCCGCGTGGCTCTGGATCTCGAGAACGCTCTGCCTTAAAGGGGAAACGGGTTCTATTCTTATGCTATAATACAACCGTAGCCTGTGCTTATGTAATACGTAGGTTGCACGTTTAGCTGAGGCCACGTTTTTAGGTGTTTACCCAGCTTCTAATCTTTTCAGCCTTTGTGCTATACGTTTTGTTAATAATACAGTAAGTACTTGGGTCAAATGTTTATTCCGTTCCCAAGACCTAGATGTTTTCATTCTCTGCTCTTGCATTCCCAAACTGTTGTTCATATATAGAGACAAGATTAAGATTTTCCTTTCTCCCACATTTCCTCCACCATTAAAAATGCTAAAAGAAATGAATGCTGGGATAGATTGATGTTTTAAATCATTCTAATAGTGTCCTTGTATAAAGCCCATATAATTGTATTGGTGGTTTTAAGAGCAGGGCGTGACTCCTTAAACCTTCTAGCGCATTTTTGGAGCAGGAGGAAAGTACATTGAAATTTGATCTCTAGCAAGGCCAAATGGAAAGAGTTTATTCTTGAAGATGAATGTGCATCAATCTCTTTTTTTTTCCCCCCTAGTTCTTCTTTAATATCTGTTTAGTGAATGGGTTTTAATGGTGCATTTACACCATAGCTTTTGGTCTGAACCAGTTATAGTGTAAATGTTGCCCAAATGTGGAGTTGGGACCTGACCTGACACCAGAATGAAGCGGAGTGGTGCTTCTTGGAGGAGGGAATCTCACTTAGCTGTGCTTCAGAGTCAGTTTGGGTCTTCACACCCAAATTGCTTTTCAGCTCGGCTTTGTGAAGCAGTTTCAGGTTTCAAACAACTGTGAACTTGTGGATTATGAATGCATCACAAGAGTTTATTTTCCTTTGCCCGCTTCACATTACTGATAAAGGCTTTAGCCCTAAGCATATGATCTTGAGCTATCTGACCTGTTACTGTGTACAGACCACAGCCTTTGGGCTTTAAACATTTGCGTTCTTTACATTTACGTTAAAATGTTTTTGCACCGTGTTTTTGTTTAGATTGATGATGTGGATAATCCGTCATGGCAGGCCCAAATCCGGGGCATCAAACACTGGAAGCTGGAACCCCCTGCAGAATGCTACTATGAATGCTCTTCTCTGGAAGCCATTGTGTACCCTGGGCAGATCAGTAAGTAATATGGTACTGTGCGTACTTCCAGTGAGCATCCTCGCAACTCTCCCAACCAACATTTTATAACATTGGAAAGAAGTGATGACCCCCGAACTTCACATTTACCCCTATAATTTACTGTTGTATTCACAGGGATCAATATTATACCTGGATCTAGGGTTCCCACAGCCCTGTATTTGCATCTGATTGCATTAAACAGTTCAGGCTTGTCACCACATACCCTGTGGTGCCGAGAAACGGAACAATACAATTTGATATTATGCAATTATTTGTCAGTCGGAGATTAATTTGCATGCTGACGTCTGATGGGCTGTGTCCAAAGCCTCGTTTTGATGGTGGTTGTGCCACTATTGAGAACCAGCCCAGTGAGCTATTGAAGTGTAATACTGGATAATTCACTTTGTGCAGCAAAGATAAAGGCAGTCTGTCAGTGGGTGTTAGCTGGTCCGTGAATGCAGGATTATATTTGAATTACTCATTTATTGTTGGGCTGCAGATCAAATGACCACAACAGACAGGAGGTCTGACTGTGTAATGCACAGAGTCATTCCAGATAGGTTTTAAACAATGGGATCAATTTATACCATCTTCTTCTGAAAGAGTGCAGTATTTTGAACTAAATTTTACAGATGAATACCCAGCTCAACAGGCCGCATTTACCAGAAACTCATACAGCATGACTGTGGAGAGAGGAAGTAAAGAATCCCCGTGACCTTAAAAGCAGAACAAATTCCATTTCAGATTTTCCTCTATTTTAACAGTGCCTTTACCAGTTATAGGATGTATAAGTACCTCATTAAATCATATCTGAAGAGCTCTGATGACTATTGCACCATGACAGAAGGTCCCAGATTAAATCCTTTGCTAAATTAGCTGACCTCAGCTGGGTGACCGGTCAGACGTGACAATTGACCTACTGGGCAAAAGGCAGGGGTGGGTGCGAGGGAGAGAAATAAAAGCAGCAAGGATTCCCACTGCCCATCATTATACAGTGACCCCTGTGGCGAATGATAGGCCAGACGCTTGGGAGTTTGAAAGTATGAGTGACTTGGGGAGAGCTTTTCCCCAGTAAGTGGACTTGGAAGGAGGTATGGGAATGTGGGTGCCAAGGCATACAAGGAAATGGTCAGAGATGTCCTTGTGTTTGACCCCTGCACGTGTATTAATAGTGGATGAGTCGGAATGTTCTCTGCTGTGATACCCCAGTCTGTTACCTCTCACTGTCTAGTTACATGAGCAATGGTTGAGGGGCTGTGGTCACTACTGCAACAATAGCCCAGTGAGAGAGACTGCTTCAGCAGAGGAGTGGACTAAATTGAGAGCCGGAAGCAACAAACATATTTAAATAATTTATAGTCATCTAGCTGGATCCTATAAATGGTTGAACGAACAGTGAACCTTATTAGCACAAACTGAGAGGCGAACAAAGCATTCCTGTTGGTCAGGGATTCAGCTCATTTGAGGTCGTCAACTCCATACTGACTAGTGGAACTGCAGCCAAGAGTTTGTTAATGCATGATTTATAGTAATCGTATGATTTTGTTTTAGTGTTAAGTGGATATTTCTCTGCTTATTGAAGATGGTACAGTTTTAAAAGCCACAGACACCTGCCGTGTGCTGCACTGTTACTGTTCTAAGACATCACATTACTGACTAGCTGCAAAACCACATCCTTCCACGCATGTCATCCAAAGTAAAGGCACCAATAGCATGACAGATACTGAAGCATTTGGTCCCAAGGCACTACCATTATTTATAGAAGACACATGAAAAATGCAACAAAATACTAAACTAAAACATAAGTGTTTCTTTATGTATAATATCACACAAATAGCCACATCTTGGCTCACGAATCATGGAATTTTCACACCATTTACAAAATAAATGTACTGCTGCCATGAACAGAGACCCATTAGAATTGCATACAAGAACCTGTCTAGTGATCTAGCCATCAGTATCCTCCAATGAGGGTGAACAATATAAACTGTAGCGAATATCCAACAGAGCAACACCAAGAGTCGCATTGAACACCAAGTAAATTGTTTATAAATTTTGGTATTTTTTTTTTAAATAGAGAAATCATTGCAGGCTTTTTAGAGCCTGAGATTGGTGCCATACTGTACCTGTGAGGGAACTTTGTCAAATTATTTCAACGTAACCCAGAGTGCAGTATTCTCTATGTTGTACTTATTAGGAACATAGAAAAAGACCAGCTACTCCATCAAGCCTGTCCCATCCCAACATGGTGCAGCCTACACACAAATCAACCCCACCCTGGAGACACACATTCTCCTGGGAGAGGCAAAAAGCCAGAGTAAAAACTCGAATGCCTCATGCTGCATTATCTATATTGAAAGACATCTGCCAGACAGGGGCCCATTTCCCCCACTGCATATAGATCTACCGACAGACGAGGTCCTAACTCCCGCACATATCCTGGTGTCATCCACAAACTCGCAGACCATTTCCCTGATGCCTTTATCCAGATCATTAATGCTTGTCGGCTTTTGATATAATTTGCAAGTGGAAATGATAATACACAAGTAAAACATCAAGGAGCTGCATGTTAAAGGTAGATGTACTCATTCCTTAATTCTCAGTTTCTCTCCTGCATTTTTCAGACAGCTCACTGAATGACCAAACTAAAAGGATCATTAATAGGACTGGGATATGGTTTTGTGATTCTCCCTGCAGTACACTGCACCTCCATGTACTGTATTACTGCAGGTTAAATGTTAATTGATCCACAAGTGCAACAACTGGGACAGGAGAGAAAATGATAGGAGACATATCTCCAATCCCCACCCCCCAACTCTTTATAAGTGGTTGCACTTGTGGATTTACTGATGCGGTGTGCTCCTCAGTTACCTTGTGCAGCCAGTCACATTTTATTGTCAGAACTAGGGTTGCTGTCCTTTGTCCTTAGTTGTACTTTATGATGAGAATTATACGCAAAAGCTTATATAACTTAGGAGCTAGACAAAAATGTGATTGACTTCACAGTGGTTACGTATGTTGGTGACAAAGTTGGCACTTGTTTGACTCCAGCCTCCAATCCATTTGGCCAGCATCTTGTGGAAGGCTGGAGGGAAAGGAAGGTTCGAACGTTAACCAGAATACCCTTCTTGATTTGCTGTGAAGGGAATTATTGGTGTTCAGCAAGACTGCTATAGCCCAAATTGCTATGGTTTCTGTGACCTCAGAGAAAAAGTATAAAACAAACTTGTTTCATTGCCTAGGTGCCACAGTCAAATTCTAGACAAATTATATTAATCAAAACTGTATGCCTAGAAGTGGAATCAGGCAAAGCACTAAGCAAATGCAGCCAATTCTGTACCCAAATAAGAGTACTGCAAAATCATCCAAATACACCGTCAGATTCCACATGTATGCCGACAACACCCAGCTGTACCTCGCCACCATCTCTCTCGACCCCTGCACTACCTCTGATTTGTCACGTTGCTTGTCCAACATCCAGTATTGGATGAGCAAAAATTTGCTCCAATTAAATATTGGGAAGACCGAAGCCATTGTCTTTGGTCTTCGCCACAAACTCCGTTCCCTAGCCATCGATTCCATCCCCCCTTCCTGGCCACTGTCTGAGGCTGAACCAGAGTGTTTGCAACCTCACTGTCCTATTTGAGCCTGAGCTGAGCTTCCGACCCCATATCCTCTCCATCACCAAGAGCGACTACTTCCACCTCTGTGATATCAACCGTCTTCACCCCTGCCTCAGCCCATCTGCTGCTGAAACCCTCATCCATGCCTTTGTTACCCACAGACTTCACTATTCCAATACTCTCCTGGCCGGCCTTCCACTTTCCACCATCCGTAGACTTGAGTTCATCCAAAACTCTGCTGCCCGTATCCTAACTCGCATCATGTCCCGTTCACCCATCACATCTGTGCTCACTGATTTCCGTTGATTCCCAATCCGGCAACGCCTTTATTTTAAAATTCTCATCCGTGTTTTCAAATCCCTCCACGGCCTTGCCCCACCCTGCCCCATCTCTGTAATCTCGTCCAGCCCTACAACCCTCCGAGATCTCTGCACTCCTCCAATTCTGGCCATTTGCACATCCCCAATTTCCATCGCTCCATGCCTTCAGCTGCCTAGGCCCTAAACTCTGGAATTCCCTCCACAAGCCTTTCCACTTCTTCACCTCTCTCTCCTCCTTTAAGTCATTGCTTAAAACCTACCTCTTTGACCAAGATTTTGGTTTCCCGTTCTAATATCTCTATGCGGCTCAGGATTAAATTTTGTCTAACACTCCTGTGAAGCACCTTGGGATGTTTTACTATGTTAAAGGTACTATATAAATGCAAATTGTTATTATTCGAGGTACCGTCTTTCAGATTAGACATTAAACTGAGACCCCATCTAGCCTCTCGGGTGGACCTGAAAGATCCTATGTCACTATTCGAAGAAGTAGTGCAGGGGAGTTCTCCTAGTGTCCTGGCTAATATTTATCCCTCAACTAATACATTTGTGTTGCCGTGTTTCCTATATTACAACAATGACTACACTTCAAAAGTATTTAATTGGCTGTAAAGCGCTTTGCGATATCCTACAGTCGTGAAAATCGCTATATTAATGCACAATCTTTTTCAAATGCAGGAACTTGGTGTTAATGCATTTTGGTACTGCTCTTCCTCTTAAAGCCACTGTGTTGGGGTAAGGGGAGGGGGAACTGTCAGGGTTCCAACTCCTGATGGCTATCCAAAGACCCCCTGTGTTGCACCTGTGATGCACCCATGGTTTAATAGCCTGTCAACACTCATTGGATATGCTCAGACATGAAGTGTGGTCATGTGGGCGAGGTACTGGAGAGTTACTGGCACCTGTGGAACAAGACCCCAGCAGTGAGGGGGCGGGGGGAGCGGGTTAGAGAGAAAGGTCTATATCTGAATGATCCAGGTTGATGACACACAAGCATTTATCACCTTTATACAAGACGTGTTCTATGGTTTCAGCTGTTAACATAATATAACATCTTTGCTGACTCGGTGCTGGGCAGCTTGTACCAATTGCACACTTATTTAAAAAAAAAAAAAAAAAAAAATTATTTGCACCACAGGCGCAGACTTCCTTTCCAAGAAAAGGCCACTTCACAGTGAACTCTTGTATATTATGGTGATCATGCATCAAAAACCCACAAAAAGCTGTGACTTACAGCTGTATAATGATGCCTCTATTCACTACAGCTATTTCTAGTAGCTGTTGCATTATCAAACTGACCCCCCTTCCCCCCCCCCCCCCCCGCCGCCCCCCACACACCTGATCAGATCTGTGTGCTGATGTAATTTGTCACATTTGCAAATAGGAAAATCAGTAATCTAGGTGGCTCAGTAACTGCACGGTATTCATATTATTCTCAGTAATAGACTTCTGAAGTCCCACATCACTTTAAAAAGTAAATTGCTCAACAGTGGATTTCACAGCAACATGAAGTTTGTGCAACATTTCATTTCTCTAACTTGCTGCAGTTAGCCTGAGTGAAGTAGTTGAAGTTATTCAATATATCCATCTGTAAATCACCTTGGCTGTAAATGTGTTAAAAGCTGGGTGAAAAGTTACTCACTAACTTTATTTATTTTAGCTGTTTATTTCTGTTAGCACAAGATAGCTGGAGAAAGCACACGATTTGAGATTTGGGTTTGTAATCACTTAAATATTAAGTGGTCACCTATACTCTTTTACTGATCAGTTGTGATAAAATGGAGAGTAATACAGAGGAGCAAGGGACCAGACGCAGAGCTGCTGATTTCAGTGCTCAATTCTAAACTCGAGGGCAAGTGACTTTTAGAGCAAAGCATTAGAAATTAACCTTCAATTAGGTTACTTGGTTAGGTCCTTTAAAAAAGGGGAGTCTTGCATAAGAATCAAGATGTCTGATTGTATCTTCAACCCTACCACGAGTTTCCCAAACCTGCGTCCACAACTGCATGCAAGACAACTTACACATCCCAGCTCATTTTTATTGTAGGGAGGATCAGTCAGTATGCAGATGGTACTTTGTATTCTATTGATCTTCTTTCAGCGGCTTGGCTGCAGTTGATCTGTGTTGCAGGCGAGAAGTTGCTACATACACTACAGCCTCTGCGCACATGTGCCTAATGTTCTGCAGACCTTGCACACTGGACAGCAACTCCAGGCACTTCACAGAAGCTGTGACTCTGTTCTCACCCTTACCCTGTTACATAAGTAAGTGTATGTGATACGCTGAAAAGCACAGTTGTTGCTGCTGTAACTTTGTTTTCCTCTCCCTTTTAGTTGTGCTGGACACAAATAAATGGTTTCACGAAACGCACATTTTGGGAGAAGAGCTCAGCATTACTATCGGTTCGGAATATGACTGAGCTCCGCCAGGTCTTAACCTCGGGAAAAGAAACACTAAACGCCACTTTGTTAATGGCATCAGAGGAAGAATGGCGAAGGACTGCAGGATTGGTTACCAACTCTGTTCTAGTTTGGGTGTAATCCCAGATGTGTGCATTGGAGGACAATTCCACACAACCTCAAATGGTGGTCAACTGAACAGATTGTACATCTCTCTTAACTGGTGCTCTTTTAAAGCTTCGTTTAAGAATATTAATTATTGTTTGGTAATTCTGAACATTTAAACCAGTGCAATAGAGGTGAATGGAACTCACTAACACACGGTTTCTGTTACTATCTTTTTAAAAAAAACATTTCCTGCAGGGATAACACTCTTTTCCTTTTGGATAGCTGTCTTTCAGAAAATGAGACTGGAAGTGGGGCTGTCCCAGGAGTGTGTCAATATTTCCTTGGGAGACCTCCACACAGAATTTAAAGTTAGTCGTAGAGTGCTCCAACCAAATTCAACACAGGTTTCAGAAATAGTGCCTTATTTCCCCCCTCCCCCGCCCCCCCCCCACCAAACTCCTCCAGACATTCTTCAGCTCTCTGGTCTGGACACTTCAGCAAATTTCAGACCGTAGCTGTCTCTCCAGTTCTCCTGCTAGATTCTCCCATTCACTTCAGCTTCTGTACAGCAACTATGTATTTTCTTTAAAATGAAGTTTCACATGGCTGACTGATGGGCTTAAACATAGAAACATAGAAGATAGGAGCAGGAGTAGGCCATTCGGCCCCTCGAGCCTGCTCCACCATTCAATGCGATCATGGCTGATCATCCAATTTCAGTACCCGGTCCCTGCTTTCTCCCCATACCCCTTGATCCCTTTAGCCTTAAGAAATATATCCAACTCCTTCTTGAATATAATGAATGAATTGTCCTCTACTGCCTTCTGTGGTAGAGAATTCCACAGGTTCACCACTCTCTGGGTGAAGAAATTCCTCCTAATTTCTGTCCTAAATGGCCTACCCCTTATCCTTAGACTATGACCCCTGGTTCTGGACTCCCCGACCATTGGGAACATCCTTCCTGCATCTAGTCTGTCCAGTCCTGTCAGAATTTTATAAGTTTCAATGAGATCCCCTCTCATTCTTCTAAACTCCAGCGAGTACAAGCCCAATCGTCCCAATCTCTCCTCATACGTCATTCCTGCCATCCCAGGTATCAGCCTGGTGAATCTTCGCTGAACTCCTTCCATGGCAAGAACATCCTTCCTCAGAAAAGGTGACCAAAACTGCACACAATACTCAAGATGTGGTCTCACCAAGGCCCTGTACAACTGCAGCAAGACATCCTTGTTTCTATACTCAAACCCTCTCGCTACAAAGGCCAACATACCATTTGCCTTCTTAACCGCCTGCTGCACCTGCATGCTTACCTTCAGCGACTGGTGCACAAGGACACCCAGGTCTTGTTGCACTTCCCCTTCTCCCAATCTATTGCCATTCAGATAATAATCTGCCTTCCTGTTTTTGCCACTGAAGTGGATAACCTCACATTTATCCACGTTATATTGCATCTGCCATGCTTTTGCCCAATCACCCAACCTATCTAAATCATCCTGGAGTTTCTTGGCATCCTCCTCACAGCACACACACCCACCCAGCTTTATGTCGTCTGCAAATTTGGAGATATTGCATCTAGTTCCCTTGTCTAGATCATTAATATATATTGTGAATAGCTGGGGTCCAAGGACCGATCCCTGCGGTACCCCACTAGTCACTGCCTGCCACTTGGAAAAAGACCCGTTTATTCCAACTCTTACCAGTTCTCTATCCAAGTCAATACCTTGCCCCCAATCCCATGTGCCTTAACTTTACACGCTACTCTCTTATGCGGGTCCTTATCAAAAGCCTTCTGAAAGTCCAAATACACCACATCCACTGGTTCCCCCTTATCTATTTTACCAGTTACATCCTCAAAAAATTCCAGTAGATTAGTCAAGCACGATTTACCTTTTGTAAATCCATGTTGACTTTGTCCGATCCTGTCATTGTTTTCCAAGTGCTCTCCTATTACATCTTTTATAATGGACTCCAGCATTTTCCCCACTACTGATGTCGGGCTTACCGGTCTATAATTCCCCGTTTTCTCTCTACCACCTTTTTTGAATAGTGGGGTAACATTAGCTACCCTCCAATCCATGGTTGGAAGATGATCAGCAATGCATCTACTATTTCTAGGGCCACTTAAGTACCCTAGGATGTAGATTATCAGGCCCTGGGGATTTATTGGCCTTCAATCCCATCAGTTTCCCTACAAATACTGATTTCTTTCAGTTCCTCCCTTTCATCAGACCCTATGTTCCCCGACATCTCTGGGAGGTTATTTGTGTCCTCCTTTGTGAAGACAGAACCAAAATATGTATTTAATTGGTCCACCATTTCTTTGTTCCCCATTATAAATTCCCCTGATTCTGACTGCAAGGGACCTACGCTTGACTTCACCAATCTTTTTCTCTTCACATATCTATAAAAGCTTTTAGTCAGTTTTTATGTTCCCTGCAAGCTTACTCTCATATTCAATTTTCCCCTTCTTAATTAATCCCTTTGTCCTCCTTTGTTGAATCCTAAACTGCTCCCAATCCTCAGGTTTACTGCTTTTTCTGGCCAATTTAGATGTCCTCTCCTTGGATCTTATGCTATCCCTAATTTCCGTTGTTAGCCACGGTTGAGTCACCTTTTTTGTTTTATTTTTATGCCAAACTGGGATTAACAAATTCTGTAGTTCATCCATGCGGTCTTTGAATGTTTGCCATTGCCTATCCACCGTCAACCCTTTGAGTGACATTCCCCAATCAATTCTACCCAACTCGTGCCTCAGACCATCGTAGTTTCCTTTATTTAAATTCAGGACCCTAGTCTCTGAGTCAACTACTTCATTCTCCATCTTAATGAAGAATTCGATCATATTATGATCGCTCCGACCCAAGGGGCCTCGTACAACAAGATTGCTAATTAATCCTTTCTCGTTACATAATACCCAGTCTAAGATGGCCTGATCTCTGGTTGGTTCCTCGACATATTGGTCCAGGAAACCATCCCATAAACACTCCAGGAATTCCTCCACCACAGTATTGTTACTAATTTGGTTGCCCAATCTATATGTAGATTAAAGTCACCCATGAAGACTGCTGTGCCCTTATTGCACGCTTCTCTAATTTACCTTTTAATGCCATCCCCAACCTCCGCATTACTGTTTGGAGGTCTATATACCACTCCCACTAACGTTTTCTGCCCCTTGGTATTTCTCAGTTCTACCCATACAGATTCCACATCATCAGAGCTAATATCCTTCCTTACAATTGTGTTAATCCCTTCTTTAACCAGCAATGCTACCCCACCTCCCTTTCCTTTTTGCCTATCTTTCCTGAATATTGAATACCCCTGGATGTTGAGTTCCCAGCCTTGGCCACCCTGGAGCCATGTTTCCGTAATCCCAATCAAATCATATTCGTTTACCTCTATTTGCACAGCTAATTCATCCACCTTAGTACGAATGCTCCTCGCATTAAGACACAAGGCCTTCAGGCTTGTTTTTTTAACGCTCTTAGACCTATTAGAATTATTATTTACTGTGGCCATGTTTGATTTAAACCGTTGATTTCTCTGACTGCTACTTTCGTTTTTCTCCTTCCTATCTTTTGCTTTTATCCTTGTTTCCCTTTCCTCTGTCCCCCTGCTCAGGTTCCCAACCCCTGCCATTTTAGTTTAAACCCTCCCCCAGAGCACTAGCAAACACTCCCCCTAGGACATCGGTCCCGGCCCTGCCCAGGTGCAAACCGTCCGGTTTGAACTGGTCCCACCTCCCCCAGAACCGGTTCCAATGTCCCAGGAATTTGAATCCCTCCCCCTCGCAGCATTTCTCCAGCCACGTATTCATCTGAAATATCCTTCTATTTCTACTCTGACTAGCACGTGGCACTGGTAGCAATCCTGAGATTACTACCTTTGAGGCCCTATTTTTTAATTTACCTCCTAACTCCTTATATTCAGCTTTTAGGACCTCATCCCGTTTTTTACCTATATCGTTGGTACCTATATGCACCACGACAACTGGCTGTTCACCCTCCCCTTCCAAAATGTTCTGCAGCCGCTCTGAGACATCCTTGACCCTTGCACCAGGGAGGCAACACACCATCCTGGAGTCTCGTTTGCGGTCACAGAAACGCCTATCCCCCTTACAATAGAATCCCCTATTACTATAACTCTACCCCTCTTTTTCCTCCCGTCCTGTGCAGCAGAGCCACCCCTGGTGCCAGGAAGTTGGCTGCTGCTGCCTTCCACTGATAAGCCATCCCCCCCAACAGTACTCAAAGTGGTGTATCTGTTTGAGAGGGGGATGTTCACAGGGGACCCCTGCACTACCTGCCTGCGCCTAGTACTCTGTTGGTCACCCCTTCCCTTTCTGCCTGTCCAACCTTTGCCTGCGGTGTGACCAACTGCTTAAACGTGTTATCCACGACTTCCTCAGCATCGCAAATGGTCCAGTATGTATCCAATCGCAGCTCCAGCGCCGCAATACGGTCTGCCAGTAGCTGCAACTGGACACACTTCCTGCACACATAGTTGTCAGGGACACAGGAAGTGTCCCTGAGTTCCCACATAGCGCAGGAGGAGCATGCCACGGGGCCGGGCTCTCCTGTCATGACTTACCCTTTAATTAATTGAAATTAAATTAAATCAAATCAATCCCACTCATTACAGTACAGTTAAATGGTATATTTAAGGGCCCTGGTTTACCAACAGTCCCCGCTACACCACAGAGAGCTTAGAAACTATAAACCACAGAGTTAAGGTTTAAAAAGAGAGAAATACTCACCAACCAATCACTTACCTGCTTTCTGGTGAAGTCACACTTCGATTACTTTTTACTTCTCTCCCTCTGAGTTCGGAGATTGGTACGCTCTGAGGCCTACCTGGTCTCTGGCGCCTTTTTATATCACCGCTCCTTCGAGATTCCCGCCGCCACTGCCGCTCTGAGGCCTACCTGGTCTCTGGCGCCTTTTTATATCACTGCTCCTCCGAGATTCCCGCCGCCGCTGCCGCTCTCTTTTGCAAAGTATACAGAACGTTACAACTCATTCCAGCATTTTAAAATCGGTTCACAGGTTATTGATCCCATTACTTGCCACTTTGTGAAAGTACAGTGCTCTGCATATCTGGGCTGTTGACCCCTCTTCTTCACCCCACCTTTTTTTTTTTTTGTTAGTCGGTCCTTTGAAGTCGCTATCCAGTCTGAGCATCAGTTCTAATGAGGAGGTCCCACTTGTAAGGTTAACTTAGCTTTCTCGTTCAGATACTGTATTGAATTACATAGAAATTACAACATGGAAACAGCCCCTTTGGCCCAACAGTGCTGGTGTTTATCCTCCATGTGAGCAGTAGTCCTAATGTTCCTGCCCTATTCCCATAGTCCAGCTACTAACTGAATTGTTCATTTCCTGCTGTTAAAGCAATGCACACGTTAAATATTCAAGAACATTATAGGCTTCAAATGAGATGAGTTTGCAGCCACCACCTTTTTGTTCCTATTTTTAAAATATTTTCAAAGTGGCAGGAAATGTTGGTGGTGGTTCCTGCTCCCGATTGCTATCCGGTGAACTCTGCTGGTTCAGAGTGAGCCATTGGCTTAGTAGTAGAGTCAGAAGGTGCAGGGTTCGAACCCCAGTCCTGGCAAGTGGAGACCAGAGCTCGGGCTCTGAATCCTGGGTTGACATCTGGTGGGATACTTGGATGTGGTTGCTCTACCACCACCCCCCCCCCCATCCCCATCGTGTGGGTATTGGGAGCCCATAAAAACCTCCCACTGTATAGGACTAACCACCTTATCAACTGGTATAAAGATGGGAGGAGCATTCATGTCGCAGCCTGTCCGATTTTAATCAGCCTGTGAATCCTTCTATCACTTCACACTATTCTCCAAGGGAAGGGTGTGAAGATATGAAAACAACCTCCCTGCTGGACATGTGTAAGTGAACACAGGATCGGGTTCAGCTGTGGTGTTCTCTTTGGATAAACGGCTTACCAGTGCACTGTACATAGTGCACTTTGGGCTAGGCTTACATATGCGGCAATGGAGAGCTGCTTGCATCTGTGCAACTGTACCTGTCTTAATGAGAGGGAGAAGAATGAAAACAGTTCATTTAAGCCCAATTGACGTTGACCTTTGTGGAAACGCAAACGTCAACAGTACTGCCGATGCACGTGTTGATTCTTTACTGCCCATTGCGATAGATTATATCTCCTCCCATTACCAGTTTTCACCCCAAGGAGACAGGGTTTTGACTCCTTGTCAAAGGATGAGGTAATGGAGGCCATTTTTCCACATGAGCCTTGGCAGTATCGCATGGCTATTTGACCGCAGGAGATTTCACAGCAATGTCCACTTGGATGCGCCTCGAGCAGGGGCTGCTGGATAGTGATCGAGAGCGGATACCCTGGCAAGATTTTGCTTCCTTAACCCAGGGGGACTGAGGCCAATTGTTCTCCTACTGCCACCCCAGCTGAGATGTTCTAACTCGCCCCTGATTAAATGTGAGACCTTCCAGGTCTGTAAGGCTCAGCTACTTCCCAGAGGCAATCACTTAGCTCTCACAAGGCTCCACTGTAGATACTGGTTTTGCCCAGGACAGAATATCTGGAGTCAGAATTGTGTACAACTTACTCAAACTTTGTAGCTTCTAGCTAGTACTGGGATCACGAATTCATTTACATAGCCTTAAGTGATAAACAGAAGATTTTCTGGCATCTGTTAATTTTCCTATGTGTATTGTCTTTATACAGAAACAAAATTTTAAATTATTACATAGAATTAGATAGAATATGCTGCAGAGAAACAGGCCATTTGACCCAACTAGTTTGTGCTGGTGTTTACGAGTCTCCTCCCATTCTATCTACCTCATCTCAGCCTTTCAACATATCTTTCTATTCCCTTTTCTCTCATATACTTGTCTAAAAGCATCTAAGCTATTTGCCACAACCACTTCCTTTGGTAGTGAGTTCCACATTCTAACCACTGAGTAAAAAAATATATCTGTATTTCTCCATTGGATTTATTAGTAACTTTCTTGTATTTATGGTTCCTAGTTTTGGATTCTGCCACAAGTGGAAACATTCTCTTCGCATCTACCATGTTCAACCCATTCATAACTTTAAAAACCTCTATCAGGTCACCTCAGTCTTCTCTTTTCTAAAGAAAAAAGCCCCAAACCATTTCAATCTTTCCTGATCGCTGTAATCTCTCAGTTCTGGTAAATCTTTTTTGCACTTTCTCCAGTGCTTAGATGTCCTTTTTTATAGTATGGAGACCAGAACTGTGCACAGTACTCTTAACTGTGACCTGACCAGGGTCCTATACAAGTTTAACATAACTTCACTGCTTTTGGATTCTGCACCCCTAGAAATAAATTCCAGTGCTTTGTTAGCATTTTTAATTTCTTTGCTAACCTGCAATGCTGCTTTTAATTTGTTCACTAGTATCCTTGATCCCTTTGCTCTTCTACCCCGTTCAATTTCTTATTTTCTAAGGTGTAGGTGATGTTTCTATTTTTCCTACCAAAGTGCATCACCTTACATTTATCTGTTAAAGTTCATTTCCCACCTGACTGCCCAGTCTGCAAGTTTTCTAATGTCTTCTTGTATTATGTTGCATTCTTCCTCAGTGTTAGCTACATCCCTCCCCTTTTTTGGTATCATCTGCAAATTTTGATATTGTTACCTGTTCAAGTCCAAATCATTAATGTAAATTATGAATAACTGTGGTTCCAGCACTAATCCTTGTGAAACACCGCTTTCTACCATATTCCAATCTGAATAACTACCCTTGACCCCTACTCTCTTTTTCTATTTTTTAGCCAATTTGCTATCCATTTAGCTATTTGTCTTCTAACTCCACATGCCCTAACCTTTGTCATGAGCTGACCGTGTGATACCTTATCAAAGGCCTTTTTCAAAATCCAAGTATATGACATCTACTGTATTACCCTTGTCTACTCTTTCCATTACCTCTTCAAAGAATTCTATCAGATTAGTTAAGCATAGCTTAGCCTTTCGGAATCCATGCTGACTTTTTATTATATTTTCTGTCTCTAGATGCTTTTCTAACACTTCTTTTAGTATAGATTCCAGTATCTTTCCTACCACTGACGTTAAGCTGACTGGTCTATAGTTCCCGGGTTTTGTTCTATCTCCCTTTTTGTATATAGGAACAACATTAGCTGTCTGCCAGTCCTCTGGCACTGCCCCCTCTTCCATGGAGATATATTATATTTATATATCTGGTGCCTCTGCTATCTCCTCCCTAGTTTCCTTAAGTATGCGTGGGTGCAAACCATCCAAACCTGGGGTTTTATCCTCTTTTAGTTTTGCTAATTTGTCAATTATTTTCTCCCTTTCTATCCCAACTGTATTAATATTCATTTTACGCTCATCCTCTAGTGAAGTGTCTATTTCGTAATGTTTAGCTCGGCTGGTCTCAGAAAAGGGAAAAAATGATCCAAGAGAATTTCCTGGCACCACTGCGAGGGAAAGGAGCACAATGGCAAGTCAGCAACAGTTCCTTACAGCATTGCCTTCGGACATTCCAAAACTCTTTGCACACATGTGCAACAGCAAACCGTGCACTGTGACACTACCTGTCACATGATGCTGTAAACCATCTCGGTTGAATGTTCCAATCCAGCACAATACAACAACAACTTGTAGTTATATCGCGCCTTTAACGTAGTAAAACGTCCCACTGCACTTCACAGGACTGTTATAAGACAAAAAATTTGACACCGAGCCACATAAGGGGGAATTAGGGCAGGTGACCAAAAGCTTGGTCAAAGAGGTAGGTTTTAAGGAGAGTCTTAAAGGAGGAAAGAGAGGTTTAGGCAGGGAATTCCAGAGCTTGGGGCCTAGGCAACAGAAGGCATGGCTACCAGTGGTTGTGCGATTATAATCCTCATAACTATACTCGGTGCTCCTAGCTTAGAATTGTAAGGAAACTTACCGGCATCTTTAGTGTATATGGGTGTATATAATAAATACGTGGGAAGAAGTTATAGGCTGTAACTTAATTGTAGGATTCGAGTGGCCTTCACCAAACACACGAGTGTCAGTTCACATTCGCCTGTGATCTCATCCAAACTCCTTATTTAGAGCCTGTAATTGCGGTCCGTATCCTGATTATTCCATATTTCATTCTAAAGCAGGTGAGCTTTTAAGCGTTGTGTTTTGGCATCGCGTTCTAAGCAGTGGACGTCAAGGCCTTTTGAAGTGCAGAGCTCAGCGTATTAATTGCAGCAGCTGTTAACCTCAGTTACACATTTGTCTCCAAATTCATTGGCTTTGCTTGTTTACAGTGATGACACTTCTGTAACTGCAGTGTTTGTAGTGTATAACGTGCTTAGTATGTAGTTTAAAGGTTACTGTTAGAAAGTGGTTATCCTGACCTTGCTTTATAATATTTACGGTCCTATGGACACTTACTGTCAAAATTTCTCAAGTTACTTGATGTAACCCATGTATGTGACATATGGAAATAAAGCATTTCTGTGGTAATGGGTTATTACACTTATAATTCTCTTTATTGATGGTGTTCAAGATGATGTTTAAACTAGTCATAGTATAATAATCTGCAGTGTCAGTCTGCTTCCAGGGGCTATGTTTGACAGGGTTAAAAACTCAGAGACTAGGGTCCTAAATTTAAATAAAGGAAACTACGATGGTCTGAGGAGCGAGTTGGGTAGGATTGATTGGGGAATGTCACTCAAAGGGTTGACGGTGGCTAGGCAATGGCAAACATTCAAAGACCGAATGGATGAACTACAGAATTTGTTCATCCCAGTTTGGCATAAAAATAAAACAAAAAAGGTGACTCAACCGTGGCTAACAAGGGAAATTAGGGATAGCATAAGATCCAAGGAGAGGACATCTAAATTGGCCAGAAAAAGCAATAATCCTGAGGATTGGGAGCAGTTTAGGATTCAACAAACGGATTAATTAAGAAGGGGAAAATAGAATATGAGAGTAAGCTTGCAGGGAACATAAAAACTGACTGCAAAAGCTTTTATAGATATGTGAAGAGAAAAAGATTGGTGAAGTCAAGCGTAGGTCCCTTGCAGTCAGAATCAGGGGAATTTTATAATGGGGAACAAAGAAATGGCGGACCAACTAAATACATATTTTGGTTCTGTCTTCACAAAGGAGGACACAAATAACCTCCCAGAGATGCCGGGGAACATAGGGTCTGATGAAAGGGTGGAACTGAAAGAAATCAGTATTTGTAGGGAAATGGTGTTAGGAAAATTGATGGGACTGAAGGCTGATAAATCCCCAGGGCCTGATAATCTACATCCTAGGGTACTTAAGGAAGTGGCCCTAGAAATAGTAGATGCATTGCTAGTCATCTTCCAGAACTCGATAGACTCTGGAACAGTACCCATGGATTGGAGGGTAGCTAATGTTACCCCACTATTCAAAAAAGGTGGTAGAGAAAAAGCGGGGAATTATAGACTGGTAAGCCTGACATCGGTAGTGGGGAAAATGCTAGAGTCCATTATAAAAGATGTAATAGCAGAGCACTTGGAAAGCAGTGACGGGATCGGACAAAGTCAACATGGATTTACAAAAGGTAAATCGTGCTTGACTAATCTGGAATTTTTTGAGGATGTAACTGGTAAAATAGATAAGGGAGAACCAGTGGATGTGGTATATTTGGACTTTCAGAAGGCTTTCGATAAGGTCCCGCATAAGAGATTAGCGTGCAAAATTGAGGCACATGGGATTGGGGGCAAGGTATTGACTTGGACAGAGAACTGGTTGGCGGATAGAAAGCAAAGAGTTGGAATAAACGGGTCGTTTTCCGAGTGGCAGGCAGTGACTAGTGGGATACCGCAAGGCTCGGTCCTAGGACCCCAGCTGTTCACAATATATATTAATGATCTGGACAAGGGAATTGGATGTAATATCTCCAAATTTGCAGACGACACAAAGCTGGGTGGGAGGTTATGCTGTGAGGAGGATGTTGTGAAACTCCAGTATGATTTGGACAGGTTGGGTGATTATGCAGAAACATGCAGTATAATGTGGATAAATGTGAGGTTATCCACTTTGGTGGCAAAAACAGGAAGGCAGACTATTATTTGAATGGCAATAGATTGGGAGAAGGGGAAGTGCAAAGAGACCTGGGTGTCCTTGTGCACTAGTCGCTGAAGGTAAGCATGCAGGTGCAGCAGGCGGTTAAGAAGGCAAATGGTATGTTGGCCTTCGTAGCAAGAGGGTTCGAGTGCAGGAACAAGGATGTCTTGCTGCAGTTGTGCAGGGCCTTGGTGAGACCACACCTTGAGTATTGTGTGCAGTTTTGGTCGCCTTATCTGAGAAAGGACGTTCTTGCCATGGAGGGAGTGCAGCGAAGATTCACCAGACTGATACCTGGGATGGCAGGAATGACGTATGAGGAGAGATTGGGTCAATTGGGCTTATACTCACTGGAGTTTAGAAGATTGAGAGGGGATCTCATTGAAACCTATAAAATTCTAACAGGACTAGACAGACTAGATGCAGGAAGGATGTTTCCGATGGCCGGGGAGTCCAGAACCAGGGGTCACAGTCTAAGGATAAGGGGTAAGCCATTTAGGACTGAAATGAGGAGGAATTTCTTCACCCAGAGAGTGGTGAACCTGTGAAATTCTCTGCCACAGAGGGTGGTGGAGGCCAGTTCATTAAATATATTCAAGAAGGAGCTGGATATATTTCTTAAAGCTAAAGGGATCAAGGGATATGGGGAGAAGGCAGGGACAGGGTACTGAATTTGGATGATCAGCCATGATCTCATTAAGTGGCGGAGCAGGCTCGAGGGGCCGAATGGCCTACTCCTGCTCCTATCTTCTATGTTTACCATGCCCAGCACCATTCCAACAACTTGCACTTGTATATCACCTTTTCTGTAGTAAACTGTCCCAAGTCGCTTCACAGGAGATAAAGTGGGCTGAGCAGGAGTTGAAGAATTAGGAGAGAAAAATAAAGCAGGTTGATTCCAAGGGCGCAGACCACTCGCTCCCCTTCCCCTTCCCGTACTGTGTTCCAACCAGGAGCCTCCAACACAAGCACCCCCAGCCCCAAACCTGAACACCGTGCTGGCAGGGTGGAAAGTCACAGCCATGCTTTTATTTGCAAAAAAAAGTGTCGCCCTCACGAAAAATATTTCCTCAGCTTAGAAGTCTTACTTCGCAAGCTGTTGATTTCTTTAATCCTCTGAACCATTTGCAGATTTATCCAGGCCCCTCTGAACTGTTACAAAACTCAATCTGGTTTAATTTTACCTATTCTGATACATGACCAAGCAAGGTGACTACTTTTATTGCAAGGATTCATTGTTTTACTTCAATCCCTTAGACATATGCCAAGGATGTATAATGAGCAAATTTTAATTACTTAATTGGAACCATACTTGCTTGTCATTTGGTAGTTCCTGTTATTTTTATGGTCTCAAATCATGGCAGCAAGACAGTACAAGGTAAGGGTGGCTTTCTATGAGGTCAGCCTAGATACTTTTCTTTACCAAATAGTATAACTCTCCATTCACCTTTGACAAACCTGAGTGTATTGAGCTCTGGCCACTAATTGGAAACCGCTATCATCTGTGAAAGGACCTTTGTTCTATGACTGATGTGGTTCCCAACAGGAAGTCATTTTCAGGCCACCCATTTGGCCATCTTTAATTTGTGAACCAGTGCGGTGGGTACGTCAGTCAGTATCGACACACTACTGCAGGAATCACTCAACAGGAGACAGAAGTAGGAGCCCTGGCTGACATTTCTCTCCTGATCCCAGGGGACACCGATGCCAGAATTGTAGTACTACAATGCCCTGCCCCAGAGCAGGTGACTCACCACAGCACTGAAGAATCAAACCTGGGACCTGCTGGCCTCTGGCTCGGTTGCTACGTGCAACATATAAGAGAGCCAATGGGGGAAGTGCATCACAGTAGTTTCAGTGTAATGTCCTTACAACTATAAAAGCAATCAAGTTGAAATTATTTCACAAATTCAAAAGTAATTACATCTACGAAAAGGACATTTAAAAAGGTTCTCTCCTCCCACCTTTAATCCCGCAGTTATGAGAAGGCAACTGCTTTTGATGTGCCGTATCACAGAGCTATCCGTTTGAGTGATTCAAGGGTCAGTGGCTTTATTAATGTTTGTCATGTCAAACTTTCGGTTGCGGCGGTCCCATTTGTTACCACATGCACCTTAGTACACTTCAAGAAGAATTTCACCATTCACTGAGTGTTTGTCGAAATTGTTAAAAATATTTTTCCATGGAGTGCCTTCCATTTTAGTAGGTTGCTGTACTGTGAAACTGACCTTATTTCTTTTCTTAAAATACTTATTTTACAAAGGTTTTTTTTCCCAACACGTAAATCAAACGGTAAATCATGCAAATGAAAACATCACGATATTGGAAAGCCCCGATACCTTAGTTGTAAAGGTTCCGATAAACAGAGTAATAAATAAGGTGCGGCCAGCACATTAACAAGGTTCCAGCAATAAAATGAGACGGCTTGATTCAACCGAGAAAGAACTTGTATTTATGTAGCCGCCTGTCATTACATCAGGATGTACCAATGCACTTTACAGCCAATGAAGTGTAGTCACTGCTGTAACATAGGGAAGCACTGCAGCCAATTTGCACACAGCAAGGTCCCACAAACAGCAATGAGATAAATGACCAAATAATCTGCATTTTTTAGATGTTGTTTGAGGGATAAATATTGGCCAGGACACCAGGGAGAACTCCTATGCTGTTCTCCAAATAGTGTCATGGGATCTTTTACATGGACCTGAGAGGGTTTAACATTTCATCCAAAAGACTACACCTTGGACAGTGCACTTTTCCCTCAGTACTGGACTGGAGTGTCAGCCTAGATTTCTGTGCTCAAATTTCTGGAATGGAGCTTAGACCCATAACCTTCTGACTCAGAGGCTGACCCTAAAGTCCAACCATTTATCGGTTTCTACTGGTTTACTGTATTTCTTCATGGGTCATGGACTCCAATCTAACTGCAAAGGCACCAATAGGGGATAAAGTCCGTCCATTGGAGGTGGTGGAAATACATATTGGAGCAGTTTTCTAAATATTTCTGTGTCACTAGGGACAACCCCAATTCTTAATAAGTCCTTTACCTTAAATATTAGCTAATCTTTTGTTTTTACAGATGCCAATGACCTGTTGTGTATTTGCAACTTTTTTTTTGTCCCAGTTCACTTTAATTTTCCCAAAAGGGTAACAGAGACAACATTGTATTGGAGCAAGAACTGAGTAACATTGGTTGCAGTATCCCACGTCAAATTAACCAGCGACCTGAGAGAGATGGTCAAAACAGAAATTTGGGGGGAAAACAGTGCCGGCGCGTGAAAAAGCGGAATTCAACCCAACAGTTTGTATAACGCACATATCACAAGCCTGAAATGCAGGATAGACATCGATACGGATCAAACACCAGTGAGGTTATTTGTATAGAACACTTATAGCAAGCAATTCGAACAAAGCAATGATTGGACGGCAAAGGACAGGAAATAATTGATAGTTGGGGGTTGGATGTATTTTGTTCAGCAGCTAAGCGGTGTCAGATGTGTGTCAATGTTTAATTCTGGTTGACGCCCTCAGCAGTGTGCAGTCACCAGGCAGGTTCCTGGGAGAGTCACAGGCTGTTAACTCACGTCCGGACCAGTGGGCGAGGATGATGTGCAGCAGCATTACTCTGACTTTACTTTGAACCATCCACTGCCTTTACTTTAAGACGTGGTTTGCAGCCACTGAACTCCTGTCTCACTATGGCAGACTTTCCAAATAAAGTCAACACCCAGACCAGTACGAGGACTAACAGCAACACGGCTAGTCCCAGGTTCTCCCCAATCGGAGTGGACATCAATTTCCTCAAATCCTTCATCGGAATATTGATGGTAGTGGAAATAGTAAGTTTACTCGTTTCATATCTTGTTTTTCCTGTAACAATATATGGCTCGTTTTAAAGGTAAATGCTGAAATAACTGTTGGTTGACAGCCAGAGTGAACTTTTTGCTTTACATATGTCGAACCCGTGCGGAGAGCCGGCAGGGGCTCGAAGGGCCGAATGGCCTCCTTCTGTGCTGTAACCATTCTATTATTCTATATTTGAATTTACATGTGTTCCTGTTGCTGGAAGATTTGCATATTGACAAGTGACCGCGAGTTCAACATCAAACCGGCCTCATCCTGTGACTTACAAACAGTGCAATTTTAAAAATGTGTAAAAGTATTTCTTATTGTGGACAGTTATTGTTCATTTATAATTAGGATCAGTAGACAATGCATTGTGGATAGACTGAAGGGTTAAAGGCGAGAGCTTCAAATGATCTCACACTGGAATACAGTGAAGGGCTACAGTCTGCTATTATATGTAAACAGCTATAACAGGAAAATTTAACATAAACTACAGCACTTGAGGGGAGCACCGCAACAGTACTTGCTCTACTCTACTGCTTGAAACCTGACCATCCTCCAACAGCGGTGAACATCGGCGAATCTTCCCAGTACTGAAGGGCAAACCGTGCCTCGGGGAGGAAGATTCTTTACATCCGGATCAGTGGGGGGCCGGGCGGCTTCTAATGCCGTGACCAACGAGTCTGTGATACCTACTGCCACCTGACGTGGAAAGCACATGTGATCACCACTGTCTTGTCTGTAGAAGAGTCTCGCAACGGATCGTCCCGAATACACTTCACCAGCGAGTACTTGTTGGTGTGAATGTGTGCTCAAAATATAGGAAATCGATTGAAGTTGTCATAGTGGAAACAGCAAAACTGTGCACTGTATTGTTTAATCTTGGCTGCTTTGGATCAAGTGTGCAAGAAAGTCAGGTTGCCCAGTAACCAAGCTATTGGCAATACAGGTTCAACTTTAGAACTCCAGCTACACTGGCTTGGACTATTATTCGAGTAGATACAATACACCTCCAATACTTGCAGGCCATTGAGCAGATCTTCCCATTGTCACCCTTACTAATACCCTAACGTGTTGTTCTGTTTCAGTTAAACATCCATTAAGAAATTAACTTGGTTCAGATGTAAAATATGAATCTGACCCATCATTTGACTTGGCAGTATGTGGGTGCCGATTTATCAAGAGAGCACAAATAGCCAACTCAATTCAGAAAACAATAGCCTCCATCAGAACATATTTGCCAGTAATTGAGCAATGGGAATTTTCTGTGGTGGTTAGAATCCAACTAGCTTATCCTATTGACTGCACACACTATCCACTCTGGAAAAATTTGCTTATTTTAGGAGATCAATTGAAGTTATGTATTTTGAGCACACCAACCATGACATACAAGTACTCGCTGGTGAAGTGTATTTGGAACAATCCGTTATGAGTCCCTTCTATAGATAATGATAACCGTGTCGGGTGGCAGTAGGTAGCCCAGACTAACCGGTCATGAGGAGTTTTGAAGACATGAAAGAAAATGGCAAGGTGGAGGGATCCTGGGAAGGTGTTGCCGAGGGCAGAGATGTAATGGCTGAAAGAGCAGTGCTTCAATGAAAGGTGCAGAAGCAAGCAGCAACCTGGTATCAGAGAAGCGGATGGTGAATGTGAGGTCATATGGCTGGAGGAGATGGTTAAAATAGGGTGGGGGCAAGGCCTTGACGTCATTGGGGCTAAGTTGTCTATTTTCCGCTTGGACGTAAATAATTTCTTGGTCAAAGAGCACAAGCAGAAACCTGGACAGGGAATATTGCACACCCATACATGTTTCCAACAGACACCTATGCACAAAAGAAGAAAATATACCCCATTATATCTGGATACAGTTTTCCTGACACAATTGGACAGATAAATAACACACACATACCACATTAGAAAGAAGGAACAAACTTGCATACATCTACATCTTTCATGGCCTCCGGGTAAACCAAACTGCCTCTCAACTAATGAATTACTTTTGAAGTGTTGTCTTTGTACAACAACAACAACTTATATTTATATAGCGCATTTAACGTAGTAATAAGTCCCAAGGTGCTTCACAGGAGTATTATAAAACAGAAAATTTGACACAAAAGTAGACAAACACGACAATCAATTTGCTCACAGCAAGCTTCCACAAACAGCAATGAGATGAATGCTCAGTTAATCTGTTTTTTGGTGTTGGTTGAGTTAAGTGTTGGCATAAGAAAAAGTCCCTGCTCCTCAGTGCTATGGAATCTTTTACAGAGCCTCCAATTATTCTCCCATCCAAAAGGCAACACCTCTGACAATACAACACTCCCTCAGTACTGCACTGAAGTGCAAACTTAGATGATGTGTTCAAGTTCTACAGTGGGGTTTGAACCAACAACCTTCTTGATTTGGAAGCAAGAGTGCCAAGTGGCTTATCAATGGCTAAGGGAGATGCAGGCCCATTAAAGACAGATGCAGGTGATGCAGACAAGGTAATAGAAGATTTATTAAGTGAGTACTTTGTATTCATTTTCACAGTAGAGGAAAGGTTAAAATGCCAGTGATAGAAGGGAAACTAAAAATAAATCAAGGGGAGGAATTTATTGGATTCAATACATGTAAAACAAATGGTAATGGAGAAAATAATGGGACTTGGGATAGATAAGTCTCCAGGACCTGATAGTTTCCACCGCAGGATGTAAAAAAAAGTGTGAGGAAATTGCAGCTGCTTTAGTCCTGATCTTTCAAAGCTCTCTTGATTCAGGAATTGTCCCCTTGGATTGAAAAATTGCCAATGTCACTCCATTATTGAAGAAGGATGGGAGAGAGAAGACAGGTGAATACAGGCCTGTCAATTAAACATCTGTTGTGGGGAAGCTACTAAAATCTGTCATTTGGGATAGAGTGACTAAGCACTTGAACAAATGAGCGGATCAGAGAGAGCCAGTATGGTTTTGTTACGGGTAAGTCATGTCTAGTTGAATTTTTTGAGGAGGTAACAGATAAGGGAGTGTCTATGGATATTATCTATATGGACTTCCAAAAGGCATTCAATAAGGTTCCACCCAAAATTAACAAAAGATGAGTGCATGGAATTGGCGGTAGCCTTTTGACTTGGGTTGGAAATTGGTTGGAAGGTAGGAGACAGAGAATGGTGATAAAGGGTATGTACTCTGATTGGTGGCATATGACAAGTGGTATTCCTCGGGGATCTATTCTGCGGCCTCAACATTTCTTCATATTTATTAATGACTTGGATAAAGCAATATAGAGTTGTATATCCAAATTTGCAAATGACACTAAATTAGGAGGGACAGTAAGTTGTGCAGGTGGGGACCGAGACAGATTAAGCGAATAGGCAAAACTATGGAAAATGGAGTTCAATGTGGGCAAGTGTGAGGTCATCCACTTTTGACCCAAAAAATATAAATTGGAGTATTTTCTAAAGGGCGCGACTGCAGCCAACAAAATACAATAGTTGCGCATGCGCAGTTCCAGTGTTTCTTAAATTGTTTTCGCTGGTCTTCCCGCAGATTAGTGAGAGAGAAAGGTGAGGGGTGGAAATTTCAGGTATTGAGATCTGTAATATGACTTGAAGGTGATATTGGGATGTTGTCAGATTTGTGAGTTTTATTGTACTCTCGCGGAGTGTGTTTATCGCTATCGGGTCCTCTGCCGGTTGTGGTTTGAACAAGCGGCTGGTGAACAGAAGGCAGGCGCAGGATGTTGGGATTTAATCGGCTGGGGAAAGGATCATTGAGAAAGAGAGTAGATCGAGAGAGGAGCACTAGACAAAGAAACTGGGGAGGAAAACAAGAGGGAGGACTGAGAAAGAACACGAGAGGGAGAGAGAGAGTGGCAGCGGTGTGATTAATTCATCAGAATGAACTGCTAAAACTTCCAGTACAATTTAACGAGGCAATGTGACTCGACGGTGATATTAGGATGTTGTCAGATTGTGAGAGTTTTACTATACTCTCTCGGAATGTGTTTATCACTATCGGGTCCTTTACCGGTTGTGGGGAACGTTACTTTTTCTTATTTGGGATCTGACATTTATGTGCAGAATGCTTCTGTGTTGCTTCCAGTTCGTTGGCAGCAGTCACTCTGTTTCATAAATGGTGAGACACTAGTAACTGTGGAGGAGCAACTCTTTGGGAGTCCAAATAGCAAATCTTAAAAGCTAGTAGACCAGTACAAAAAGCAATCAAAAGAGCTAATGGAATGTCTAAGATGGGTTTGGAGTGCATGTAAGTAAATACACTGAGCGTGGTAAATAAAATTGATGAGCTGCAGACACATGGGACTATGATAGAGTGGCAATAACAGTGACCTAGCTCAAGGAAGGGGAAGATTGGGAACTTAATATTCCTGGCTACAAGGTATTCAGGAAAGGAAAAGGAGGAGGGGGTGGTGGATGTATTGATCAAAGAATCTAGTCTAGCACTGGAGAGAGTTGATGTAGTTGAGGGGCCAAAAACAGAACCTATTTGGTTAGAATTAAGGAACAATAGAGGAGCTATTATGCTACTGGGTGTATATGAAAGGCCACCAAACAGTGGGAAGGAGATAAAGGAGCAAATTTGCAGACACGTTTCAGAAAGATGCACGAACTACAGAGTAGTGATAATGGGGGACTTCAATGACCCTAATATAGACTGGGATAGTAACAGCGTAAAGGGCAAAGAGGGGGAGGAATTTCTGAAATGTGCACAACAGAACTTTCTTGATCAGTGTCTTTCCAGCCCAACAAGGAAGGAAGCAGTGCTGGATCTAGTTCTGGGGAATGAAGTGGAACATGTTTTAGTGGGAGAGCATTTGGGGAGCAGTGATTATAATATCAGGTTTGGAATAGTTCTGGAAAAGGACGAGGCCCAATCAAGCATAAAATTACTTAACTGGAAGAGGGCTAACTTCAGTGAGTTGAAAAGGGATTTGGCCCAGGTAGATTGGAATAAAAAATTGGTAGGCAATTGTAATTGAACAACGGGAGGCCTTCAAAGAGGAGATTGTTCGGGTACACATTCTTATGAGGGGAAAAGGAAGGCCATCCAAAGCTAGAGCACCCTGGATGACTATATAGAGGTTAACCTTTATATAAATACAAGTTGTTGTTAAAATGAGACAGAAAAAGGAGGCTTATGACAAGTGTATGGTTCATAATACAGTAGAGAAGCAAACTGAATATAGAAAGTAAAGCGGAGATCTTAAAAAAAATAAAAAGGGACTAAAAGGGGCAAAGAACGAATGAGAATAGATTAGCGGCTAACATAAAAGGGAACTGAAAAGTCTTTTATAAACACCTATATAGTAAAAGGGTAGTCAAAGGAAGGGTGGGGCCGTTTAGGGACCAAAAAAGAGATCATCTTGTGGAGACAGAGGACATGGCTGAGGAACTAAATGAGTACTTTGCATCTGTCTTCACTAGAGAAGAGGATGCTGCCAATGTAGCAGTAAAGGAGGAGGCAGTAGCGATATTGGATAGGACTAAAAATAGATAGAGGAGGTAATTAAAAAGTTGGCAGTCCTCCAAGTAGAAAAGTCATCCAGTCTGGATGGGATGCATCCTCGGTTACTGAGGGAAGCAAGGGTGGAAATTGCGGATGCTCTGGCCACAATCTTCAAATCCTTCTTGGATATGGGAGTGGTGTCAGAGGACTTGAGAATTGCAAATGTTACACCCCTGGTCAAAAAAAGGGGCAAGGGATAAACCCAACAACTATAGGACAGTCAGCCTGACAGCGGTGGTGGGGAAACTCGGAGACAATAATCTGGGACAAAGTTAATTGGCACTTGGAAAAATAAGGGTTAATAAATGAAAGCCAGTATGGATTTGATAAAGGCAAATTGTGTTTGATTAACTTGATTGAGTTCCTTGAAGTAGTGTGGTTGATGTTGTGTCTATAGACTTTCAATAGGCATTTGATAAAATACCACATAATAGACCATGTAGCAAAATTGAAGCCCATGGGATTAAAGGGGCAGTGGCTGCATGGATACGAAAGTGACTAAGGGACAGAAAGCGGAGTGTAGTGGTGAATGGTTGTTTTTCAGACTGGTGGGAAGTATACAGGGGTCAGTATTGGGACCACTGCTCTTTTTGGCCTATATTAATGACCTGGACTTTGGTATACAGGGTATCATTTCAAAGTTTGCCGATGACATGAAACTCGGAAATGCATTAAACATTGAGGAGGATAGTAACAGACTTCAGGAGGCCTTGGAGATGGCGCAGAGGACATTTACTAGAATGCCAAGGATGGGGGACTTTTGTTATGTGGTGAGACTAGAGAATCTGCGATTGTTCTCAGAGCAGAGAAGGGAGATTTGATTGAGGTGTTCAAAACCATGAATGGTTTTGATAGAGCAAATAAGGAGAAATTGTTTCCAGTGGCAAAAGGGTTGGTAGCCAGAGGACACAGATTTAAAATAATTGCCAATAGAACCAGGGGTGACATAAGGATTTTCTGTTTACACAGCGAGTTATGATCTGAAAGGGCGGTGGAAGCAGATTTAATAGTAACTTTCAAAAAGGGAATTGGATAAATACTTGAAGGGAAAAATTTGCAGGGCTATGGGGAAAGAGCGGGGGAGTGGGAGTGATTGGATAGCTCTTTCAAAGAGCCGGCACAGACACGATGGGCCGAATGGCCTCCTTCTGTGCTGTATCATTCTATGATTCTGTAAACTTGCCTTGTGTTCCCTTGAGTAAAGGGGATTGAGGGGTGATCTAATTGAGGTCTTTAAAGTATTAAACAAATTTGATAGGATAGATACGAGAAACTATTTCCTCTTGTGGGGGAATCAAGAACAAAGGGACATAATCTTAAAATTAGAGCCAGACCATTCAGGAGCAAAATCAGGAAGCACTTTTTCCACACAAAGTGTAGTAGAAATTTGGAACTCTCTTCCCCAAAAGGCTGTGGATGCTGGGTCAATTGAAACTTTCAAGACTGAGACTTTTTTATTATGTAAGGATATCAAGGGATATGGCGCAAAGGTAGGTAAATGGAGTCGAGGTGCAGATCACCCATGACCTGATTGAATGAATGGCAAAACAGGCTCGAGAGGCTGAATGACCTACTCCTGTTCCTCACATTCCCATTTTCCCCTAGTAAACAATTTTATTCTATTTCCATATTGTTCACTTGAAAGTCAGTTTTTGGGAGATCCTCTTTTTCTGTCTACCATTAACTTGCTCATTTTAACATGAACTGACCTGATTTATTGACCTTCTATAATTACTCTGATTGCACTTATCTGTATAATTCTGTGCATCAGAAAATGTGCACCTTTTGAAAACTTGTTTGAGTGTCGAGACAGCCTTCCTGTGCGGTGACTGATGAATTAAGTACCCAATAGAAGCTTACACTTTTGCCTAAATGCGTCAGAGGATGAAAAATGAAATGTCAGAGCAAGGAGTTATCAGTTAACAAAGGTGTGTTACATATTCTCCTACAGCACATTCCGTTCTAGTATGGACTTTGAATCCCAATTGCACATAATTCAAAATCTGTCTTGCACATAATTCAAAATCTGTCTTGCAATACCGTGTGTTACAAGATAGCCAAAATCTTCTGCTTAGTAGCTTTGCCGTTAGCAATTGTTTTATTTGCAGAGAATTTAATATTTTCTCCCTCTATGCGCTCATTTTTTTGGTAATTTATTTGTTGATGGAGAGTGTGGATAGGAGATCTGCTCCATTGCCTTGGACTGTACAGCTCTTGTTGACTGCCTACTGGGAGGTGCGGCCTGATGATTCACCCTGATTTCTTTTCCTTCTAGTTTTTAGGTAACGGTGCATGTTTATTTAACTAGGTTGGTTGCAATTTTTCCTCACCTGCCCCCATTTCCCAACCAGCTCTTTCTGGACTGCTTGGTTTTTACATGAAAATCGATCTCTCCTGATGGATGATAAATTTTTAAAATACATCTGCAACCTGTTGAAGAGGCTACAGCCTGCAATGAACTATGTGAAGGAACCATGTTGTTTGACACATGCCATTTTATAAGGGACATTAGATGGGAGGGCTCAAGTGACATGGCATAATGATTTTTATTTTAAGTAGCAGATGCTCAAGTGCTTCAACTTCAACATCCTGTGCCTGTTGTCATGGTAACAGAGTTTTGTATGGCATTCCCAGCCATGCCTGCCCTAGTCGGCTTATTTATTGGGAAGTATCCCTGCTTCCCAGTGGAAGGTCAGGAACTCTTAAGAGTGGAGGGGCAGGGAAACTTGATTGTCACAGGAGGTGGCCAGCTTGTCATCTTAGGAAGCATTTGTAAGCTGTTTAAACACTTGGCACAATAACTACTGATGTACCAAGTAAGTTTGCACTGATCCATTCAATGTCGCTGCACAGGCCCTCCTGCTTTGCAAATCTGTTTGTTGTATTTGATCTACATTTCCTTATCAAATGCATTTACAAATGGTGAATTGTGCACTCGGAGTGCAGAATCCCACATTGTGTGGAGGAAGCTTGGAGAACAGATCCCTTCTATGTTGTATTTACATTGTAGCATTGCCATTGACCAATAATGGCATGCAGTAATGTGAATGAGATGGCAGTATGTGGCACTGTACATCGGCAAGGAGACAGCTCTCCCCCACCACTAGAGCTACAGCACTCCTGACATACAGATTCACCTCATGTCACCATTTTTCCTTCTCTATAGATGCTGCCATTGCATCACTGACATGGACAATGACGACAACAACTTGGTTTATAAAGGCACTATGTAAATGCATCACAAGGTACTTCACAGGAGGGTTATCAAACAAAACTTGACACCGAGCCACATAAGGAAATATTAGGGCAGGTGACCAAAAGCTTGGTCAAAGAGAGAGGTTTTAAGGAGCATCTTTAAAGAAGGAGAGGTTTAGGGAGGGAATTCCAGAGCATGGGGCCTAGGCAGCTGAAGGCTTGGCCGCCAGCGGTGGTGTGATTAATTGGAAATGTGCAAGAGGCCAGAGTTGGAGGACAGACCTTATCTAGCCAGGGAAGGAAGTAAGCAATCACAGAACCAAAGTTACCATTACAACTCTTAAACATTTCTGTGTTGCAACCTGTACTCTGAACTCTGCCCTACTACATGGGATACTTTTACATTAGAAAACTGTAATCAGGGAACTGAATGCTGCACTATTTGCTTTTCTCTGCCCCAGGTCCAAATCGAGACCACAGACTTGCGATTCCCATTGCTAAAAAGGGAGACAATCCAGCTTAACCTTTTTTTGTTTTAACGAAAGACCTGTTGGCAGTTTGGCAGGCCCATCATAAAAAAGTGGTGGTGTTTAAATGAAAGAGTGCCATCCACTTTTATTTGGCTCTTGGGATGTGGGTAACACCACATTTATTGCCCATTCCTAGTTATCTTGGATCTTGCTATGCCACTTTATTGGGCATTAAGAGTCAGCCACATGGTGTGGGACTGGGATCACGTGTAAGCCAGACCAAGTATGAGGTGCTAGGTTCTTTTCTCCACAACAATCCAGGTACTTACAAAGTCATTTTTTTCTGGTGTCAATCCAAAAATTATCAGATTTATTAATTCAATTTTGCAACTTGCTATGAGGGGGAATTTCCATGTCTGGGTTTTTAGTCTAGTACCATTACCGTTCTGCTACCTACACGTACTTCATCTATATAAAAGAAGACATAACCGCTTTGAGTAGGGAGGTGGTTGGTCATGGTCCCATTGTGCTGGCGCAGCTGGTTTTGGATTTGGGTTTACAATTTGATTTCCATTGAGGTGCCCAGTATTTATCAATTTTTTTTCTCTTATGTATTTGTGACTCATACACTATTTTGGGCTTCAGCTTCTGTCACAATTGGGAAGAAAGTTTTTTCATTTAAAAAGAAAGAAGTTGCATTTATATAGTGCCTTTCATCTCTTCAGGGTGTGCAAAAGCCCTTCATAATTAATACAGTACTTTTGAAATGTAGTTCTTGTTGTAATGTGGGTTAAAATGGTTGAGATTCAGACAAGAAAAACCAATAAGAAAAAGGGAATTAACCATCTCATCAAATGGTAATGGTGATTTTCACTTGCATCAGGCTGAACTGTGGGTGAAAGTCATACAAGAATCACACTTGGCAGGAAAGGCAAAAAAAATAAGACTGATTGTGACGAGTATTTTCTGCTTTTTTTGGTTCTGTATATCTTTTGGATGAGATGTTAAACCAAGGCCCCATCTGCCCCTTCCCATGGTTCAGTTGAACATAAAAGATGCCATGTCACTATTTGAAGAGCAGAGGAGTTCTCCTGGTATCCTGACCAACCCCACAATTAGAATCGATCAACTGGTCCTTCATCTCATTTTGCTCTTTTTGGGAACTTGCTGTGTGCAAATTGGCTGCTGCTTTTAGCCTACGTAACATGTGACTGTAGTTCAAAAACAACTCATTGGTTGTGATACACTTTGGTACAAGTAAGGAGTGTGATGGAATACTCTCCACTTGCCTGGATGAGTGCAGCTCCAACAACACTCAAGAAGCTTGACACCATCCAGGGCAAAACAACCCGTTTGATTGGCACCCCATCCACCATCTTAAACATTCACTCCCTCCACCACCGGCGTACCGTGGCTGCCGTGTGTACCATCTACAAGATGCACTGCAGAAACTTGCCAAGGCTTCTTCAACAGCACCTCCCAAACCCACGACCTCTTCCACCTAGAAGGACAAGGGCAGCAGGTGCATGGGAACACCACCACCTCCAAGTCACACACCATCCTGACTTAGAAGAATATTGCCAATCCTTCATCGTCGCTGGGTCAAAATCCTGGAACTCCCTTCCTAACAGCAGTGTGGGAGTACCTTCACCACATGGACTGCAGTGGTTCAAGAAGGTGGCTTACCACCACCTTCTCAAGGGCAATTAGGGATGGGCAATAAATGCTGGGCTTGCCAGCGATGCCCACATCCCATTTTTTTTTTAAATCTCCGTAAGATGGGCGATCGCTTGTTATATAAATGCAAGTTCATAACAGAATGGAGGTACTGATTCCTTGAATATGATTCCATGATAGTGAAAGATGCACACTTGGGTCCTAAAGGAAAGATGGTGATGGGCAAATTTAGTTTAGGCAAGATCTCACTGATTTCCATTGTGTCTTAGTTAACTGGAGCTACCTCCAAAGCAAGTACTGTGGCTGGGGTCCTATTAATGCTGGGATGGGCTTCAGTTCCTCATCAGCTTTGGACTTTGTAACTTCTTTTGAGATGGGATGACCATCAGACAAATAATTGGTATTGGCGGTCCTAACACTCTATATTTATATTTAATCTTTGGTAAGCATACAGCTCAACATTAACAATTCTGCAGAAATTGGGCGTTTGACACCAAGATCACCTTGCCGGCTTTTCTCAATTTGTTGGAGGCTCGTAATTACCCTTCTCTATACGTGTTTGGGTACATGTGCTCAGATACTCCTCCCCGCCCCCCCACCAACCACCACACATCAACAGATAGTGTAACTGCAGCTGCCCAGTGCTATTAAACTGCTGTGGTTGATGCTGTAGAACTTGCACAGAAGTGATGTGTGGTACTGTCAATGCTGTGTGCACAGGAATATACATATTGCTGAACATGGCACCAATCTCATTCCAAAATTAACACCCTTTGGATGGCACAGAAAATATTAGTTCCCGCCAAGATCATTTCCGACCACACACCACACTGTCGCCTTTTCCCAATACAGGCTGTTCCCATTACAAGTATAAGTAATATATAACAGCTTGCTACAGGACACCAATCATTCCAAAGTTTATTAATAGTGAGATGTGGGACTTCCTCAAACAACCAGTGCATTGTAGAATTGTTGGGTGCATTATGGAACAAAAACAAGAGCAGATAGAAAATGTGACTGATGTGGAGAATGAACACATGAACGGGGCAGAGTGAAATCTACTTAGGTTTTTCCCTCCCTTCCTAAAAGGATAGACTCCTTGCTGGGGTACAGTGCCCTTTGGTACCTCATCCAAGTGGCCATAATACATGTGTAAACCTAGATATTGGAGTGATGGCAAACAGTTTGATCAAAGGGGACACCACAGTCGAGCCACATTCTGTCTTCCCCGCCATCCACACTCCAGCAGGGATGAGAAGTAGGAAACCTGGCTGAATTTTCACCTTCCTCGCCCATGAGTGCCATGACCAATTGCGATACCCCATATTGCTATCCTAGCTGAGATAACAGACTGGGAATCAAACACAAGAACATGGCTCAGTGCCACACGACCAACTGATGCTGCTGCAGCCCGAGGATCAACAACAATACTTCGATGACATAGGATTACATTTCATAAGACTTTTTATAGCAACAAGCGACGCTTATTGAAGCACATTATGCACTGTGACAACACATTACAAGCCTAATAAAAATTGCAACACTGCGGCCATTGTTTACACTGCTGTAGTTTGACAATAGGAATGGCAGCACTGAGGAGAAAGGATCAGTCCTTACAAAAACAAGGCCCTGTGATCAGCTACATACAGTTCATTCCGATCAAATGCTTCATTGAGGGCAATTTTAAAATGATGTTTCTTCTTGGTGCTCCTGAAGGTAGTTCCATAGGTGCTGGTAGCCCTTGAATACCTCGCCTAAGTGGCCACGCATAAGCATCAGTCGGCTATTTAACCACGGGGGACATCATGAGAGCCTGATCCTGTTGTCGCCTCACATCCATGCAGGATCACTTAACAGTGATCCAGAACAGTGGCTCATTTTCCCCCTTGTCCAGGGTAGTGAGGCCAATTGTAACTCTGTTAGTGCTGCCCTGGCTGAAATCAATTGCCTCAAGCTAAACTAGGGATTGAACCTCGGCCTATATGTCTCGGTGCCAAATCAGGCCATGCATTATTTCACTGAGTGACTAGGAGAATGATTTAGAACTTACAGTACTAATGGTGTAACAGAAATCTTCAAACCCACCATCACTGCAGTAACGAGTTATAAAGAACAGCCAATTGTTCCAATAGCCATAGCATTTGAACAACTATGTGCTGTATGGAAATAATGTGACCTTAATTTAAGAGAACACAAACTAATGAATGCCATATCTTTTATCTTTATGCACAAACTGCTCACCTAGAAACACAGGAAGTCGGACCAAAGGACATGTTTAAATTAATGATAAGTAAATTTAAAACACATATTAGAAAGAATTTCCCTGTGATAACATTTTGCACTAATCTGCTGGCTGGGGTAGCAGAGAGAAAATGATTAACTCTGTCCCAAAATTTAACTGGATGTTATGATGGCAGAGTTAGGGTACTGGGAAAACGAGCTTTGATTGGACGAATGGTCTTTTCCCATTCTTTATTTTTCTTGTGTTCTTACAGAAAAAGACTCTGAGTACAACCCAACACCTATGTGGCTCTGTTCCATACATAGGGTCTCAAGCCATAACAAAATGTGACATCTCTTCCTGTCTATAATAGATTCAACAGGGTCAAAAGATTATTGGTGCAAACTCATCTGGGCAGCAGACCTGTAGAATGTTACAGGCCATTTGGTTCATCAAGATAGTGCCAGTGTTTTTCTCCACCTAGTTTAAACCCTCACTCTCCATAACCTTCAATATTCCTCTTTTTTCAAGCAACTATCTAAAAGAATTTATAGGCCCTGTTTCAATGGTTTGTGGCAGAGAATTCAAAATCTAATCCGCTTCTGTGGAAAAACATTTTTTCTCACCTTCCCCTTTATTCTTTTTATGATTATTTTCAATTTGTGCCCTCGTTATCACTGAAAAATGGAAATAATCTATCATTTACCTCATCGTAACCCCTCGACCTTCTCCGCTCTAGTGAAACAGTTCAAGTCTCTCTTCATAATTGTAAATCCTCATCCCTGGGAACATCCAACGGCACCTTGTCCATTGCTTCTGTATCCTTCCTACATGGGTGCCCAAAACTGCACATATTCCAACTTCAAGCTGACTGAAGACCTGTAAACATTCAACAATGCTTTTCTATCCTCTGGACCTAGATATAAAACCAGTGATTCTGTTTCCCCTTTTGATTGCCTCATCTACTTATATTGCCATCTTTAATAACCTATGTATCTGCATACCAAATGTCTTTCAGTCCCTCGGTGTCTTGCCGCTTTGATTTTCTTGCACAAGAGGCAATGATTAAATGTACAATACTTGGCCTTGGCAATACATTTATTTTTCATTTAGTTTGTTGCACTCTGTTCAAATTGAGTTGCACTAATTTCATTATATTGCTGCACAGACCACTAAACTCACAAGGCACTCTCCTCTCGCGCTTATTCTGAGGTTCTTTAAGGCTGAATGTTAGAAGCTGGTCTCTGCAGTGCTCTGCTGTTTAATCTGTGACTTTGGGGTTGGATTCCCTGCATTTGCTTCACAGAAATCAACTTCCCTAATCTGATGGGACAGTAGAGATTTTTGTAGGCCTACAATCCCATTGACTACCAAAACCCCAGTTGCTTAAGAGCTGCTTTTAGTTTGGTGTTCGTGCCACCATCTCCGGACGTGCAGCCAATGGCAAACTCAGGGTAAACTTGCCAAATTCACCAAGACTGGCTACTGGGGTGAAGCTTGCAGTGGACAGCCTGAGAAGATCTCGCCAGTTGTCTTTGGGGTTTCTATTGGTTCTGCAAGACTGTGGGACAGGAGCCAACAGCACAAGAAACAATATAACCGCTTACCCTCCTCTGCTTTAGTGTTGAGTGTCAGCCATGGCTCAGTGGGTAGCACACTTGCCTCTGAGTTAGTAGGCTGTGGGTTCAATCCCCAGACTTGAGCACATAGTCCAGGCTGACACTCCAGTGCAGTACTCGGAGTGCTGCACTGTCGGAGGTGCTGTCTTTCAGATGAATCATTAATAGAGGCCCCGTCTGCCCTCCCAGGTGGACATAAAAGATGTCATGACACTATTTGAAGAAGAGCAGGGACATTCTCCCCAGTGTCCTGGCCAATATTTATCCATTAACCAACATCCCCAAAACAGATTATTTGGTCATTATCTCATTGCTGTTTGTGGGAGCTTGCTGTGCACAAATTGGCTGCTGCGTTTCCTACACTACAACAGTGACTACAAATGTACTTCGTTGGCTGTAAAGCACTTTGTGATATCCTGAGGTTATGGAAGGCTCTATATAAATGCAAGTTCATTCTTAAAAAAGTATAAAAGTAACTTTACACTATTGTGCAGTTGATGGGGAGAAAGTGATGTTTGCCTCCAGCTATAATGTAAAAGCACATATAAGATAGCGAACAAAGTAAATACACAAGTTTAAAGGACAGTCTGAAAAGCAATTCGAGATTACTTGCCGATCACTTCTCAAAACCAGCCAAACTGTGCCAATTGCTAAAAGCTAGATACTGAGTCTGGGCAATAAAAAAACCCGACTAATTTCACAAGTTGTAATTAACCTCCTTTTGTTCTTTATTGTTGAACAACAGGTGTGCTTCCAGGCATAGATTTATGGCTGGGAAACTGGAAATTACTGACATAACAAACTACCCTGACACTAATAACCCTCAAACGATGGGCTGTTTTTTTAAATATTGATTTCAAAGGGTAACGGCACCACTGGAAGCTCTGCCTATGGGCCAGTTGATAAACAGCATGTAGCTGAGCATATCAACCAGCAGGACCCAGGTTTGATTCCTGGTCTGTGCTGAGTTACTTCTTGCAATTAGCCTCAGTGCCTTAGGGTCAGGATGCAAAACTGACTTGGAGGAGAGGACTGTAAGTCAGAGTTCCCACTCCTAATGGATAACCAGTGACCCCCTATTGGAAGTTTGCATGTGGCTCTCGTACGAGAACAGGAATGGCTATGATGCCCCTCATATTAAAATAGCCTGCCAGCACCCAGTGTACAGGCTCGCACACTGGCCAGTAGCCTGCCAGCACCCAGTGTACAGGCTCGCACACTGGCCCCATCTCACGTATTACTGAACCATACAGACCAGGAAGGTCCCAGGTCCAGTTCCCAATGTGTGCTGAGTTAGCTGATCTCAGCTAGGGTAACAGTTGGGGCCCTACAACTGCATTGGTGAGCAGATTGCGAATTGAACCAGGGATTTTCCTGGTCAGTATATGCCTCCGTTCCACATTGGTCTACGCCAACTGAGGTGTTGGGGGAGGCTAGGCTCTGTGCGTGATATCTTCATTATCTGGATCTCTTGCTTATTCAGCAGGGAATGAAGAGTTAGAAAAACATTGCAAGTTTTTAACAAAAGTTTAATCTTGATTAGTGGCAGCTAATATTGAGAAGGAGAAAGGTGCATCTTTGGTACAGATGAGGGCAAAGAATGGAACACAGAAGGATTGGCGATGGAGAAATCGGTGCACTGATGTTACTTGCAAGTTGGACTAATTTAAAGTCAGTCGTGGCTCAGTGGTAGCACTCTTGCCTCCTGAGTAAGAAGGTTGTGGGTTTAAGTCTCACTTCAGAGAGTTGAGCAAATCTAGCCTGCCTACTGAGGAAGTGCTGCACTGTAGTTAAACCGAGGCACCGTCTGCCCTCTTGGGTGGATATAAAAGATCCCAACACATTATTCGAAGAAAAGTAGGGGAGTTCTCGCTGGTATCCTGGCCAATATTTATCTCTCGACCAACATCACTAAAAAAAAAAACAGATTACCTGGTCATTATCTCATTGCCATTTGTGGGAGCTTGCTGTGTGAAAATAGGCTGCTGCATTTCCTACAACAGTGACTACATTTAAAAAAAGTACTTCATTGGCTGTGACGTGCTTTGAGACATCCTGAGATAGTGAAAAGTGCTATATAAATGCAAATTCTTTCTAATGTTTTATTTCATTCTGTGCAGGTATTCGGCTTGTTGGTGTGGGCTCTGATTTCTGGTTCAAGAATCTCGAGTGGTGATTCCGCATTTGGATGGGTGATGTTTGTGGCAATCTTCCTGTGGATACTCACCATTATTATCTTTATCTTCTACCTGCTGAGCCTGACTCCTAAACTCCCAATGGTGCCTTGGACTCGTGTGGTAGGTTTCATTTGAAAAGCAGTGAATCAGGCTGGTTCTGCAGGTGTAAGTGACACTCCAGAAATAAGTGGGATTCCTGACTACAGTGAACAGTTAGCAAATTGTCCAGCAATTTATATCTCAGTTTTTTCAGTTACTCACTTCTCTAGATTCAAAAAATCATACCACTATATCTTGAAACTCCACAAAAGTAGGGCCAGTGTGATAGTATTCAGACCAGAGCCATTCATTTCCCATTACTGCTGCACATTTACTTAATTCCCCAATTTAATGTAATTGGCAAAAGAGCTTGAGGTGAGAGGAGGAGAAATTATTTTATGCAGTGACTTATGATCTAGAATGCACTGCCTGAAAGGGCGGTGGAAGTGGATTCAATAGTAACTTTCGAAAGGGAATTGGATAAATACTTGAAGGGGAGAAAATTCTAGGGCAATGGGGAAAGAGCAGGGGAGTGGGACTAATTGGCTAGCTCTTTCAAAGAGCCGGCACAGGCACAATGACCCAAATAACCACCTTCTGTGCTGTAAGTTTTTATGATTCTCTGATTTTATTTGCTGTACTCAGGTTTAATGTACAGAATCTGAAAGGTCATGTTACATTTGTTTTTCTTACTGCATCGCAGCTCGATATTCTTCGAGGTTTTCAGTCTTGTGGTAAACCGATGTGGTTAATTTGAGCCCTAGACGGAGCCTGTTCATTTCAACTGTGTTCGTTGGTGAATTGTTTTCCTTAAATTATAGTCTCGCTCAACACAGGCCACCCTTGGCTGAGGGAGTGGCTGGAGAACTGCCCCACAACCTGACTGTTGTCTTTATTATAACAATTGCTCTTGGTTATAGGTTAACACATTGTGGTACATTACTTTTGTAGTATACAGAATATAAGGTGGGCCATACATGGTACAGAGTGATGGTGAGTGAATATTACAAAGCAGCTCTTGGATGGTCCTGGAGATTGAATCCTGAGAGTGGTGGCAATGTTGGTCTCTTATAACCTGCGTAGCTGTGCCAAGGGTTCTCCCACAGAGAGAGTCCAAGACCCCACCTGGGGCATTGCAGAGTGCAGAATAGGTGACTCTCTAATAAATTGGATACTTTGTACACCTTGAGTCTTTTAAAAGAAATTCAAGCTAATCATGCACTGGTTCTCAAAATAGAAAATTTCTCCCAGCAGATGAGTTTATTTCTCCCCCCCCCCCCCCCAAGAGACCTAATGTTCCTTAAACAGGAGTCCGAACCTGAAGCCTGCAGCTGAAACCATGAATTACCAATGCTCAGTGAGATACAGCATAAACAATGGGGCCCATGGGAATCTCTACATTAAACATTTCCCAATACTGTACATCCAGTGTCATAGGTCAAGGCCTACATATGAAATTTGCCATATTGCAGACTGCATCAGTCCAGTTGTCTAAGCCCTACTGCAAATCATTTAATACACAGGTGTTGAACTTGAACTTAAAACCTTACAACCTAACTACATTTTAACTCTTTGGAAGAAGTACAGACTTACACAGCGACTGACACACATGCAAGGAAAGGCTGGTCTTTATTGGGGAGAGACTCAAAGGTAGTTTCATAGCTCCATATTGGACTGAGATTCAGAGGGCCCAATTTCACAACCTTCCTGGAAGTGACACTTCAATAGGTGTTAACCTCACTGGGATTAGAGTTTCATCTGCTCTTATCCAGTCTGGTTCCTGAGATTTAGCCTTCAATGTAGCAAACTTCACATTCAGGCCTGTACCTTTTAACTCTGGATTTATTGAGAAAGGTTTCACTTTAAGATTCTCCTGAGAGTTGCTGTTCTGTTGGTGATCACAGCAGCATTGATATGGCGAGGTACATGATTCAATCTGTTCTGCCTTCCTGCTAAAACAAGAAACAAGGAAGAGGTGAAGAAAGAAAAGTAGAGAATTGTCTCCCATTTTTGTAAATCTTGGCTAAAAATGGTGCATTAGGTTCAGTTCGTGCTGAGCTAGCTGATCTGAGTTGGGACAGCACTAGGCCTCATGGTCCCTGTGTGTGTGGGGGCATCAGTTGAGGGAGGGTTTAGGCTTAGTTGTGATGCTCCCTATGGTAGAATAGCCTGCCAACACACTCTGTCTAGGTTAATGCATGGAAGGCGGCCCATTTGGGAAAAGTACTGGAGGGCGATCAGCACCTGTGAACTCTACCTAACAGGAGTTGGCTCTTCAGGAGATGGAGGAAAATTCGGCGGGGGGTGGGGGGGAAACATGGAGTTTACTAAATAGCGACACTCCCTAGGACTTGAAAATCCCTGATTCTATTCCCTTTAATCATCCGTGGGAAGCAAAGAGATTGGGGACTTGACTGTAAACCTATTATTTATTTTTGCATTTGCGACAATACGCAAACATAAAGAAATATGCTAAGTATAACCCTGTTGTAGTGGCCTGCAGCTTGAGACAACCTCTTACATCTGTTTCTCTCTCCACAGCTGTTATATTTTAACTTGGGTGCTACAATTCTGTACTTAACTGCCTTCATTACCAATGCCTCTTCTGTTGACCCAACATCTATTAAAGGGTCTCACAAATACAATAACAGAGCAGCTGCTGCGGTGAGTGTTTAAACATATTTTAAATTGGCCTTTACCTTTTCAAAGTGAATGGTATTAAAAAATTATACAATTAAAGATTAGTATTCACAATTGTAAAATCTGAGACGTGTAAAATATTTAATTTTACATTACTGTTAATATTGATAATGGGATAAACACAGTGCTAGGCCCGTTCTCATTCATGCAACATGTACAATCCAGCTGAATAGTCAGTATTTGAACTGACTGGAAACTCCTAAAATATTTCTGATGTTGCTGTTTTGTAAAACTGTTAAGGTGAACAGGAAATAACTGGCGATTTTCAGTTTCTATTGAATCAGCAGGAACAGCCACTCGTGAGGTTTGAGTGGAGCTGGCTGTGTTAGGTTTGAGTGGAGCTGGCTGTGTTGCCTTTGTATCAAGAGTGGTACAAAGTCTCCTGCATTCAACCGGATGAGGCAGCAAAGCCTGTAGAAATCAGAGCACCTCGGCAGGAAGAATTTTCTGTGTGCAGTTTGTTTAGCAAAGTTATAAATCTGTTCTTTATAAACAAACGTATGATTTCATTACATGTAGCGCACAGCATAATTCTTCCTCCATTGGATATGCAAATTTAAAACCTCCAATCACGTTCTCAGAATCAAAGATTCCGATTTGAATATCTGAAATATGAAGAAGGTTCTTGGTGATGTTCAGCTGTTGACAGAACAATTAATTCAAAATCTACCATAATATATCCATGGGATAATTACCCCCTTAATATGCTTCCATGGCCTGAAACCTGAGGAAGATCTGTAATACCTCGACTACTCACGTCTGGCACAGAAATCACAAGTGAGGCTTCGATATTGGTTGTTATGGATGGTAATAATCCTAGTTTGAGAAATGTGTGTATTAGAGGAACTTGGGAACAGGAGTAGGCCATTCAGCTCATTGAGATTGCTTCACCTGTCTATTAGATCATGACTGATCTGTATCTCAACTCGATTTTAGCTACCTTTTGATCCATATCCCTTGATACCCTTACCAACAAAAATCTATGATTTCAGTCTTAAATTTCAATTGACCCAACATCCACAGCCTTTTAAGGGAGAGAATTCTAGATTTCCAATATCCTTTGTGTGGGGGAAAAAATGCTTCTTGATTTCACTCCTAACAGGCCTAGCTCTAATTTAAGATTGTGTCCTCTTGTTGTGGATGCCCCTATCAGAGGGAATAGTTTGTGTGTCTACCCTATGGAATCCATTTATCATTTTAAGCACTTCGATTAGATCGCCCCTCAACCTTCTTAAAGGAGATAAAAACCAAGTTTATGCAACCTGTCCTTATAATTTAACCCATTGTTTAGGAATTATGAAATGATTCTGATGAAATACTTATGGCAAAAATGTCAATTACTGATATTGCACTGTTACTGATAGATCTGCGAGCAATTTCTCCCCCACCACCAAAATCCTTGCTTGAAAACACTGACTTGTACGTTTAATTCTATCGGTACCAGAAACACTCTGGCATCTCAGCTAAGTTGCCACGACAGTGAATGAACATCAGCAAACGGTGCGATGTACTTTGCAGCTTGGAGTAGGAGCGCTAGTTGGCTTTTTCCCTTCCCGCCAACCCCCTCACCCCACCACCATCACCACCACTTTCCCTACCTGCTTCAGGAGGGAAGGGGGGCGGGGAAGAAATCTGTAGCCTGTGCTGTATCGATCTAATGACATGATGTGCTTTCCCCACAGTTCTTTGCGGGTGTAGTGATGATAGCGTATGGAATAAGTACCTTCCTTGGCTTGCTGTCATTGCGAGGAGGAGGTGGGAGCAACTCCGCAACAAGTCAGGCAACTGGAAGTAATTCGGCATAGACTTTTCATCAAGGCGGAAACCACAGCGTATTCCTTTACACACGTTAGAAATGACGAGCAAATTGTGTTGTCTCAACTGTTTCCAACAGCACACTCCATTCCAGCTCCTTGTTCAGCTTGATTACAGCTCTAGATACACTGCAGTTACCAAGGGCAAGAATAATTCGAGTTGTTATTTTAAACTTTTGACTTTTTTGATATTGCAACTTTTCTTGTGGTTTGACATTCTCCCCTCACATAAATACTGAGTTCACTATAATCGCATCAGTTTTTATCTTTGCATGAGGAATTACATGTATATTCAAACTGCATGGAAGTGAACTGCATCACAAGCCACCTCCAAAGTATCTACCTGCACAACAGTCCTGCGCATTGTTGGAGTATCTTTAAGAAATGATATACCTTGGCTCCTCTGCTGGAGTGGGTAAAGGTGGTATAGTATTCAGCTGTGCAGACCAGAAGGCCTCGGGCTTGATTCTTGGCCTGTGCTGAGTTGGCTTATCTAGGTCAGGGCAGCAGTTGGATTGAGTGTCCTTAAGGTGGGGGTGGGAGAATAGCAGACTTCCTGGCCCTGATCACTAACCAGTGACACTTGCTTGGAAGTGTTTGTCTGTGGGTGTTAGGTGAGGCTCAGCTGTGATTCCCCCTCCTGGTAGAATAGCCTGCCACTGCCCAGTATCACAAGTTCACATGTGGAACTGTATCTCAGAATACCAGTACTTTCAGTACAGAGCGGGATAACATTGGCAATCCAAATGTGCTTTCCATAGGAAATGTCACAATTTTTGTTATCATAAAGTACACTGTACAATTCAATCATATCTATAACTCCAACAGGTTGAGAATGCAGGTTTTTCAAATTAGTCTTCAAGTCCCTCCTTGAATCCATAGTGCAGAAGTTTTCAACACAAAAGGACCATTCACTGTATCTGAATATGTTGCTTTACCCATTTAATCACTCAGTAATGCCCTATCAATGACTTTGGAATACAATGAATGGTTCAGTGACAAACAAGACTCCACTTAAAAGTATGTTTAAAGGAATAGGCACTACATTGCGAACTTTGTGCAAAGACTCACAATATCATTTTATTGTTATTGGTGCTGTCATCACCCAGGGTGACGACAGAAGTGGGAGTGCAGAGGTACAACATGTTAGAACGCCAATGAATGAAGCCAAGACTGCTGGTCTCGCGGGGGGAGGGGTAGGGGGTGTCACCCCTGCAAGCCCTCGTATTGCTGAGGTGCCGATCTTCCCTATGCTGCTGTGGAGAAGCACGAGGAGGAATTCAGAAAGTATTCGAGTTGGAGAGAGGCCTGGAAAATGGTGCCCACCCTCTAGGCCACGGTTCACATGTGACCTGGGAAACTTCAATCATAGAATATAAATTGAATAAAAGGGATATATGGTGTCACTAAAGAATAAAATATAAAGAAATAATCTAAGGCACTTTACAGAGCCATAATCAGAAAACAAAATGGACTCTGAACCATACGAGATATTAGAAAGGGTGACCAAAAGATTGGTCAAAGGAGGTTCTTAAAAGGAGGAGAGGGAGGTGAAGAAGCAGATGGATTGAGGGAGGGAATTCCAGAGCATAGGGTTTTGGTGGCTGAAGGCATATCCACCAATGCTGGACTGAAAGGGAAGGGGATGCATAAGCAGCCAGAGTCAGAGGAACAGTGAGTGCAAGGCGTGTTGTAGGGCTGGAGGAGGTTAAAGAGATAGCGCCGGGTTGAACAGGACAGAAGTTGTGAACATTTTTATTTCCCAAGGAGAGTGTGGATGACTAGAATTAAACTCTGCAAGTATGTGTGGTGTTTCAATTAAAGATTGGTATTAATGAGTGGAGGGGGAAGGGAAGTAAAATGGTGCAAGGATTACAATAGCAATCTTTCAAAACAACTTGTTTTCCAGTTTTATTTTCACTAGTTTAAAGTCCAAACAAGAACCTTTATGATCATAGCAGCAATCATTCTTCTTCAAATATAATGTTATGTAAAGCTGCAATCAACATATGAGACCGTGCTATTTCAAAGCAGCTCCAATTTGCAGAGATTGACTTTTTTTTGTCCAAGACCTCCCAACATCTTTCTAAAATGCACCTTCCATTTTTACCTGCTCCTGTATTGTATATTTGTTACTGTATTAGTTACTTTTCTGCATTTCATTTGTTACAGTTGAAAAATATAACACATCCTTACTGGTTTCTGCGGTATGTTAATTCTAATTGTAATATAATAAATATTTAACACTAAAAATTACAAAGTCAAAGTACTTCTATTTAAATAAGTACATCTGGAATTATATTTATATAAAAGCTCTCATATCTGTTAACACATTGAGGAATAATCAATGATGTGTAACTGCATTCTAATAAAAGGAATTAGTCACCAACCTGTGGTTGTGTCTTGTTCATATCGATCAGTAGTGAAGTGCAGTTGACTTTTTCTTAGGGAGTTTTGCCCTTGCTTTCCTGCAGTTGAATGCATCATGGGGTATGGCGGACAGGGGCTGGCACCCCAACAGGTGGTTGTTATTCACACATGAGCCTAGAAATTTAACCATGGGGGCACCACAGCAAAACTCAACCCTGTCCTCAATGATGACACACATGCAGTTTTCAGCAGAGGTCACTAGATCATGATCAGGAACGGAAACCCTGGCTAATTTCCCCCCTCCCCCAGACTCCCAAAGGTACAGAGGCCAACTGTAATACCCTGTGCTGCCACCTTGCCCAGAGAACAGCGAGCTCAACAGTCTTAGGATCCAGCCTGGGACCTCCCCTGGTTTGTACAAGTCAGCGCCACACGAGGTCTGAAAACAAAGTAAAAATCATGCCATCACAATTTCAACACATCATGAATTACTTTTAAGGAGGAGATAGCTCTTTCACAGATCTCCAAATAATGTGCTTGATTACAGCACATTTTATATTTTGTTTTAAACTTTTCCATACTTTGAGAAAACCTCATTCAAAATTAACAGGACTTCTAGGATTTTACACCAAAATTAGTTCATACAAAAGTTGGAGTTTTTGCAGATCAAATCATACATCTTTACACTGTAATCACAACATAGTCCACTTTGCTCATTACTACAACTTGCATTTATATAGCCCCTTTAATGTAAAAATACATTCCAAGGCATAATCAGAAAAATACACCAAACCATACGAGATATTAGGAGGGGTGACCAGAGGCATAGTCAAAGAGATGGGTGAAAGGAGGGACTTGAAGGAGGAGGGAGGTGCAGAGGGATTTAGGGGAGGGAACTCCAGAGCATGGGATCTAGGTGGCTGAAGGTATAGCTGACAATGCTGGAATGAAGGGTGAGGTACAGGAGGCCAGAGTCAGAGGAACTGAGAGAATTCAAGGCTGGAGGGGGTTACAGAAGTAGCTCGGGTTGAACAGGTCAGAGGTTGTGAACATTATCGTTTGTACTAATAAAGTATACCCAAGGAGGGAGTGATGGCCAGAGTTAAACAATATATTTTCACTGTACAAGTATGTCTTCTGTATCAATCAAAAATTGGTATTGATGGTTGGTGGGAAAGGGAAATAAAATGGTGTAAAGATTAAAATAGCAATATTTCAAACTAGATTTTTTGTGTTTTATTTTCTTTGCTTATAATCTAAAGAACCTTTGTGATCTTAATAGAATTCATTCCTCAGAACCTGGAATCTCCAGCAGTAGTGCATTGGAACAACGAAGGGGGCTGTTGTATTGACTCCTTGGGGGCAACAGACACTGAAACTTGCTTTCCCTCATTTGGCAAAGCTCATTAGTTCCTGGCCAAGCTGTAACAGAGTACTGTGCAACAACAAAGCACTTTTCTCAACGGAATAGGAAAACTAGTCGTACCAGCCTCTGATCATAAAAAGAGAATGGACTGGTTGCTCATAAGAACAGTAACCATAGAGATATCAATAGCTTCTACTGTCCCATTCTGCCAACTGGATGAAATATAATAGCAGGAGGCTAGTGGGGGAATAGAACCTAAAGGAGGAAAATAACTTACACTTTACATGTAGTTGCCAATCTCTTTTTATCTGGCCTCTGATTAGGACATCCAATATGGATATTGATCCAGACTTTCAGCATTCTTAGGCCCCATTCACCTTACAGCTTGACCAATATTGCCATCCTGACTTGGTTGACACTTTAGTGCAGTACGGAGGGAGCACTGCACCATCAGAGGTACTGTCTTTCGGATGAGATGTTAAACTGAGGCCCCGTCTGCTCTCTCAGGTGGGCGTTAATGATCCCATGGCACTATTTCGAAGAAGAGCAGAGGAGCTGTTCCTCGGTGTCCTGGCCAATATTTATCCCTCAACACCACAAAAACAGATTATCTGGTCATTATCACATTGCTGTTTGTGGGACATTGCTGTGCACAAATTGGCTGCCGCATTTCCTACATTACAACAGTGACTACACTTCAAAAGTACTTTATTGGTTGTAAAGCACTTTGGGACATCCTGAGGTCATGAAACGTGCTATATAAATGCAAGTCTTTCTTTTACAATAGCAAAATACCGCGGATGCTGGAAATCTGAAATAAGAACAGAAAATGCTGGAAGCACTCAGCAGGCCAGGCAGCATCCGTGGAGAGAGAAACAAATTAAAGGTGTTGCTATGGGAACCCGCATGGGCCCTAGCTATGCCTGCCTTTTCGTGGGATAGGTGGAACATTCTTTGTTCCAGTCCTACTCTGGTCCCCTCCCTCACTTCTTTTTCCGGTATATTGATGACTGTATCAGTGCCGTTTCCTGCTCTCGCCCTGAACTAGAAAATTTCATTCACTTTGCTTCCAATTTCCACCCTTCCCTCACCTTCACATGGTCCATCTCCAACTCTTCCCTTCCCTTCCTTGACTTCCCTGTCTCCATTTCTGGGGATAGGTTATCGACAAACATCCACTACAAGCCCACTGACTCCCACAGCTACCTGGATTACACTTCCTCCCACCCCGCTTCCTGTAAGGATTCTATTCCATTCTCCCAGTTTCTCCATCTCCGCCGCATCTGTTCTGACGATGCCACCTTCCATACTAGTGCTTCCGATATGTCTTCCTTTTTCCTCAACCAAGGATTCCCCTCTATCGTGGTTGGCATAGCTCTCGACTGTGTCTGTTCCATTTCCCGCACTTCTGCTCTCACCCCTTCTCCCAGAACCACGATAGCGTTCCCCTTGTCCTCACCTTTCATCCCACCAGCCTCCACATTCAACAGATCATCTTCCTCCACCTCCAGCGTGATCCCACCACCAAACGCATCTTCCTCTCCCCTCCCCTTTCAGCATTCTGAATTGACTGCTCCCTCCGCAACACCCTGGTCCACTCCTCAATCACCCCCAACAGCCCCTCCTTCCCGTGCAAGCGCAGGAGATGCAACACCTGCCCTTTTACCGCCTCCCCTCCCATTGTCCAGGGCCCCAAACACCCCTTCCAGGTGAAACAGCGATTTACTTGTACTTGCAATTTAATATACTGTATTCGCTGCTCACGATGCGGTCTCCTCTACATTGGGGAGACCAAACGCAGATTGGGTGACCGCTTTGCGGAACAATTCCTGTTACGTCCGTGTAATAATAAGAAAAGGACTGCAGAGAACGGTACAACAGGTGATTACTCAACGTGGTTCAAACTGCAACTGACTGTACAGATCACTACTCAGGGTTTATATACAGGTGTGGTCACTGCTGGTACTACAGGATACAGGAGCTGTAAAAAGTAGTTCTCCCCCTTAAAGATACATACATTACAATTCCTCCCCTTTTAGATTAACAGTACCATTTTAGATTAACAGTACCATAACACTCATTTAACAATTAAATATCAAACTAATTACAATTAACACTTTTAACATGCAACATTAACAGAAAATAGTCTATTTATAAATTCAGTCTTTGGGGAGGCTTCCTGATTCTTTCTGCATAACGCCTTTCCCGAGTGTCTCGCTCTTGGTGCGGAGGCGATTCTAACACCCTGTCGTCAGTTGATTCATCAGCTTCCATTGCTATTGTTTCTGAGGTAGATGCGACCTGTACGTCGGGTTCCTCACCAGGTACGTATGGCCGAGACATGGGGTTGACTCGTTCCTGTGACTCTAGGATCTGGTCAGCATGGCGTCTCACAATGTTCTCCCCAACATCCACTGTGTACATTAGTGGCCCCTGCCGTGTACATTAGTGGCCCCTGCCGTGTGCATATCGTTCCTGGTTGCCATTTCTCTGTTCGGTAGTCGCGGGCCAAGACTGGTTGCCCTACATTGAAGCTCCTTTTTCAGCTTCTCATTGATGTGCTGGAATTGCTTACTCTCAACATCTCTTCGTACATTTGGTCTGAGCAAATCCAGACGAGATCTCAACCTTTGGTTAAAGAACATCATGGCCGGGGCCTGGTTTGTGACTGCAGGTGTCGCATTTCTGTAGGCTAACAGGAAATTGTCCACCTTATGCTGCAGTGGAATGTCGTCATCGCACATGGCCTTTACTGCTTTATTAAAGGTTTGTATGAACCTCTCAGCCAATCCATTTGTGGCTGGGTGATATGGGGCAGATGTGTAATGCCTTACCCCATTCCTTTTCATAAATCTTCGAAACTCTTCGGACACAAACTGTGGTCCGTTATCAGAGCAAATCTGCTCTGGCAAGCCGTTCCTGGCAAAAATGGTCCGTAGGACTGCAATAGTTTTCTCCGTGGTGGTGGAGGACATTTTGATCACCTCAGGCCATTTCGAGTGCGCATCCATGGCTATTAAAAACATTGAGTCCATGAATGGACCAGCAAAATCAATATGCACCCGTTGCCATGGAGATGAGGGCCACTCCCATGGGTGTAGAGGGGCCTGTGGTGGTGCATTTTGGACCTTCTGGCATCCTGAGCAGCTCTTTGTCAGGTCCTCGATTTGCTGATCGATCCCTGGCCACCACACATAAGCCCTAGCAAGGCTTTTCATTTTCACTCCTCCCAGATGACCTTCGTGAAGCTCATTGAGCACTCTCTCCCTTAACTTGGGTGGAATTACCAATCGGGATCCACACATCAAGGTCCCCTGGCATACTGACAGCTGTTCTCTTCTGGATGAGAATGCTGGCAACAGTGAGTCGCCATGTGCTGGCCATCCCTTCACCGTCAAATCATATACCCGGGTCATTTCGGGTCTCCTTCTCTATACCAGCATTAGTTACTGGCAAGCATTCAATTATAGTCGAATGAAATATTTCGACAGGATCCACTGCTGGTGCTTCCTCCACAGTAGGCAGTGGCAGGCGTGATAGCCCATCAGCGTTTCCATGCTGTTTCGTGCCCTTATACTTGATTTCATATTGGTGCGCCCCTAGAAAAAGGGACCATCTTTGTAGCCGTTGCGCAGTCATCACCGGAACGCCCTTCTTTGGATTAAAGATGGAGACAAGTGGTAGGTGGTCAGTCAGCAAGGTGAACTTCTGCCCGTGCAGATAGTGATTGAACGTTTTCACTCCCCACACTAGGCTGAGGGCCTCCTCTATATCAGCGTTAGTTACTGGCAAGAAAAAGGGACCATCTTTGTAGCCGTTGCGCAGTCATCACCGGAATGCCCTTCTTTGGATTAAAGATGGAGACAAGTGGTTGGTGGTCAGTCAGCAAGGTCAACTTCTGCCCGTGCAGATAGTGATTGAACTTTTTCACTCCCCACACTAGGCTGAGGGCCTCCCTGTCAATCTGGGCGTAGTTACGCTCGGCTGAGGTTAGTGACCGAGACGCAAAGGCTACTGGCCTCTCCGAGCCATCCGGGAATTTGTGCGACAGCACCGCTCCAATGCCATAGGGTGATGCATCACACGCCAACCGAATTGGTAGTGCTGGGTTGAAATGAGCCAACACCTCTTTTGATGTGATCAATGCTTTGCTCTTCTGGAAAGCTCGTTTACATTCGTCACTCCACTTCCATGGTACCCCCGTTTGCAGTAGGGTGTTCAGTGGGTGTAGTACGGTAGACAAATTCGGCAAGAACTTATGGTAGTAGTTCACCAGCCCGAGGAACAACGTCAGTTGTGACACATTTTCCGGTGCTGGAGCCTTGACTACTGCCTCAATCTTTTCAGGGGACTTATGTAACCCCTCTTTATCAATAACATGGCCACAATACGAGATCTGCTTCTGGAAAAACTCGCATTTGTGCCGATTAGCTCGGAGCCCATATTCCTTCAATCTAGTGAGCACCTGCTCCAGGCTGGCGAGGTGATCACTGTCATTTTCGCCCGTGACCAGGATGTCGTCCAAATAACACTGGGTCCCTGGAATCCCTTGCAGGGCTTGTTCCATTGCCCTTTGCCAAATAGCCGGAGCTGATGCTACCCCGAACACCAGCCGGTTGTATTGGTAGAGACCTTTATGAGTGTTGATCGTGAGGTACTGTTTCGAGGCTTCTTCTACCTCCATTTGCAGGTACGCCTGGGCCAGATCAATCTTAGTGAAGCGTTTCCCTCCAGGTAGCGAGGCGAAAATATCTTCAATCTGCGGAAGCGGACATTGTACAGTGTGAAGGACTGGGTTCACTGTCACCTTAAAGTCCCCACAGATGCGAACCTTCTTTGGTTCCCCAGGCGTATTACTCAATGACCTCTTCATTACAGGAACGATGGGTGTAGCCCATTCGCTCCAGTCCACTTTGGACAGTACTCCTGAACATTCCAAACCTTCCAGCTCTGATTCGACAGCTGGGCGGATCGCATAAGTTACCGGTCTGGCCTTAAAAAACTTTGGGCTTGCATTTTCCTCTATTTTGATCATCGCTGTTATGCCTTTTAGTGTTCCGAGTCCCTGCTGAAACACTTCTTGTGCATCAGTTAGCATTTTTGACAGTCGTCCAGGTGTGACGTCGTCATCCTTTTTGGCATCTACAGTCAGTGCTTGTATGGAATGCCAATCTAGCTGTATCTTCCGGATCAATTCACGTCCTAGTAGTGGTGGTCCTCCATCTGGCAATACATATAGGTCCATTTTTGGTGTTTCCTTGCCGTTATATATAACGTTCACCCTTATTTTTCCTTTGGGGTAGACTTTTTGCCCCGTGTACGTCTTCAAGACAATCTTTGTATCTCTCAAGGGTATATGTGAGAATAGCCGCTTGTAGTCCCTTCGGTTTATGACTGTTAGGGCTGATCCTGTGTCCAATTCCATTTTCACTTGCACTCCTGCTATCTTGAGCGTGACCCAGATAGTTTGGTGATCCTCCGTTTTGATCACATTATGTAGTTTCAGACAACCCAGCTCTTTGCTTCCGGAGTCTGTATCACTCTTCTGTTCGTCTGAACTACTCTCCGTCACCTTATGTACCTTCTTGTACTTCTCCTGTGGAGATTTCTTGCTGCTGGTTTTCTTTCCCGACCTGCAGACTCTTGCTATGTGCCCTACTTTTCCACACTGTCTGCACACTTTGTCCTTGAACCAGCAATCATTATGGTCGTGTGTTGTTCTGCCGCAGCGATAGCACTTCACTGTTCCGTATGACATTTCATTTGTGCCATATTCTTGCGGTCTCCATTGTATCTCTGCAGCGCCCTGTGCTGCTGCTTTGTGTGATACTGCAATGCTGAAAGCCTTGTCCAGCGTAAGATCCTTTTCTGATAGAAGCCGTTTCTGGGTTCCTTCACTTTGAAGCCCACACACAAACTTGTCCTTTAAAGTATCTGCTAGTCCTGTTCCAAACTGGCAGTGTTTCGATAGCTTGCGCAGTTCCGTTAAATACTCAGCATTACTTTCATCTTTATGCTGGTTCCTTTTGTGAAACTTAAATCTTTCTGCTATCAGCAGCGGTGTGGGGTTTAAGTGGTCCTGTAGGATTGACACTATGTTTTCAAAATCCTTTTCTACTGGCTTCTCTGGGGTTACTAGGTTTCGTAGTAAGCCATACGTTTTTGCACCCATTGAATTCAACAATACCAGCGCTTTCTTGTCATCTGGCACTTCATTTGCCTTGCAGTATACTTCTATGCGTTCGACATATGTCGTCCAATCTTTGACTTCATTGTCAAACGCTGTGATACTGCCACTCTTTGGCATTTTTGGGTGTGGTCAGACTGGCTTAAAATGGCGTCTCCTGCGCTTTCCTTTCTTCCCCGCTGCGGCTTAAAATGGCGTCTCCCGCGCTGCTGCCAACGCTGCTCTCGGCGGTCCTCGTGGCAAATGGCGATGCCCTGTGGGTTTCGTGCGCTGCTCCTGCGCTGCTGCCAACGCCGCTCTCTGCGGTCCTCGTGGCAATGGCAGCGCCTCGCGTTTTCCTGCGCGCCTCTCTCCCCCGTTGACGCTGCTCGGCCCTTGGCCACCGGCTGCGCTCTGCTCTCTCTTGTCTCTCTCCCCCGTTGATGCCGCTCGGTCCTGAACACCGACTGCGCCCTGTGCGCTCTGCCCTCTCTCTCTCCCCCGTCGACGCTGCTCGGCCTTTTTCTGTGCCGCTCGGTCGGGCTCTAGCCCGTCGCTGTCCAGGAAGGGTCTGCGCAGTACCTGTTGCCAGCCCGTTTTGCTGGACCACCGTGACTGGAAAGCCAATCCTGGCTCTCAACAGCCTCCCCTGCGATGCTCAAATCTCCGCTGGATGACTGGGCGGTTGCCCGTGGTCAACGCCCGTGCTTCTGGACTCGACCTTCTTCCACTGTTCTCCAGGAGCGAATCCCTGGGAGGTGATGCAGAGTTGCAGGTAGGTTCGAATCTGCTCGTCGCCACTGTTACGCCCGTGTAATAATAAGAAAAGGACTGCAGAGAACGGTATAACAGGTGTTTACTCAACGTGGTTCAAACTACAACTGACTGTACAGATCACTACTCAGGGTTTATATACAGGTGTGGTCACTGCCGGTACTACAGGATACAGGAGCTGTAAAAAGTAGTTCTCCCCCTTAAAGGTACATACATTACAATTCCGTTCAGTCCATAAGGGTGACCCCAAGCCTCCGGTCGTCTGTCACTTTAATTCTGCGCTCCATTCCTACTCTGACCTCTCTGTCCTTGGCCTCTTACACTGTTCCAATGAAGCTCAACGTAAGCTCGAAGAACAGCACCTCATCTTTCGATTAGGCACTTTACAGCCTTCTGGACTCAACATTGAGTTCAACAATATCAGACTATAACCCCGCCCCTATTTTTTCACATGGCAGCCGTTGATGATTCCCCATTTGCAAAATTTAATCTCTCCTGTCTTCCATCCTAGCACAGACCGTCCCTTTTGTTTTTTTCTCCCCTCCCCCTTTCCCTGCCTCTGCGCCTGCTTAAAACCTGTTACATCTCTAACTTTTTCCAGTTCTGACGAAGGGTCACAGACCTGAAATGTTAACCCTGTTTCTCTCCACGGATGCTGCCTGGCCTGCTGAGTGTTTCCAGCATTTTCTGTTGTTATTTCAAGTCTTTCTTTTACTGTATGTAATGAGAGGACTGTGCTGCCTCCAAAGTCTCCAAGACCCATCTAAAGAGGTGGTTTTTGGCAGCACCTCTTTAAAAAAAAGTGTTGCTCTTAGTACAATATAAACGCTGGCGCTGGAGGAAGAGGCTGGCATCTTTTTTGGTCACTGGTAAGCTGAGTGACTCAGTCCTCTCTACTCCTCCAGACCAGCACTGCAGTTTTGTTGCTCTCTGACACAGATACACTTTTCCCAGCCTTTAGAGAAGATAAAACAGCCAGAATACAGAATTATAAGCTGTGAATTAAAGACAACCGGACATGTGTAATGCAATCATTTTATGTTGTTTCTGGTGTAAGCGGTTTTGATCCTAGCCCAATTGCTAGACGGATGGTTCGAATCGCCCCCGCCTTACGAAAGTTCTATACCCGGGAATTATTATTCAGAGTGTAAATGGAATAAGTCACGGACAGGAATGCTTTGGTGAAAAATCAGACTTATCTTTATTTGGTCTAACATACACTGGCTAAAACATGCACTACTAAACGAAATCACTTGTCTCTGTGGAGAATAAGATCCAGGTTACAAACAACATACATGCAGTACAAAACTGGGGATGATAACATGCAGTAATTCCCTTGTTGCTATGGTGGACTCTAACTCCACCCCTACCAACGAATTACCCAGTCACATAAGCCACTTTGCCTGGCTGAACCAAACGAAGCTTCCACCCCAGAATAGCCCAAAAACTTCACTTCTGAGAAAAACTCTGAGCCCTTGCAGCTCACCCAACTCGCCTGGGATATCGGGTTACCGGCTTGGGACACTCGAGACCATGCTTACCACCACACACAGTTGGTCTCGATCGCTCCACTCAGCGGCTTCTTCCTCTGGTACTTCTTGTTAGGTCGATCTTGGTGGAGCGGGAGCGAGAGAGAGAGAATGGTGGGAAAGGATCTATCTTTATAGGAGTCTGGCTACCCCTATCTTTCCTGACAATCTTTAAAATCCTTTTGTTTTTAAGTTCAACGGGTGCCTCAGGGTCCTCAGCCCCTTCGTCAATGGCCCCCTTCCTTTTCCCAGGACTGCCGGGTGAACCCATACATTCTGGATGACTGACAGTTCTTTTGTCACAGCCAACTGCCATGCGTTCTCTGGAGTTTTAACAAACCAGTTTTTTTTTCACGTATCTGCACAGGGCGATCCCATCACAGGGAAAATACCCTCAGAAAAATCCCATAAAGTCCACAAAATATTCTCGACTGAGTCCATTCTTCAAACAGAGACTTTGCGATCTCTTCAGTCCCCCGTTTGATGTTTTTCTTTCCACAAAGCATCACTCGACGAGAGAGCAAAGGCCAAAGTCTCCCACAAGTGAAGCTGTTTCCCTGTTTTTACGTTTTAAACCCCAGAACTGTACCCCTTACTGTGTGACATAGTTCCCTTCTACCGAGTCAAAACATCAACAAAACGGCTTCTTAACACATTCAAACGGCTGGGTTCCAATTCCCACTGACAAACTTCAAGTCAAAATACAGAACATTAATAAGATCCACAGGACGTTACCAAAAAGTTACCGCGCACATCACACAGTACAGCATTGACAGGTGGTAATACATTACAAAAATGCAACAGCGCACATTGCGCAATACAGAGTGTAAAACTATAACCAGAATACAATACACTTACTTACAGAACTTTGGTACATTACAGGTCTTGCAGGGAGAAACCATCAACACAAATCGAATTACACCTTTCCGGATCAATCTAACACCCCTTGCCACCGCACTTGGAGCATCTGGCTCCGTCGCCTGCAGCTGGTGTAAAACAAGTAGCTTACAAGCAACAATTGTATGATAACTAATGCATGGGAACAGATGCAGATCCAGGGAGGAATCTCTATACTCAGACTGATGTCCCACCATGGTGGCGAGACAATCCCCTTGATCTCCTCCCCGACTTCTACTGTCTTTTGCTCTAAAGTGTAAAAATGTTTCTGGGAGAGCTCAACGGTCTTTATTAACTCAGTGAGGTGTTCCGGCAGAAAAGGAATCGGGTACCAGAAATGCTCCACATAGTCCTGGAGATGCGTGAAGGTGTTGTTCACAGTGAGGTGAATGGTCGAGGGTTCGGGGATGAGAGTAATTCGCTCTTGTGCTGTTATGTATTGTGTGTTCTCCTCCCACCTGTGGTGGCGCTGTCACAGCAGATAAATGGTTGGGTGTTCTCTTGGTTAAGTTTAGCTCTCTTTGTTCGGAACTCTCCAGAACTTTCCTTTCCTTCCTGAATAAAGCACCTCATGTTTGAATCTCTGGGTTCTGAGTTCTAATTGTGTCTAGGTAGAAAGGTACAGACACAACAAAGTGGCGACGAGGATCGGATGAATCTGCGTTGTGGGAACTTTCTTGTTTTCGACTACAAAACACTCGGAACAGAGATTGCAGCATTACATTAACGTTATGGGTGCAGTGAGTAAACAGAAATTTTAATTTGAAATGTGAGATGGCTACTATATTAGGAAACATCGGTGATTTTGATGAAAATGTGGAGCAATGGAGCGCTTATACGAAACGTTTTGACTATTTTGTATTGGCGAATGCGGTGGCAAATGAAAAGGTCGTGCCTACCTTTTTGAGTGTAATGGGGCCGAAGACATTCAATTTACTTCGCAGCCAGATAAGCCAGGAACTAAAACATATAAGCAACTAGTGGAAATTCTTGGAGCACATTTTTCATCAAAACCTCTGGTTATTGCTGAGAGATTTAGATTTTACAAACGGAATCAAGAGGAGGGGGAATCAGTGACGATGTTTATTGCTGCTTTAAAAAGGTTGTCAGAACACTGCGAGTTCAAGGAGGTGCTGAAGGACACCATTAGAGACAGACTTGTGTGTGGTCTGCAAAGTGCAGCCACACAGAAGCGCCTTCTTACTGAGGACAACCTTACTCTTGAAAAGGCCATTGAAGTTAGTGTCTCCATGGAGATGGCGGAAAAGGAGGCTCACCAGTTGAGTTCAACAGGGAGAGTTCACAAGGTGTCGTCTGAGCCTAAAGGTGCGCGGAACGGCACATGTTACCGTTGTGGGAAAACGGGCCATCATGCTAATGACTGCTGGTGTACGGAGCTGGAATGCCGAAATTGTGGCAAAAAGGGTCACATTGAACGCGCCTGTAGAGGTAAAAAAAGAACAGACAAAGCTGGGAAGCATGAAAGCAAAATGTCTGTATTTGGACAAGAGAGGAAAAAGAGTGTTCATTCAATGCAGTATGATGGAACAAGCAAAACAGAGGGGAACGACACCTCTGAGGAGGAAGAGGTGCACATACTGACGGTTGCAGGTGGTTCAAATGGCTACTGGGTGTCACCACTGGTGATGGGACAATCAGTGCGGATGGAGGTGGACACAGGCCCGGGTGTGTCCCTTGTTTCAGACACTGTCTACAACAAAATGCTAAAGCATCTTACCCTTCAGCCAACAAACATTGTGCTAAAGACGTATACCGGCGAATCTGTGGCCATGAGAGGCGCCATTGAGGTGACAGTTAAATTGAACGGACAGACTGCGAAACTGCCACTATATGTGGTAAAGGGAAATTACCCATCGCTACTGGGACGTGCGTGGCTAGAGAAAATCACGCTGGACTGGCCTGCAGTCCGCATGATGTCAAAAGGGGAGTCAGGTCTGACTGCAGTGTTAAACAAACATGCAGAACTCTTCAATGGGGAACTTGGGAGCATGAAAAAGATCAGCGTGAGACTGGACATTAAACCTGACAGCAAGCCGAAGTTTCACAAAGCCCGACCTGTACCCTATGCAATTAGGCCAAAAGTTGAGGCTAACTTGGAGGCCTTAGTCGAGAATGGAGTCCTGGAGCCTGTGAGCGTGAGCAAATGGGCCACACCCATTGTTCCTGTCCTGAAAAAGGATGGATCTGTTTGAATCTGCAGGGATTTTAAAGTGACTATTAACCCGGTGCTGTCTGCGGAACAGTACCCTCTTCCCCTCATTGATGATCTTTTTACAGGCCTGGCTGGAGGGCAAAAGTTCAGCAAAATAGACTTATGCCAGGCTTATCTACAAATGCATATCGATGACAAATCAAAGGAGCTGCTGACAATTGTGACACACAAGGGGCTATACAGGTACTGCCGCCTTCCATTTGGAATTACATCGGCCCCTGCTCTATTCCAAAGGGCAATGGATCAGATTTTGAGTGGACTGCCAGGAGTCCAGTGCTACCTGGACGACATCCTTGTCACTGGGACAAATGAGGAGGATCATCTTCTGAACTTGGATGCAACACTACAACGACTGAAAGAGTACAGACTCAGAGTTCGTAAAGACAAATGTGAATTCTTTCAGTCTTCAGTTGAGTACCTGGGGCATGTGATTGACGTTACTGGCCTGCATAAGGTGCCGTCAAAGGTCAAGGCGATCGTGGAGGCCCCAGCACCCAAGAATGTGAGCCAGTTACGTTCATTTCTGGGGCTACTTAACTACTATGGGAAGTTTATTCCAGACTTAGCAACATTGTTGAAGCCGTTACATCAGTTGCTATGTCAAGGCAAAACATGGAAATGGACTGAACTGTGCAACGAAGCTTTCGCCCAAGCAAAGAAAGCATTGCTGAAATCGGAGGTCCTGACACACTTCGACCCAAAGCTACCCGTGCAGCTAGCATGTGATGCGTCACCATATGGTGTGGGAGCAGTCATATCCCACATCATGCCTTCTGGTGAAGAGAAACCTATCGCCTTCGCATCACGCACCTTGAACAAGGCCGAGAGTAACTATGCACAGATTGAGCGCGAGGCCTTGGGAATCGTTTTTGGAATTCGAAAATTTCATCAGTACCTGTTTGGGAGAAGGTTCACACTCCTGACGGACCACCGTCCATTGACTTCAATCTTCGGGCCCCACACCGGAATTCCGTCACTTGCTGCAAGCAGGATGCAAAGGTGGGCTTTACTGTTGTCAGGACACACATACGACATCAAATATCGCAAATCAGACTTGCACGGCAACGCAGACGGTCTCTCGAGGCTACCCTTGCCTGTTACTCCCCCAGAGCCTCGTCAGATAGACATCTTCTACTTTAGACAAGTGGAGGGAGCACCTGTCACGGCAGCTCAGGTGCGAAGGTACACCCGCAACAATCCAGTCCTGTCTGAGGTAATGGACGATGTCATTCGAGGGAGAGCTATCGGAGATTCTCCTAGTTTGAAACCTTACGTTTCAAAAAGAAATGAGCTCTCCGTCCAGGCAGGTTGTCTTCTTTGGGGACGGCGTGTCATCATTCCGCCACCTCCGAGGGAACCTATAGTGCAACAACTTCATACAGGCCACAGTGGGATGGTTCGGATGAAGGAAATGGCAAGAAGCTACTTCTGGTGGCCAGGTCTCGATGGAAATATTGAGGAGAAAGCCAAAATATGTTCCCCATGTCAAAGGGTCCGGAATGTTCCACAGCTGGCAACCCTACACCCCTGGGATTGGCCTGCAGAAGTGTGGCAGCGAGTACATGTGGACTTCGCCGGTCCTTTCGAAGAGAAGATGTTTATGGTGGTTGTGGATGCTCGTAGCAAGTGGCCGGAGGTCGCTGTGATGAGGTCTACCACGGCAGAGAAAACAATTGAGAAACTTGGTGAGATGTTCAGCCGTTATGGCTCACCGGAACAACTCGTAAGTGACAACGGTCCACAATTTGTATCACAGGAGTTTGCAACCTTCCTGCATGTGAATGGTGTCCAACACATCAGGTCTGCGCCCTATCATCCCTCTACTAACAGCCAGGCAGAAAGGTTCGTGCAAACTTTGAAGCACGCCTTGAAGGCATCGCAAGGTCAGGGCTCAATCCAGCAACGTCTGAACAGCTTCCTGTTGTCCTACAGGAACGAGCCGCATGCCACAACCAAAACTTCCCCCGCTTCGCTCATGATGAAGAGGCAGTTGCGGACAAGTTTTGACTTACTCAAACCTCCAAGGGCAGAACAGGTTGTCCATTGTCAACAACAAGCTCAAGTTGAAAAGAGAGAGAAAAGAACCAAGCAGAGACGGTTTCACCCTGGAGAGCACGTCCTAGCTCGAAACTACAACACTGGACCGAAATGGGTTCCTGCTACGGTGATCGCGCAGACGGGCCCTGTGTCTTACACGGTTGAGACTGCCGAGGACGTCGTCTGGAGAAGACACACAGATCAACTGTTGCTAGGAGCAGAGACAGCCACAGAGGCTCCAACGGCTGGTTGGCCAGAACTGTTTCCGGATGATACCGCAAACCAGCATCCTTTGCCACAGTGCTCTTCTCCAACACAGGAATTCATAGAGACTGTTCCACCTGTGCAAACTCCTGACTTTCGATTGACACAGGCACCTTCTCCATCCAGGCCTGTGTCAATGCCTACTGCTGTGGAAGCCAGCGATGACCGCCTGTATCCTGTCAGAGAGCGGCGGCCTCCAAGACGCTTGGATCTGTAGGCTTAGTGACTTACCCACAAGACTGGGGCAGAATAAACCCCAGGGTAAAGTCAGGGTTTGAGCCAGTCTACCTCTACCCTTGGTTAGTTGAGTGCATTGAAAGTAACTTACCTGTTGAGTGGTGACACCCAGTAGCCATTTGAACCACCTGCAACCGTCAGTATGTGCACCTCTTCCTCCTCAGAGGTGTCGCTCCCCTCTGTTTTGCTTGTTCCATCATACTGCACTGAATGAACACTCTTTTTCCTCTCTTGCCCAACCATCTTCAGCTGTTTCATCAATGACCTTCCCTCCATCATAAGGTCAGAAGTGGGGATGTTCGCTGATGATTGCACACTGTTCAGCACCATTCGAGACTCGTCAGATACTGACGCAGTCCGTGTCCATATGCAGCAAGACCTGGACAACATTCAGACTTGGGCTGACAAGTGGCAAGTAACATTCACACCATACAAGTGCCAGGCAATGACCATCTCCAACAAGCGAGACTCTAGCTGTAATGTATGTACCTTTAAGGGGGGAACTACTTTCTACAGCTCATGTATACTGTAGTACCGGCAGTGACCATACCTGTATATAACGCTGAGTAGTAATCTGTTGTTTCAGTTGCAGTTTGAACCACGTTGAGTAAACACCTGATGTATCGTTCTCTGCAGTCCTTTTCTTATTATTACACGGACGTAACAGTGGCGATGAGCAAGTTCGAACCTACCTGCAACTCTGCATCACCTCCCAGGGATTCGCTCCTGGGGAACAGTGGAAGAAGGTCGAGTCCAGAAGCACGGGCGTCGACCACGGGCAACCGCCCAGTCATCCAGCGGAGATTTGAGCATCGCAGGGGAGGCTGTCGAGAGCCAGGCTTGGCTTTCCAGTCACGGTGGTCCAGCGAAACGGGCTGGCAACAGGTGCTGCGCAGACCCTTCCCGGACAGCGACGGGCTAGAGCCCGACCGAGCGGCACAGAAAAAGGCCGAGCAGCGTCGACAGGGGAGAGAGAGAGGGCAGAGCGCACAGGGCGCAGCCGGTGTTCAGGGCCGAGCGGCATCAACGGGGGAGAGAGGCAAGAGAGAGCAGAGCGCAGCCAGTGGTCAAGGGCCGAGCAGCGTCAACGGGGGAGAGAGGCGCGCAGGAATATGCGAGGCGCTGCCATTGCCATGAGGACCGCAGAGAGCGGCGTTGGCAGCAGCGCAGGAGCAGCGCACGAAACCCACAGGGCGTCGCCATTTGCCATGAAGACCGCCGAGAGCGGCGTTGGCAGCAGCGCGGGAGACGCCATTTTAAGCTGCAGCGGGGAAGAAAGGAAAGCGAGGGAGACGCCATTTTAAGCCAGCCTAACCACACCCAAAAATGCCGAAGAGTGGCAGTATCACAGCGCCCTAACAGTCATAAACTGAAGGGACTACAAGCGGCTATTCTCACATATACCCTTGAGAGATACAAAGATTGTCTTGAAGGCGTACACGGGGCAAAAAGTCTACCCCAAAGGAAAAATAAGGGTGAACGTTATATATAACGGCAAGGAAACACCAAAAATGGACCTATATGTATTGCCAGATGGAGGACCACCACTACTAGGACGTGAATGGATCCGGAAGATACAGCTAGATGGGCATTCCATACAAGCACTGACTATAGATGCCAAAAAGGATGACGACGTCACACCTGGACGACTGTCAAAAATGCTAACTGATGCACAAGAAGTGTTCCAGCAGGGACTCGGAACACTAAAAGGCATAACAGCGACGATCAAAATAGAGGAAATGCAAGCCCAAAGTTTTTTAAGGCCAGACCAGTACCTTATGCGATCCGCCCAGCCGTCGAAGCAGAGCTGGAAGGTTTGGAACGTTCAGGAGTACTGCCCAAAGTGGACTGGAGCGAGTGGGCTACACCCATCGTTCCTGTAATGAAGAGGTCGTTGAGTAATACGCCTGGGGAACCAAAGAAGGTTCGCATCTGTGGGGACTTTAAGGTGACAGTGAACCCAGTCCTTCACACTGTACAATATCCGCTTCCGCGGATTGAAGATATTTTCGCCTCGCTATCTGGAGGGAAACGCTTCACTAAGATTGATCTGGCCCAGGCGTGCCTGCAAATGGAGATAGAAGAAGCCTCGAAACAGTACCTCACGATCAACACTCATAAGGGTCTCTACCAATACAACCGGCTGGTGTTCGGGGTAGCATCAGCTCCGGCTATTTGGCAAAGGGCAATGGAACAAGTCCTGTAAGGGATTCCAGGGACCCAGTGTTATTTGGACGACATCCTGGTCACGGGCGAAAATGACAGTGATCACCTCGCCAACCTGGAGCAGGTGCTCACTAGATTGAAGGAATATGGGCTCCGAGCTAATCGGCACAGATGCGAGTTTTTCCAGAAGCAGATCTCGTATTGTGGCCATGATATTGATAAAGAGGGGTTACATAAGTCCCCTGAAAAGATTGAGGCAGTAGTCAAGGCTCCAGCACCGGAAAATGTGTCACAACTGACGTTGTTCCTCGGGCTGGTGAACTACTACCATAAGTTCTTGCCGAATTTGTCTACCATACTACACCCACTGAACACCCTACTGCAAACGGGGGTACCATGGAAGTGGAGTGACGAATGTAAACGAGCTTTCCAGAAGAGCAAAGCATTGATCACATCAAAAGAGGTGTTGGCTCATTTCAACCCAGCACTACCAATTCATTTGGCGTGTGATGCATCACCCTATGACATTGGAGCGGTGCTGTCACACAAATTCCCGGACGGCTCAGAGAGGCCAGTAGCCTTTGCGTCTCGGTCACTACCCTCAGCCGAGCGTAACTATGCCCAGATTGACAGGGAGGCCCTCAGCCTAGTGTGGGGAGTGAAAAAGTTCAATCACTATCTGCACGGGCAGAAGTTGACCTTGCTGACTGACCACCAACCACTTGTCTCCATCTTTAATCCAAAGAAGGGCGTTCCGGTGATGACTGCGCAACGGCTACAAAGATGGTCCCTTTACTAGGGGCGCACCAATATGAAATCGAGTATAAGGGCACGAAACAGCATGGAAACGCTGATGGGCTATCACGCCTGCCACTGCCTACTGCGGAGGAAGCACCAGCAGTGGATCCTGTCGAAATATTTCATTCGACTATAATTGAATGCTTGCCAGTAACTAATGCTGGTGTAGAGAAGGAGACCCGAAATGACCCGACACTGTCTCGGGTATATGATTTGACGGTGAAGGGATGGCCAGCACATGGCGACTCACTGTTGCCAGCATTCTCATCCAGAAGAGAACAGCTGTCAGTATGCCAGGGGACCTTGATGTGTGGATCCCGATTGGTAATTCCACCCAAGTTAAGGGAGAGAGTGCTCAATGAGCTTCACGAAGGTCATCTGGGAGGGGTGAAAATGAAAAGCCTTGCTAGGGCTTATGTGTGGTGGCCGGGGATCGATCAGCAAATCGAGGACCTGACAAAGCTGCTCAGGATGCCAGAAGGTCCAAAATGCACCACCACATGCCCCTCTACACCCATGGGAGTGGCCCTCATCTCCATGGCAACGGGTGCATATTGATTTTGCTGGTCCATTCATGGACTCGATGTTTTTAATAGCCATGGGTGCGCACTCGAAATGGCCTGAGGTGATCAAAATGTCCTCCACCACCATGGAGAAAACTATTGCAGTCCTACAGACCATTTTTGCCAGGAACGGCTTGCCAGAGCAGATTTGCTCTGATAACGGACCACAGTTTGTGTCCGAAGAGTTTCGAAGATTTATGAAAAGGAATGGGGTAAGGCATTACACATCCGCCCCGTATCATCCAGCCACAAATGGATTGGCTGAGAGGTTCGTACAAACCTTTAAAAAAGCGGTAAAGCCATGTGCGATGACGACATTCCACTGCAGCATAAGGTGGACAATTTCCTGTTAGCCTACAGAAATGCGACACATGCAGTCACCAACCACGCCCCGGCCATGATGTTTGATGGGCCTTCAATAACCACAAAACTAGAAGTTATAGACTTAAACAAGTTGGCTTTTAATCACTAAGATCAGAGCTAATATCTCAACACGCCATCTGGTTCACAGGAATGAGTCATACAGATCCTGGGATCTTTATGTAAGAGAAGTCAGGGGCGGAGCCAAGAGCCAAGACCTGGAACCTCCCAGGTTAGTCGGGAAAGAGGAAGTGAAACTATACACAGTGGGGGAGGGTAATATACATGAGTGCAAAACGAATACAGGACCAAGACAAACAGATTTCATTACATTCACCCCTTCTATAGATTTAGTCCATCGGGGTGATGTTTCTTAAAAGTTGGTATAAGTGAGTCTGTCAGGAGGTTTTGCAGTTCTCAGTGATCGGCGCAAAGCCGGTTGGGGTGCCTCTAGGGGAGTGGATTCTGGTTCCTCCGCTGTCCGGGCCTCCGCAGTGTCTTCCAGGTTATCTGCAGTGTCCTCCAGGTTAAAGTTGGGTATTGATACCTCTGGGCGTCCTGTCTCTTTGTAGTGTAGGTCTTCATCGGGTAGTCTCCCATCGTTCTCTCCGCTCCCCGAGGGAGCGAGGTCTTTTATGGAAACAGTGTTCTCTCGCCCGTCAGAGTATTCGATATAGGCGTACTGAGGGTTTGCATGGAGAAGCTGTACCTTTTCCACAAGGGGGTCCGTTTTATGGCCTCTCACGTGCTTCCGCAATAGTACTGTCCCCGGAGACATCAGCCACGCGGGTAGAGATATGCCCGAGGTGGATTTCCGGGGGAAAACGAACATCTTTTCGTGAGGGGTAGCGTTAGTGGCAGTACATAACAGAGACCTTATGGAGTGGAGCACGTCTGGGAGGACTTCCTGCCAGCGGGTGGTCGGACGGCCTTTTGACTTTAAGGCTAACGTGACAGCCTTCCAAACAGTAGCATTCTCCCTTTCCACTTGCCCATTACCCCGGGGGTTGTAGCTAGTGGTTCTGCTAGTGGCTATCCCCTTCGAGAGCAAGAACTGGCGCAGCTCGTCACTCATGAATGACGTCCCCCTATCGCTGCGTATGTAGTTCGGCTAGCCAAACATGCAGAATAGATTACAGAGACACTTGATGACCGTGGCACTGGTCATGTCTGGGCAGGGAATGGCGAAGGGGAAGCGGGAATATTCATCAATGATATTGAGGAAGTATACGTTACGGTCGGCAGAGGGAAGGGGTCCCTTGAAGTCCAGACTTAGGCGCTCGAATGGCCGTGTGGCTTTGATAAGGTGTGTACGGTCAGGCCTGTAGAAACGAGGCTTGCATTCCGCACAGATGCGGCAGGCTCTGGTCATTGCCCTGACCTCCTCGATGGAGTGGGGCAGATTGCGGGACTTTATAAAATGGTATAGTCGGGTGACCCCTGGGTGACAGAGGTCATTGTGGAGACCCTGTAATTTGTCCGTATGAATGCTGGCACACATTCCCCGCGATAGGGCGTCTGGGGGTTCATTAAGGGCTCCTGGCCTGTACATAATATCATAGTCGAACGTGGATAGTTCGATCCTCCACCTGAGTATTTTGTCATTCTTGATTTTCCCCCTTTGTTTGTTATTAAACATGAAAGCCACCGACCGCTGGTCGGTGAGCAGGGTGAAATGTTTGCCGGCTAGGTAGTGTCTCCAGTGCCGCACTGCCTCCACTATAGCCTGTGCCTCCTTCTCGACAGAAGAGTGCCTGATTTCAGGACCCTGAAGGGTTCGGGAGAAGAAGGCCACAGGTCTCCCAGCCTGATTAAGGGTCGCAGCTAAGGCAAAGTCTGACGCATTGCTTTTGACTTGAAAGGGAATGCATTCGTCCACTGCACACACTGCAGCCCTTTCAATGTCCTGTTTAATACTGGTGAAAGCCTCCCGAGCTTCAGCTGATAGTGGGAAGGACGTCGATTTAATGAGGGGTCGGGCCTTATCAGAGTAATTGGGCACCCATTGGGCATAATACAAAAAAAATCCCAGGCACCTTTTTAAAGCTTTGGGATTGTGTGGCAGGGGCAGTTCCTTTAGGGGCCGTAATCGGTCAGGGTCCGGTCCAATTACCCCATCTTCCACCACACAGCCAAGGATACAGAGACGGGTTGTGTTGAAGACACATTTGTCTTCGTTGTAGGTTAGATTCAGCTTTAGGGCAGTTTTTAAAAATCTCGCAAGATTTAGATCGTGGTCTTGCTGGTTGTGCCCGCAGATAGTGACATTGTCCAGATAGGGGTAGGTAGCTTGTAGTTTATTCTCGTCAACCATGCGGTCCATCTCACGTTGGAAGACCGAGACCCCATTTGTTACCCCGAAGGGCACTCTGAGAAAATGGTAGAGGCGCCCATTCGCCTCGAAGGCGGTGTATGGGCGGTCCTCCGTTCTAATGGGGAGCTGGTGATACGCGGATTTGAGGTCGATAGTCGAGAAGACTCGGTATTGCGCAATCTGGTTGACCATTTCTGATATGTGGGGTAAAGGGCAGGCGTCCAGCTGGGCATAAATGTTAACAGTCTGGCTGTAGTCATTTACCATCCGTTTCTTTTCGCTATTTTTAACTATGACTACTTGGGCACGCCACGGGCTGGTACTGCATTCAATAATGCCTTCCCGCAGGAGTCTGTCCACTCCCGCCTTGATAAAGTGTCTGTCTTCCAGACTGTACCGTTTACTTTTGGTCGCTATGGGCCTACAGTTCGGAGCGAGATTAGCAAATAAAGAGGGCGGGCTGATTTTTAAGGTTGATAGGCCACAGACTGTGAGTGGCGGCTGGGACCCGTCATATGCTAGCGGATGAGGCCCCCGCGAAGAGTTCGAAGCATTTAAGCCAGTGTCCAAATTGATTTGATGCTTCAGCAGAATGTGGATCCAAGTCCAGACGCTCTGGTTTTAGGAGTCGATCCATCCTAGTATTCTTTAGTGATTAAAGAATACTAGGTGGGGGAGGGTAATATACATGAGTGCAAAACGAATACAGGACCAAGACAAACAGATTTCATTACAATGTTCTTTAACCGAAGGTTGAGATCTCGTCTGGATTTGCTCAGACCAAATGTACGAAGAGATGTTGAGAGTATACAATTCCAGCACATCAATGAGAAGCCAACAAGGAGCTTCAATGTAGGGCAACCAGTCTTGGCCCACGACTACCAAACAGAGAAATGGCAACCAGGAACGATATGCACACGGCAGGGGCCACTAATGTACACAGTGGACGTTGGGGAGAGCATCGTGAGACGCCATGCTGACCAGATCCTAGAGTCACAGGAACGAGTCAACCCCATGCCTCGCCCATACGTACCTGGTGATGAACCCGATGTACAGGTAGCATCTACCCCAGAAACAGTAGCATCGGAAGCTGATGAACCAACCGACGACAGGGTGTTAGAATCGCCTCCGCACCAAGAGCAAGACATTCGGGAAAGGCGCTATCCAGAAAGGATCAGGAAGCCTCCCCAAAGACTGAATTTATAAATAGACTATTTTCAGCTAATGTTTCATGTTAAAAGTGTTAATTGCAATTAGTTTGATATTTAATTGTTAAATGAGTGTTATGGTACTGTTAATCTAAAAGGGGAGGAATTGTAATGTATGTACCTTTAAGGGGGGAACTACTTTCTACAGCTCATGTATACTGTAGTACCGGCAGTGACCACACCTGTATATAATGCTGAGTAGTAATCTGTTGTTTCAGTTGCAGTTTGAACCACGTTGAGTAAACACCCGTTGTACCGTTCTCTGCAATCCTTTTCTTATTATTACACGGACGTAACACTAACCATCTCCCCTTGACATTCAACGCCATTACCATCACTGAATCCCCCACTATCAACATCCTGGGGGGTTACCATTGATTAGAAACTGAACTGGACCAGCCATATAAATACTATGGCTACAAGAGCAGGCCAGAGGCTGGGAATTCTGCGGCGAGTGTCTCACCTCCTGACTCCCCCAAGCCTTTCCACCATCTACAAGGCACAAGTCAGGAGTGTGATGGAATACTCTCCACTTGTCTGGATGAGTGCAGCTTCAACAACACTCAAGAAGCTCGACACCATTCAGGATAAAGCAGCCTGCTTGATTGGCACTCCATCCACCACCTTCAACATTCACTCCCTCCACCACCGGCGCACTGTGGCTGCAGTGTGTACCATCTACAAGATGCACTGCAGCAACTCGCCAAAGCTCCTTCAACAGCACCTTCCAAACCCGCGACCTCTACCACTTAGAAGGACAAGGGCAGCAGATGCATGGGAACATCACCACCTACAAGTTCCCCTCCAAGCCACACACCATCCTGACTTGGACCTGTATCGCCGTTCCTTCACTGTCGCTGGGCCAAAATCCTGGAACTCCCTTCCTAACAGCATTGTGGGTGTACCTACACCATATGGACTGCAGCGGTTCAAGAAGGCGGCTCACCACCATCTTCTCAAGGGCAATTAGGGATGGGCACTAAATGCAAGCCTAGCCAGCGACGCCCACATCCCATCAATGAATAAAATAAAATTAAAAAATGTGGACCTTTCATTTAAGAGGGGAGGAATATGTTATGTATTGTGTGTTCTCCTCCCACCTGTGGTGGCGCTGTCACAGCAGATAAATGGTTGGGTGTTCTCTTGGTTAAGTTTAGCTCTCTTTGTTCGGAACTCTCCAGAACTTTCCTTTCCTTCTTGAATAAAGCAGCTCATGTTTGAATCTCTGGGTTCTGAGTTCTAATTGTGTCTAGGTAGAAAGGTACAGACACAACATGTGCCACTTGAACCTCAGCCTTGGGTTTGAAGCAAAAACTGCTCTCGCTCACCGGACACCACGTGTCCTGGCTGTACCAGTAGCGGAGTGCACTTGTGGTGACACAGTATGTCCCACTCCCTACATATGCTACCTTTAAAACGAACATGTACTCCTCCACGAATGACCCTGATATTCTCAACCCTGTATACCGGTGCCGGCTGGGATGACCCGCCCATTACCGGCATCCTCACTACAATTCCCATCACTGTATGGTTGGACCACCTGCAATCTACAGGGACAGGGTAGGCTTCAGAGGCTAAACGAAGCTAGCACGGGCTCAACGAATTGCTATACGGGTGCAGCGCGGCGAGATGCTTGTTGCTTAACCATGAAGGGACACAACCTTGCCTCAGGTCCTCCAGGTTAATGCGGCCCTCGCCCAGCAACCATGCTCCATACAACACACACACCTTATTCCGTGCAGCCTGCTCCGAGGCGTTCCTGTCCTCCCGTATCAAATTATTAACAGTTTTTGCGTGCCTCTCCAGCTCCGCAATGACCTCCTTTAAATGAACGGTCATTGCCTGGTCCTCATGAAGCTCTGAACCCACCACTGTATTCTCTTCCCCTAGAATCTTACACAGTTGGTTCTTTAACCCAGTGATTTGCATCTGGAGTTGTGCATCATCCATACTATTAACAATACCTGTTCCTGTACTAAATGCTGTGGCTACATCGTTCCAGGTCCCTCTTCTCTGCCTCAGAGACCCCACACTATCCCCAACATTCAGATTATAAAGCTGTTCTTTCTCTACATTTCCATAGTCCAGTTCATAAAATTCCTGAAACATCCCTTTTAACAGAGCTTCATAAAGCTTCTCCGTCTTCCTTGGACACCCCACAGGCAGATGGACTTCAGTCAGGTTCAGGATCACGGATGCCATGGCATAGTGCACGTTCTGAAACAACACTTTGTCAGTAGGGATTAACACCAACCCATTCCCTGGACCCCTGGTTGTGGTGGGACACCCATCTACAGTCGCCTGTACCATCAGGGCTCTGGGCGGGGGCTTCCTGGTGTATGAGATGAGCTCTGTGGCTTTGATGGTGTTCGGGGGTTTTGGGATTACACAGGAGTCCACACTCCGATCCCAACCCCGGCGTCCTGCCATCGCCTGCTAAACGCGATCGACACATCCGCTGGGCAGATCTTTTCCAACCCCCACATACACACATAAATCCCTTCCTCGGATTCCCACCACTTATCCCAACACACATTCACTCCTCCCTGAGAACCCGTGATCGTCCGGTACGTGTCATTATTTAGTCTTTCCCAGTCAGCTGTCTGGTCCCCTGTATCCACCCTCAGTTTCTTGAGCCACCACCACATTCCCAGTGGAATGTGTCCCCTACAGCTAAGGCACACCCGTTTACCCTCTGTTACCCTAACCCGGGAGGTGGTAACCCCTATTCTCAGGCATGGGATGGACGCTCACCATAGGTGAACTTGTCATGGCTGGAATACTGGGTGGAATTCGACCCCAGCCATCCAGGCCATCTTCCCTCATGGAGATAGACGCTCGTCCCATCCTTCGAGCCACCTCCAGTGGTCACGGTCAGTCCGTCTCCGCTGGTGCAGCCGAAGACAACCGATTCCTCGGTGTCACCCCTGTGACTCATGCTGGCTTCAATCATAACGATCAGGACTACCATGGCTGACTTCATCTTGTTCTTAAGCATTCCCTGAAAACACACAGAATGCAACGTTGTCCTTGGGTGATGCCTCACCTTTCCAGACGCAGCTACACCCGATTACATTTGGTAGCCACAGCATACATGTAAATCCAAATTATACAGACAAGCTAAGGCAACAGACAGGAGAGAAAGAAGTTATGTACAGCGCCACCCATCTCCGGATGGCCACACTACGTCTCCTCGACCCTGGGCCTCTTACGACTCCTGCTTCCTTCGTTCACCGGTGTGTAAGGAGGCGTCCATGGCATCCTCGGCTGTGGGATCCTGGCACTCCTTCTCCTGCCCCCACAGGCGGAACGACTGGTCCCTCTGTGGGCTCCTCACAGTCCCTAATTATGGGCTGGAGACCCACACCTGTAGTGCAGCTCACCACTCCCTGCTGTTTCCTCCTCTTATCAGCTCTTTCCCCAGGGTTGAAAAGCTTGCACTGATTGATATGGAACCACTTAGTGCGTTGGGGCATTTTTACCGCATATACCATCAGACTTACCCTATCCACGATACTGTATGGTCCCATGTATAGTGGTTCAAAAGTCCCTACCCTTGCGAAGTTTCTAACCATTACTTGATCTCCGACCTTCCACTCGTGGTGCCTCTGAGGCTCAAGCAATAAACGATTTCTATGATGTTGCTTCCCCATGTTACTGGCAGCCTGCCAATGGATCTGTCTGAGATGCTCAAGCAAATTCTTAACAAACCTGTCCCGGTTCACCTCGCTGAACTGACCTTCCATGAGAACTGGGGCCAGTACAGGGCTGGGCGTTCTCATGATCCTGCCAGTCACGAGCTCATGCGGGGAATACCCTGTGCTTCTAGGCAGGCTGGCTCGGCCCCCCATCAGAACAGCAAGACCTCCGCCCATTTTCTAGGCGAGTCTCCCGTCTCCTCCCGTAACCTTTCCTTGATGGTCCTATTCATCCGCTCCACAATCCCTGATGACTGCGGGTTGTGTGCGACTGTTATGTATTTTGTGTTCTCCTCCCACCTGTGGTGGCGCTGTCACAGGAGATAAATGGTTGGGTGTTCTCTGTTAAGTTTAGCTCTCTTTGTTCGGAACTTTCCAGAACTTCCTTTCCTTCCAATAAAGCACTTCATGTTTGAATCTCTGAGTTCTGAGTCCTAAATTGTGTCTAGATAGAAAGGTACCGACACAACAAGTGGCAACGAGGAGCGGATGAATCTGTGTACGTTACGGGTGCAGTGAGTAAACAGAAATTTTAATTTGAAACGTGAGATGGCTACTATATTAGGAAACATCGGTGATTTTGATGAAAATGTGGAGCAATGGAGCGCATATACGGAACGTTTTGACTATTTTGTATTGGCGAATGCAGTGGCAAATGAAAAGGTCGTGCCTACCTTTTTGAGTGTAATCGGGCCGAAGACATTCAATTTACTTCGCAGCCTCGTGCAGCCAGATAAGCCAGGAACTAAAACATATAAGCAACTAGTGGAAATTCTTGGAGCACATTTTTCACCAAAACCTCTGTGAAATCTAAATCTCTCAGCAATAACCAAACGGAATCAAGAGGAGAGGGAATCAATGACGATGTTTATTGCTGCTTAAAAAGGTTATCAGAACACTGCGAGTTCAAGGAGGTGCTGAAGGACACCATTAGAGACAGACTCGTGTGTGGTCTGCAAAATGCAGCCACACAGAAGCGCCTTCTTACTGAGAACAACCTTACTCTTGAAAAGGCCATTGAAGTTAGTGTCTCCATGGAGATGGCGGAAAAGGAGGCTCACCAGTTGAGTTCAACAGGGAGAGTTCACAAGGTGTCGTCTGAGCCTAAAGGTGCGCGGAACGGCACATGTTACCGTTGTGGGAAAACGGGCCATCACGCTAATGATTGCTGGTGTACGGAGCTGGAATGCCGAAATTGTGGGAAAAAGGGTCACATTGAATGCGCCTGTAGAGGTAAAAAAAGAACAGACAGAGCTGGGAAGCATGGAAGCAAAATGTCTGTAATTGGACAAGAGAGGCAAAAGAGTGTTCATTCAGTGCAGTATGATGGAACAAGCAAAACAGAGGGGAGCGACACCTCTGAGGAGGAAGAGGTGCACATACTGACGGTTGCAGGTGATTCAAATGGCTACTGGGTGTCACCACTGGTGGAGGGACAATCAGTGCGGATGGAGGTGGACACAGGCGCGGCTGTGTCCCTTGTTTCAGACACTGTCTACAACAAAATGCTAAAGCATCTTACCCTTCAGCCAACAAACATTGTGCTAAAGACGTATACCGGCGAATCTGTGGCCATGAGAGGCGTCATTGAGGTGACAGTTAAATTGAACGGACAGACTGCAAAACTGCCACTATATGTGGTAAAGGGAAATTACCCATCGCTACTGGGACGTGCGTGGCTAGAGAAAATCACGCTGGACTGGCCTGCAGTCCGCATGATGTCAAAAGGGGAGTCAGGTCTGACTGCAGTGTTAAACAAACATGCAGAACTCTTCAATGGGGAACTTGGGAGCATGAAAAAGATCAGCGTGAGACTGGACATTAAACCTGACAGCAAGCCGAAGTTTCACAAAGCCCGACCTGTACCCTATGCAATTAGGCCAAAAGTTGAGGCTAACTTGGAGGCCTTAGTCGAGAATGGAGTCCTGGAGCCTGTGAGTGTGAGCAAATGGGCCACACCCATTGTTCCTGTCCTGAAAAAGGATGGATCTGTTCGAATCTGCGGGGATTTTAAAGTGACTATTAACCCGGTGCTGTCTGCGGAACAGTACCCTCTTCCCCTCATTGATGATCTTTTTACGGGCCTGGCCGGAGGGCAAAAGTTCAGCAAAATAGACTTATGCCAGGCTTATCTACAAATGCATGTCGATGACAAATCAAAGGAGCTGCTGACAATTGTGACACACAAGGGGCTATACAGGTACTGCCGCCTTCCATTTGGAATTACGTCAGCCCCTGCTCTATTCCAAAGGGCAATGGATCAGATTTTGAGTGGACTGCCAGGAGTCCAGTGCTACCTGGACGACATCCTTGTCACTGGGACAAATGAGGAGGATCATCTTCTGAACTTGGATGCGACACTACAACGACTGAAAGAGTACAGACTCAGAGTTCGTAAAGACAAATGTGAATTCCTTCAGTCTTCAGTTGAGTACCTGGGGCATGTGATTGACACTACTGGCCTGCATAAGGCGCCGTCAAAGGTCAAGGCGATCGTGGAGGCCCCAGCACCCCAGAATGTGAGCCAGTTACGTTCATTTCTGGGGCTACTTAACTACTATGGGAAGTTTATTCCAGACTTAGCAACATTGCTGAAGCCGTTACATCAGTTGCTATGTCAAGGCAAAACATGGAAATGGACTGAACTGTGCAACGAAGCTTTCGCCCAAGCAAAGAAAGCATTGCTGAAATCGGAGGTCCTGACACACTTCGACCCAAAGCTACCCGTGCAGCTAGCATGTGATGCATCACCATATGGTGTGGGAGCAGTCATATCCCACATCATGCCTTCGGGTGAAGAGAAACCTATTGCCTTCGCATCACGCACCTTGAACAAGGCCGAGAGTAACTATGCGCAGATCGAGTGCGAGGCCTTGGGAATCGTTTTTGGAATTCGAAAATTTCATCAGTACCTGTTTGGGAGAAGGTTCACACTCCTGAAGGACCACTGTCCATTGACTTCAATCTTCGGGCCCCACACCGGAATTCCGTCTCTCGCTGCAAGCAGGATGCAAAGGTGGGCTTTACTGTTGTCAGGACACACATACGACATCAAATATCGCAAATCAGACTTGCACGGCAACGCAGACGGTCTCTCGAGGCTACCCTTGCCTGTTACTCCCCCAGAGCCTCGTCAGATAGACATCTTCTACTTTAGACAAGTGGAGGGAGCACCTGTCACGGCAGCTCAGGTGCGAAGGTACACCCCCAACGATCCAGTCCTGTCTGAGGTAATGGACGATGTCATTCGAGGGAGAGCTATCGGAGATTCTCCTAGTTTGAAACCTTACGTTTCAAAAAGAAATGAGCTCTCCATCCAGGCAGGTTGTCTTCTTTGGGGATGCCGTGTCATCATTCCGCCACCTCTGAGGGAATCTATACTGCAACAACTTCATACAGGCCACAGTGGGATGGTTTGGATGAAGGAAATGGCAAGAAGCTACTTCTGGTGGCCAGGTCTCGATGGGAATATTGAGGAGAAAGCCAAAACATGTTCCCCATGTCAAAGGGTCCGGAATGTTCCACAGCTGGCAACCCTACACCCCTGGGATTGGCCTGCAGAAGTGTGGCAGCGAGTACATGTGGACTTCGCCGGTCCTTTTGAAGAGAAGATGTTTATGGTGGTTGTAGACGCTCGTAGCAAGTGGCCGGAGGTCGCTGTGATGAGGTCTACCACGGCAGAGAAAACAATTGAGAAACTTGGTGAGATGTTCAGCCGTTATGGCTCACCGGAACAACTCGTAAGTGACAACGGTCCACAATTTGTATCACAGGAGTTTGCAACCTTCCTGCATGTGAATGGTGTCCAACACATCAGGTCTGCGCCCTATCATCCCTCTACTAACGGACTGGCAGAAAGGTTCGTGCAAACTTTGAAGCACGCCTTGAAGGCATCGCAAGGTCAGGGCTCAATCCACCAACGTCTGAACAGCTTCCTGTTGTCCTACAGGAACGAGCTGCATGCCACAACCAAAACTTCCCCCGCTTCGCTCATGATGAAGAGGCAGTTGCGGACAAGTTTTGACTTACTCAAACCTCAAAGGGCAGAGCAGGTTATCCATCGTCAACAGCAAGCTCAAGTTGAAAAGAGAGAGAAAAGAACGACGGAAAGACGGTTTCATCCGGGAGAGCACGTCCTAGCTCGAAACTACAACACTGGACCGAAATGGGTTCCTGCTACGGTGATCGCGCAGACGGGCCCTGTGTCTTACACGGTTGAGACTGCTGAGGACGTCGTCTGGAGAAGACACACAGGTCAACTGTTGCTAGGAGCAGAGACAGCCACAGAGGCTCCAACGGCTGGTTGGCCTGAACTGTTTCCGGATGATACCGCAAACCAGCATCCTTTGCCACAGTGCTCTTCTCCAACACAGGAAGTCAAAGAGACTGTTCCACCTGTGCAAACTCCTGACTTTCGACTGACACAGGCACCTTCTCCATCCAGGCCTGTGCCAATGCCTACTGCTGTGGAAGCCAGCGATGACCGCTGGCATCCTGTCAGAGAGCGGCGGCCTCCAAGACGCTTGGATCTGTAGGCTTAGTGACTTACCCACAAGACTGGGGCAGAATAAACCCCAGGGTAAAGTCAGGGGTTGAGGCAGTCTACCTCTACCCTAGGTTCGTTGAGTGCATTGAAAGTAACTTACCTGTTGAGGAATAATGTGGACCTTCCATTTAAGAGGGGAGGAAATGTTATGTATTTTGTGTTCTCCTCCCACCTGTGGTGGCGCTGTCACAGGAGATAAATGGTTGGGTGTTCTCTGTTAAGTTTAGCTCTCTTTGTTCGGAACTTTCCATGGTGTGGAGATGCCGGAGTTGGACTGGGGTGGACAAATGTAAGAAGTCACACAACACCAGGTTATAGTCCAACAGCTTTATTTGAAATCACAAGCTTTCGGAGCGCTGCTCCTTCTTCAGGTGAAGTGGAGAAATGCATAAAGACACAGCTTATATAGTCAGATAATCATGTCAGATGTTTACAGGTAACCTTTCCAACTGCCATTTATCACACCTCGGCAGAGAGATAATCACAGCAGTCAAAGGTGTGAATGGTGTCCAAACAGGTCAGTCAGGGAAACATTACATCAAAGAACAATGAGGTGGGGTCACAAGGGGTCAAATATTGCAGATGCTGGGGTCTGTATGAAAAACAAAAAAAGACAAAAAACATTTTTTTTGGCTGGAAATCACAGCAGGTCCGGCCGCATCTGTGTAGAGAGAACAAGCCAATGTCGACTCGAGTCTGGATGACCCTGCATCAGGTGGGGTTACATGTAGCGTGACATGAACCCAAGATCTCGGTTGAGGCCGTCCTCATGGGTGCGGAACTTGGCTATCAGTTTCTGCTCGACGATTTTGCGTTGTCGTGTGTCTCGAAGGCCACCTTGGAGAATGCTTACCCGAAGATCGGAGGCTGAATGTCCTTGACTGCTGAAGTGTTCCCCGACTGGGAGGGAACACTCCTGCCTGGTGATTGTTGCGCGGTGTCCGTTCATCCGTTGTCGCAGTGTCTGCATGGTCTCGCCGATGTACCATGCTCCGGGGCATCCTTTCCTGCAACGTATGAGGTCGACAACGTTGGCCGAGTCACATGAGTATGTACCATGTACCTGGTGGGTGGTGTCCTCGTGTGTGATGATGGTATCTGTGTTGATGATCTGGCACGTCTTGCAGAGGTTGCTGTGGCAGGGTTGTGGTGTGTCGTGGTCGCTGTTCTCCTGAAAGCTGGGTAATTTGCTGCGAACAATGGTCTGTTTGAGGTTAGGCGGCGCAAGCCCACGGACAACCTCACGATGCTTCACTTCTCCAGCTTCCACCCTAACCACGTTAAAGAAGCCATCCCCTATGGACAAGCCCTGCGAATACACAGGATCTGCTCAGACGAGGAGGAACGCGATGGACACCTACAGACACTGAAAGACGCCCTTGTAAGAACGGGATATGACGCTCGACTCGTCGATCGACAGTTCCGACGGGCCACAGCGAAAAATCGCATAGACCTCCTTAGAAGACAAACACGGGACACAACCAACAGAGTACCCTTCGTCGTCCAGTGCTTCCCCGGAGCGGAGAAACTACGCCATGTTCTTCGCAGCCTTTGACATGTCATCGATGACAACGAACACCTCGCTAAGGCCATCCCCACGCCTCCACTACTCGCTTTCAAACAGCCGCCTAACCTCAAACAGACCATCGTTCGCAGCAAATTACCCAGCTTTCAGGAGAACAGCGACCACGACACCACACAACCCTGCCACAGCAACCTCTGCAAGACATGCCAGATCATCAACACAGATACCATCATCACACGTGAGGACACCACCCACCAGGTACATGGTACATACTCATGTGACTCGGCCAACGTTGTCGACCTCATACGTTGCAGGAAAGGATGCCCCGGAGCATGGTACATCGGCGAGACCATGCAGACACTGCGACAACGGATGAACGGACACCGCGCAACAATCACCAGGCAGGAGTGTTCCCTCCCAGTCGGGGAACACTTCAGCAGTCAAGGACATTCAGCCTCCAATCTTCGGGTAAGCATTCTCCAAGGTGGCCTTCGAGACACACGACAACGCAAAATCGTCGAGCAGAAACTGATAGCCAAGTTCCGCACCCATGAGGACGGCCTCAACCGAGATCTTGGGTTCATGTCATGCTACATGTAACCCCACCTGATGCAGGGTCATCCAGACTCGAGTCGACATTGGCTTGTTCTCTCTACACAGATGCGGCCGGACCTGCTGTGATTTCCAGCCAAAAAAAATGTTTTTTGTCTGTTTTTTTGTTTTTCATACAGACCCCAGCATCTGCAATATTTGACCCCCTGTGACCCCACCTCATTGTTCTTTGATGTAATGTTTCCCTGACTGACCTGTTTGGACACCATTCACACCTTTGACTGCTGTGATTATCTCTCTGCCGAGGTGTGATAAATGGCAGTTGGAAAGGTTACCTGTAAACATCTGACATGATTATCTGACTATATAAGCTGTGTCTTTATGCATTTCTCCACTTCACCTGAAGAAGGAGCAGCGCTCCGAAAGCTTGTGATTTCAAATAAAGCTGTTGGACTATAACCTGGTGTTGCAGAACTTTCCAGAACTTCCTTTCCTTCCAATAAAGCACTTCATGTTTGAATCTCTGAGTTCTGAGTCCTAAATTGTGTCTAGGTAGAAAGGTACCGACACAACAGCGACGTGCCAGTTACCCGCTACACCTAGCATCTTCAGAGTCGCCTGCATGACTGCCCCTGTGAAGTGACTCCCCTGATTGGACTCCACATACTGTGATAACCACCACCTAGAGAACACTTCTCTCACTAGAATCCTTGTGGTCCCCAAAGCTGTGGCTGTTCGGCATGGGAAGGCTTCTTCCTTTACCGTAATACCTGCCACTCTGTACGGACCCTCTACCTTATCTCCCTTAGCCAGCGTCTCCAGAACAGTCTTTAGGGCGGGATCCCGTGCCTGGACCATCTTTAGGTCCGGGGCCAATGCTACCCCTGCACTCCCTTGGATCCCACCTCTGTCTCTGATTGCTGCTACCAGACTCGACCCATATGGATCCCAAAATGTGCCTGGTCGAGCAACCTCTTTGGCCAGCACGTCGGCCTGCTGATTGCCCTGCGCACGGGGTCCTGTCTTAGAATGGGCCTTGACTTTGTGGATATAGAAATCCCCCTGGGTTCCTATCGATGTTATGATCTGTCGCAACAATGGCTTGGTTGCTAGGGGTTTCCCGTCTGCAGATGCGAACCTGCGACGAGACCAAATGGCTAAATATTCTGTACATGAATTGCAAGTGAACATGCTGTCCGAGCAAATCGTGTAGGGTGTAGGGAACTCTTTGGGGTGGGTAACCACATACACCACCGCCGACAGTTCAGCATGCTGGGCATTCATGGTGCTCGGGAGTTTAATGGCCTTGGCAATGCCTGCCTTTGGGTCAAAAATCCCGCATCCAGTGAGTCGCTCCCCAGCCACCACTGTACTGGACCCGTCTACATAGATCTCGCAGCCCGTGGGATGGATCCCAGCCCGAAACCCTATGTCTACGTCCCATACCCTTTCAACAGAACATTTGTGGGCCACCCCTGGGTAGATCAAATTTGTGGCGAGCTTGGGCTCACAGAGGCCTTTCACACTCAAATTTGTCTGAGAGAGCAATAAAGTCCAGCGAGCAATGCGTGCACTGCTCACCGTGCCGTCCTTTATCCTCCCATCCAGAAGCATCTGAGTGGGCGTATGATGGGTTAAGAGAATTATCAGGGACGCCCCCATGAAGATTTGTGATCTCCTCTCGGCCCAATGTGTGGCAAGTAGGTGCCTCTCACAATTGGAGTACCCCCTCTCTACATCTGCGAGGATTCTTGATGAGTATACCACAGGCCTCAGTTTGGCATGCCGCTCCTGGAGCGGCACTGCGCTCAAACTGTCCCCTGTGGCAGCTACCTCCAAAAAGAACTCCTTTCCCCCATCAATCGCTCCTAAAGCTGGTGCGGTCTGCAGATCTCTCTTCAGATGACTAAAAGCTGCTATGCAGTCCTCACCCCACTCCCAGCCCACTCCCTTGTGGAGGAGCTGGAGTAGAGGAGCTGTCGTAGCGGCATATGAAATCCCTGCAGTACCCTGTGAGTCCCAGGAAGGATCTTACCCCCGTTACCGTGGTCGGGGCAGGTAGCTCCTGTACCGCCTTCCTCCTCGCCTCATCGATGGCCCTCTCCCCAGCACGCACGGTCAGCCCGAGGAATTTTACTTCCTGCTGGCCAATCTGTGCTTTCTTGGGATTAACCTTGAACCCAACTTCCTTTCACAGACTCAGCAGCTCAGCCAGCAGTGGGCCATGCTCCTCCCCCTCGTTGGAGAACAAAAGCAGGTCGTCCACGTACTGCACAAGCTGCTGTGGTCTGCTGAACCCTTTTAAACAGTTGGCTATACATTGGTGGAAAATAGAAGGACTGTTGTGAAATCCTTGGGGAAGGCAGGTCCATGTGTACTGCTGACCCTGGAAAGTGAATGCGAACTTATACTGGTCCTCCATTTTGAGGGACAGACCAGAATCTGTTCGAAATGTCCAGCACCGTGAATGTTTTCGCGGATACTGGGATACTCCGGATCAGGTCGGCTACGGCTGTGACGGTGGGGGCACAGGCTGGGATGTTCTTGTTAAGAACCCAATAGTCCACAGTGGCTCTCCACGAATTGTCCGGTTTCCTAACCGGCCAAATCGGAGAGTTCACATGGGTCGCTATGGGTCTCAACACACCCTGCTCAACCAGTGATCCCAATGCCATCTCTAAATCTGCCTCTGCCTCTCTGGGGAAGTTGTACTGTTTCTGTGGTCGGGCCATGGGGTCTCCAGGCTCCACCCCTATTACCCTCCCACAGTTGTGCTTGTGTGTAGTGAATGCTGCGAGGTTGGCTCGCACATCCACTATGTACTCCGCTGGGGTAGAAGTGACCAAAAGTTCAAGGTCATAACTACCCTTGGGCTTCATTGTACACACGGTTCCCTTGCCTTGCTTCCCTGGTATAACTACCACCTCCTTCTCCTTTCCCGTGCATACTGCCCCCCAAAGACAGTGATTCCGGAAATCCACCAATATCTTGTGGGCCAGTATGAAGTCGGTCCCCAAAATGCCTATTCCCTCCCGCTCCCACCGCATCAGGACACATTTCCACTCCGTATAGAGCGTACCCAGATCGATGGCTAGCGAGATGGAGAAAGACCCAGCCTGTTCGTTCCCGGTGAACCCTACTAAGTTATATGGGACCCCGCTCGATAGAGGTGATGTGGTCGGGTTATCCGCATAGACAATGGTGCTTGAAGCTCCAGTGTCCAGCAGATAGGTCCCTTGCACTTTCTCCACCCCCATCTTCACGCACGGTCTCTTCCAAGCATCATAACTTAGTGGGCACAGGTAAACGGGCCCCTAGTCATGGGCCGGGATTGTTCGGGGTGGATGGAAGTACGCTACCGCGTCCACCTTACCCTGCCCTGCTGGAAAGACTGCACGGAAAGCAGCCACTAATACCGCGAATAGATCAGTGCTGCTTCCTGCCACAGCTGTGGCTTTCTGCACTGGCACTGGAGGATCCCCTTTCCCGCTCCTTTTGTCAGAGACTGGGCAGTCTTTCCTCCAGTGCCCTTTACTCCTGCACCCATAACAACCCTGCTTCTTCTCTGAGCTACCCCCTTCCTGGTGCCACTCTCTTCTAACGTTGCCTCCACTAGGCTTTAACTCGTGTACTCTGCCCTTTGGTTCGTCATCCTCACCCCTACCATTCTTAAAAGGAGAGTGTTAACTGCCGGATCACACTCTCTTCTGTGGTCTGGGGATCCCTGGAATCGAACCACCCCTCTGCTTTGGCCTTGATCCTGGGCAGGCTGTTCGCCACCAGGGTCCTCAGCCAATGAGCCCTAGGCTCCCCCTGCAGGTGCGCCCGGTCGGGCACCCCCGCACAGGCACTCCGGTAGACGGGCCAAAGCCTGTCCGCGAAAGCCTGCGGTGCCTCCCCAGCTGACTGCAGTGTCCTTTCCACTTGGGAGAAGGGACTTCCATCATTGAGGCCCATAGCCTCTAGGATGTCATCCTTTATCCCCTCGAACGTACCCTGCCCCCTCTTGCTACCCACTGAGAGCGACTGGTACAACCTACTATCCAGGGAAAATAAAAGTAATTTGGTCATCTCAGCTTCGTTACAATTATTAATTCCCCCCCACCTGCGCCACATCCGTAAAATGGACAGATGAGTCCCTTTTGCTGGTTAGTTTGGTCAGGTTAGAGACCATTGCCTGCAGCTGGGGGGTCGTATACGGGACCACGAAGTCACTCTGCAGTGGTCCTTGTGCTTGACTGTCTACGGGCACACCGTATTTCCGCTGCCAGACAGGGCACATGGGTCCTGGACCCGGCACTTCGGGCGGTGGTCGAGCGTCCTCCTCTGTCTCACAGTCCTCCTTATCTCCCTCCTGCTCTTCCTTATCTACCCGGGCCATTCCCGGAGCTACCAAGCAGACCGTCTCTTTGGCCTTAGATAGAACATCGGTCAAATTTCGGATCTGCTCCTGGCAAGGACCATGATTACCCGTATCAAACCCTCCAGTGCTGGCAACTCTGTATGCCACCTGAATATCCTTCAACTGTTCTCCCAGCACCTTTACCTCATTCAACAAGTGAGCACTCTCCTACCTAACCATCCTCTCGTTCCCCTTTGCCTCAGTTACCTGGCATTGCAGGAACTCCTTATGGTTACGGAAGGTTTCCTCCTGGCTTATTCTTCCCTGCTTCTCATCCCTTAGCTCCGTGCATAACCTGTTCCCTACTACAGCCCTTGCGTCTGACTGTGCCTCGGACTCAGAGCTCTGCCTCAAATTTCGCAACCTGTTTATCTAGCAGTTGGACTTGTCTTTGTAGACAGACGAGCCATATCGCCTTTTCACTGCTGCACCCATGCTCCTTGCCCTCCGTCCATTCTGCCGCTGCATCCACCGGACGCTCAGCACGCAACAAGCCTAGCACCCACTTCAGAGTGATGTTAACCTTCTTAAACACGTATGAAGAAATCCTTTCCTCCATTTGGGATCTTTCGCCAGAAGCGCTGTCCATGACTGATTTACACTCCTTTAACCCAGGTCCTGCCGCTGGTCGCCAAGAGATGTAAGCGGTTTTGATCCTAGCCCAATTGCTAGACGGACATTTCGAATCACCCCCGCCTTACAAAAGTTCTATACCCGGGAATTATTATTCAGAGTGTAAATGAAATAAGTCACGGACAGGAATGCTTTGGTGAAAAGTCAGACTTATCTTTATTTGGTCTAACATAACTGGCTAAAACATGCACTACTAAACGAAATCATTGTCTCTGTGGAGAATAAGATCCAGGTGACAAACAACATACACACAGTACACAACTGGGGACTATAACAAGCAGTAATTCCCTTGCTGCTATGGTGGACTCTAATTCCACCCCTACCAATGAATTACCCAGTCGCATAAACCCCTTCGCCTGGCTGAACCAAACTGGCTGAACCAAACAAAGCTCCCACCCCGGAATAGCCCAATAACTTCACTTCGGAGAAAAACTCTGAGCCCTTACAGCTCACCCAACTCGCCTGGGATATCGGGTTACCGGCTTGGGACACTCGAGACCATGCTTACCACCACACACAGTCGGTCTCGATCGCTCCACTCAGCGGCTTCTTCCTCTGGTACTTCTTGTTAGGTCGATCTTGGCGGAGCAGGAGCGAGAGAGAATGGTGGAAAAGGATCTATCTTTATAGGAGTCTGGCTACCCCTATCTTTCCCGCCACTCTTTAAAAATCCTTTTCTTTCTAAGCACTCCGGTGCTTAATCAGTGATGGGTCATTCCGTGATTGGACTAATGGCCCTAAGTCTAGGACATATCTTTGGTCTTTGTGTTGGGGAAAAACTGGCTCCTCTTCGGCTGGCTAGACTAGTGGGTTCATTGTTCTGCTTCTCTTCTGAGATGGAGGTGAGAAGTGCTTTTGCATATTAGAGTGGCTTCCTAACAGGATCAAGTTCAACAGGTGCCTCAGGTTCCTCAGCCCCTTCATCAATGGCCCCCTTCCTTTTCCCAGGACTGTCGGGTGAACCCATACATTCTGGATGACTGACAGTTCTTTTGTCACAGCCAACTGCCATGCGTTCTCTGGAGTTTTAACAAACCAGTTTTTTTCACGTATCTGCACAGGGCGATCCCATCACAGGGAAAATACCCTCAGAAAAATCTCTTAAAGTCCACAAAATATTCTCGACTGAGTCCCTTCTTCAAACAGAGGCTTTGCAATCTCTTCACTGGTACTGTGGAATTTAACTTGCGGATAAATAGGACTGATTAGAGAACAGTAATATAAAAAGGCCTGTAAGACAATGGCACTTTCCATTCTTAGAAAACAAAACTCGTACGACTTGTCTTACGAAAGTGCATTTCAGCAATCTTTTATTTAAAATACATAGGAATAAAAATATATGTACAAATATGAAAAATACAAAGTAAGCATGAATTCATAACCCATAGCGAAACAAGAGCTAAAATCGACAAATTACCCATTAGGAAGTCATAATAATCTGCATTCGCTCAACAAGATCCTTATTCGTACACCTTGAACTGTTCTGGCCAATTAACCAGTCAAATGAACATGGAATAAATAGAAGAACTCTAAGTTACCTAAACTGATATCTCACAAAATATGTTTTACAATCAGATCAAATAAGTTATGGGATCCTCTAGTTAAGGTAATGTAAAATGTGGAGAGTTTTTTTGGGAGTGTGTAGGAGGTGTGTAGAATATTATCACAGACTTAACCTAACTGCTTACAACCAATGTATTATACTGTGGAATTCTCAGCTTTTTTTCAGAAACTATTACAGTACTACGACAACAGCAACAAACCAAAATACATTTTGAAGTCTCAAACGTAGAGATACATACAAAATCCTGATTCAATCTCACCTATATTTACAGGTTCCCAGTATTAACAGAGGCAGAAGTAGCAGCTCTGACCCAATTACCAGCATGTGGGAATGGCCTACCTCAGTAACACTTGTTTTAATGGTCGAAGGCTTAAAGTACTGAAATTACCAATGTAGGTTCTGCATGCACTGAGTGTAATGGAAAATGATAGTCATGGATATAGGCGCAGTGTTTTTATTTAAAAAAAATCAGCTCTGGGCTGAAGTTCCCATTTTCCATTTATAAAATTACTTTGCAAGATGAAGGGATCTGAACTGTACCAATGGGTGACAAAACCAAAAAAAACTATTGTTTCTGGTTGGGGAAGCTAAATACAAGCCAGCATGGCACAAATCACATGTGGACTGCGCAGTTAATGATCCTGATAGGCAGTGGCCTCTGTCTCCAATTACAACGTTTATATTGCTGCCAAGAGTTCTGGAAAAACACACCGTCTCCAATGGGTTTCAGAGCACATAGAGGTGGCAGTGTAGTTTTACCTTCCTATACTGCCTCCAGAATCTTTGTAAGGTGAATGCTCATTACAGCACACAGACCTGTAAAGAGGATTAGGAGGCCTATGTCCTACATTGGTTAATGAAAAAGTTGTTAAAGATTACAAAATTCTTGGGTAAGTAGGATCTGAAAAAACAAATATTAGTACTGAAGCCTTTTATTGAGGTTTTATGGTGTACCTGTACAACCCTCTTTAGAGAATACTGTAACATGTCAAAATGTCTATCATTGTGCTTGGAATATGTAAGTATACAGGAATAAATGCAGAACTCCACAGACACACAGTAAAACTATTGGAAAGGTTGAATGTTATTTGAAGTCGGAGACAATGAAGATGATTTTGATAAGGATGTCACTACGAGATCTCCACTAAGGTCAAGACCACGCCCTTCTTTTTCCTATAAAGTAAATATATTTACCATTAAGGAGTAAACTATTTTTAAGTCACTAGTCAAACAGTATCTGACGTCACTGGGTTCATACAAATTTTTGATAAATGACCATGTGAATAAATTTAAAAACAGCTTTGCATTTGACTAGTCTGAGACTTCTTACTATGCAGTAATCCTACTAGAACCAAAGTCCAACAAAATAATAAGTTAATTACTCCCACCACCCTCCAAAAAATTTAGAACAACCTCTTTTTGCCTCTTGGAGATGATACCGCAAGCATCTAGTGTCAAGGAGAGAAAGTTTTCCAAACAGATAGGACATATCTTCAGTTATATGTCCCTTAACTACATTGTAAAGCAACATTTTCATTAAAATTATCCTAAACATTAATGTTTCTGTTTGATCTTATGAGTATAGTTTAAAAAAAAGTTACAGCTTCTCGACACCAGAAGCCGATAGTCCTCTTACTTTATTAAGAACTACAATTTACATACAAGCTCTAGTTTATGTAGATTTGGAGAGCAGAGTGAAGGTCGACAACAGTGCAACGCGAGTCTGTGTAGACCAGATTCTTGATCTCCAGTAAGCATTATATGTATGGTAGAGATTAAAAAGAATTACCAGGTACAACTTGCATTTCTATACTGTTCTTCGAATTAAAAAAAAAAAAATTGTTCCTGGGATGTGGACATCACTGGCAAGGTTAGCATTTATTGCCCATCCCTAATTGCCCTCGAGAAGGTGGTAGTGTGACGCCTTCTTGAACCGCTGAGTGAAGGTACTCCCACAGTGCTGTTAGGGAGGGAGTTCCAGAATTTTGACCGAACGACAATGAAGGAATGGTGATATATTTCCAAGTTAGGATGGTGTGAGACTTGGAGGGAAAGTTGGAACTTGGAAGGGAACTACATCTTTGGATGTAGGAAAACACCTCATATGCTTTATATTGAGTACTAAAGTGACTACTGAGCAGGTGGGTAATGTATAAAAATGGAGACAGTTGCAGTGGAGGAGCAAAGATATGTTCAACAGCGTCATTCAGTAGATGTTTTTGAAAGAAGGGAGAGAGGTTGCAAGGTAGAGGGATCTGAAGAGAGAGTTCCAGATGGCACGAGCATAGATGCTGAACATCAATGGTTGAGGGAATGATGAGGAAAACCCCAGTATTAGAAAAGTGGAGGGCATGTTAAGGGCATAAGGCATGAGGAGATCGTTAAGGTAGGATGGGTGAGGACACAGAGGGATCTGAAAGAGAGGACAATAACCTCAAAGTCAAATCACTGGGGCATGGGAAACTAGTGGAGCTGGAAGAGGACAATGGTGATGGTAGTGAGAGGATGCAGGCTGCAGCACTCTGAAAGAGTTGAAGCCTGTGGAAGGTTGAAGCAGGATGACTGGTTAGGAGAGTGTTGAAGTCAAACCTCAAGGCCTAGAAATTCAGTAAGGCCCCGCCAGCTTTGCGCCCAGGTACCGCCGAAAGAGGACTTCTGCGCCAAAAGAGGAGGCTGCGCTGATATTCAGCGCAGCGGGAATGTCGGCGGTAGCCGGTAGCGCTGCGCCGGCACCGATGACGTCATCGGTGTGCGCAGTGCCCCGGTTCCGCCCCGACCCCCATATTTAGTTGCGGCCGCCTCTTCCGTGGCGGCCGCAAACAACGTTCAGAGACCGGGTCCGTAATGCAGCCTTAGTGGGGCGCTTTAAGGTGGAGGTGCGGCCGGCCGCTTTTTCGGCGGCCGCCTGCCCGCACCTCCTTCCCCGGCCTCCTCCACCCCACCCCCGCGGCATTGCCGGCTGGTTTCCGGGAGCCCGGCACTTCTCCGTTGTGCCGGGCTCTTTTGCCGGCACTCGCGATCGGGGCTCCGGCTGTTGCAGGCACCTCCCCCTTAAGAGAGGGAGGAAGGCCTGCAGTACCGCAGCCTGCTGCTCCGCTGCGGGTGGCGCTGCGGCAACTAGCGCGCCGATATTCAGTTGCAGCGCCCCAAGCGGGGGTGGCCACATCCTGGAACAGCGCCCGTCCTCGACTTGGGGCGCTGAAACTGAATATCGGATGGGCGCGAGTGGCTCCGCGCCCAGCGGTAAATTCTGGGCGCAAGCGAGCTGGCGGGGTTATAGCTAATTTCTAGCCCCAAGTGTGCCGAACTTGGCTCAGAGATAGCACTATTGCTCCGAGTCAGAAAGTCGTGGGTTCAAGTCCCACTCCTGAGACATAAGCATGTAATCTAGGCTGACACTTCAGTATAGTACTGTTGGAAGTGCTGTCTTTCAGATTAGATGTTAAAAACAGAAGCCCCATCTGCCCTCTCAGGTAGGCATACAAGATTCCATGGCACAATTCGCAGAAGAGTTCTCCTGGTGTCCTGAACAATATTTATCCTTTAACCAACACCACAAACAAATGATCTAATTTATTAAGGAAAGTGGAGTGTGAAGGGTGTGTTTTCTAATTCAAATTTGGCTATGCTACCTTTGAGGGTCATCTTCATTCTTTGAATGGATGCATTCCCCATATACTGCAGATTTAGCCCAGGCTGTTAACTACATGGCTTTCCAATATCACTCCATATAAACGCACCACCTCCATGGTGATGCAGCAAAGCAAAAAGCCATAAAATACAATATAAAAATATAATAATTAGAAAAATAATTCCGAGGAGGAAGAGAAGCAGGGAGTCCTTCATGTCCTGGAGGGCACAACTGTCTCCAAGAAAAACCTGCACAATTAAGTCCTCTTGGCCAAAAGATCCAAGGAAAAATGTTTAGTGGAAGCTTATGGGTTACGCCCCAGAAGCAAATGGATGCCAGCTGAGCTTAGCACATGATGCAGATGTTGTCCAACAGAGTGATCTTGGACGCTTCTAAATTTCATACCTGCAACAGTCCAAGATCCACTTTGCCAATGTCCATATAAATATGGTTGTTCCCAGAATACTTATTGCATAACATAAGGAGCTGGCCAGCCTTACAAATGGATTTTATTCTATCAACACAAGAACTCAAATCCCCTTCAGCATCTATAAAATGGAGCTGATGCTTGACTTTCAATTTCTGAGGTCGTCCTTCCCTTCTGCTGCCAAGGGACACAAAGGCCAATTGTTGTACCCTCACTGCCACTGCTAGAGATCAGCGAACTCATCACGGGCCAGGGATTGAATCTCATATCTTCCTGGTCTGTGCATCACAGGCAAATGTGACATGGTGCTTTAATTTTATACAAAACAGCACCACGAAGTATACTTTACATACCATTTTGTAGTCAAGAAACATTTCTTTGAAAGCCAGGAAATCTGTGAAAGTCAGTAACATGTCAAATATATCTCCAGATATCTCATCTTTATGCTGCCTGTAACAAACCATAATAGCACTATTGTTACTTGAATCTTCAAACTGTTAAAAGATTATATATTTAATTGCCTATAATACTTCAATTTTAGATATTGAATTTAGATTTCTGAAATCTTCACATTTACCAAAAAATGCAGCAGGGTCCCAGGAAACAGCGGGGGAGATTTTCAAGCCGGGCCCAAATCGTGTGCAATATCGATGGTGCGCCCACATACTCAGCCATGGACAGTCGGGAGGTCAGAACCATTTTCAGGTTCGGGCCTCATGTAAATTTTACCAGTGAGCTACGAGCGCTCTGCTGCAGCTCGCCAGTTTGCAGTGGAAGAAAATTGGCCAGCTTGTGCACAGAGCCTGCAGGTAGGATCATGAATGCTCCTCCTGGACCTATAAAAATATTAAGGAAAATAAACCTTACCTTTTCTGAGCTTCCATCAACAGTCCCTTTAAGAACCACTGGTTAGGCTGCTCAACGCCAGGAAAAACTAGGACCAACATGCACTTTGCATGTTAATGCCTATCCCTCCATGAAAAGTGCAATCGGGGCCCTACAATTGCGAAGAACCCCGATTGCATATTTAAACAGCCAGCGGCCCGTTTTGGGGCAGGAGCGCCGAGCACCCATTTAAAGGCCTGCCTGTAAATTGAATCAGGTGGGCTAATGAGTGTCCAAGGTCCCCACCACATCATCCTCTGCTGGTTGCTTGTTTTTCAGGCGAGAAATGGACAGCCGGCAGTTGAAATCCCCCCTCCCCAGCAAGTTGCGATATGTGCCATTTAGTCTGCTACTGGGTAAAAACTAAATGATCTCCATAGAAATTATGGATACTGTCATCACTTTTATTCACCTGGGTAATATAATTTCATCTTTTGTATTTCTCAGATTATTTAATTTGTTTTAAATATTTAAATGCTATTTGTAACAGTGCAGCTCTCAACACAGTAGTACAAAGAAAATTGCAACATTAGAATTGTTCTTGAAGGGGTAGTGCATTTCTGAATGTTATACTTATTGATGGTTCATATCTTGCTTTAGATCTGCTCTTTGGAGGTAGCCTGGAAACAGCCTTTTTCTGCAGAATTCCTCTCCTTCTCTAACATGCCACCATGCCGTTCTGGTCCAGTGCTCATACGGATGGGGAATGCTATTTATAATGTTATATCCTCATTCATTATGCCATTGTATGGGGGGGAAAGAGCTCCACCCAGGGTGTTTACTTCAAGGATACCTCTTGCCAGCAGTTCTAAAGTAGGGGAAGCATGCAAATATCTCCTCCTACAACATTTAGGATTATGGGGCAATTCATCAGACTACACTTCCCCTTTAAAAACAAAGTGCCAAATCATGGTTGCTAAATTTTTACCACACCGCTTCAAGACTTTCAAAGGCCCATATAATGTCACTGAAAATAAGAGCAAATAGCATTCAACTGCTCAGCTCCCACATCTTGACCCAGGTTGATCCCACAATTTGTAGATTGCAGTCAGGAGAGAGATTCCAATTTGAAGGTTTCTGACCAATAACCATACAAAAAGTTACCACACAGTATTTAAAAAACAAAACTAAGGAAATTCACTGTTCACTATTATTCCTTTCAAAAAGCACAAATTAAATTTTCATCAATTCCTTAATGCAGTTTATAGCACCACCCTGTGATGACATTTCAAATGGCACTAATTCATTTTCACAATAGGTGCATTAGAAACATTTGCCAGACCCTTCGCAGGATTTACTGATTGCATTCTTCAATGATGATCGCCACCATAGTATGGCATCATACTTCACCCATTTAACAAGATTCACTGTATTTCAAAAGAAAGGCATTCGGAGAGGATAAAGCATCATAAAACTGCAATCATTTATTTAATATTGAGCCAGATTGTCTTGGAACTTGGAGTTGTACCTGCCTCCTACATGCAATAGCTTTTTAAAATCCAGTTTCCCACAAGTGTTAGAATCTGCATATTGCATTTTCTTGCAGGAAATAATGGCCTGGATTTACTTTGCCTGCCATCTCAACTTCAGCTGTTTGTTTTATTCCCCTGACATTCATTTGTTTTGCATTACCTCTCGCACACTAACCCTTAGGTGGCAAGCTTTTGCCAATACAGTTCCACATCCATCTGTTGGGTAATTGAAACCGTCCCAGGGTCGCTCAGTGATTTACACGGTCTCCCTATAAGGAAATTTAAAGCCCCCAGCTGGCACCTTCTCTGATGTGCCAAGAGCAGGAACTCATCATATGGGAAACTGGAGCTTTGCCCAAACCAGGGACACAGTACAATATGTTACACCAAGACACCATCATCTCAATTTGAGCTTTTCCAGTAACAGCATTAGTTATTAGGCTGAAATCCTTTATTTCAACTTGCTCATTTCTTTCAAAAGAAACTCTTCTAAAATCACTGACTTTTTTGCTGCCAGTTTTCTTCCCTTCCACTATTTCTGAAGGTATATGTTTCCAAGGGGACAGGTCGACATCCGCTACCTCATTCACATGGCTATTATTCACACTTGATCCTGGACAGTGCCAGCGGGCTGCTTTCCTATGGCGGGGGGGGGGGGGGGGAGGGGCATCACAGCTAAACTTGATCCTGTCCTCATCTAGTGTTGTAGCACTTCCAACAGGGGAACAGGGGACACTGGACAGCGACCGGGAGTGGAAACATTGCTTAATTTCCCATCTTTAATCCAGCAGCACTTATGCCAATTATAGTGAGTCACCCACCACCAATCCAGAGATCAATTAACTCAGCATAGACTAGGGCTTGAACCACAGATCATAGCTTGTACTGCTCAGCTACTCACTCGATAAACTTGCTAAGTCATCACAAGAGTCCCGAGTTGATTTTTGAGTGCATGAAATTATAGCAAAATTAGAAAATGTACCACAGTTCACAAGAACCAACATGTACCTGTTGACTATTTTCCAAGTTGGTTAACTTACTGTAGTGATGTAATGAATGTAGTCATATTGAAGGCTGGTATCCTCTCCATCAACTGCTGTTCAATGTACTTCTCTAACAAATCAATCTGGGGAACAAATAACAGCCACCGTTAATTCCAGCTTGTAGGGGAAAAAAACATTAAAATGCTTGGTATTTTGTTGTTGGGATACTGACAGGTTGTGTAAGTAATTAAAAAAAACACTGGTGGCCCAGCATGCTGAGGCCCGCACCTCACCAAAAGAAAAAAAACTTGTAACACAAGTTATGTTCTCAAAGCAGCTCTATCATATACCCCCATCAAGTAATTAAAGAGCCCAAATTTCTTTAAAAGAATCACAGGTGGAACTTTATATCTTTTGAAAATCAGATCCACTGAACAGCCCTCATCCACAGAGCAATACATGAACATAAAGATATGGAACAAGAACTGGCCACTTGGTCCTGGAACCCAGAACCCTCCAAAGGAAGCCTCACATTAAGTTCCATTACTGACAGTTACTTACTTGCTTTCAGACAATGTTTTTTCTGTGGAGCTGTATAAGCGTCCATTTCAGTTTTCCAGTTCCCCTCGACAACCCAGCTTTATTATGGTAATGTACTTGCGCAAACATTACACTGTTATTGGTACGGAATGTTGTATGTTTATTAAAATGTTTCAGAAAATTGTAGGTACAACCTATGTCAGCATACAAATTCTAGAACCTCTAGGCTGTTAGTGATACCTAAAAAGTCAGTAAGGGCAGAGACTTACATATTCTTGGAATATTGATGTGTAACTGAGCTTGTTTTCTTCAGTATTTTCAAACTCTAAATAGTATTTGTCCATAAAATGTCTCTGTAACTGTTGAAATTCTTCATCTGAAGGAAAGAGATTACATTTTGCAGCATTAAGCGCAAGTTTTGATTACCGACTGTATTTGTCTAAATTCCAGTACCTTTAAAGAGAGATATAGAAATTGCTGCTGTAATGGGCCAGATTTTGCAGTCAGAGGCAAACAATGGCACCAGTCGTTCATTACACTTGCCCATTGGCTTTTTAATAGACTTTTGCACTGGAAGCTCCTCTCAGCCAAACAGTGCAGCACCCTCTACAGAGCATCTGGGACCTGTGAACAGGGCAAATAACTGTACATCTCCTTAACCACTGTGAACAGGGCAAATAACTGTACATCTCCTTAACCAATCAGATTGAAGAATGGTTAATGAGCAGCAGAGTCTGAACCAGGAAATGTCAGTTAGAATATTGAATTCAATGTCAAATCAGGTACAGAAAGCGAAAGAGACTGAAAGAAGGATTGGATTGAGAGAGAGAGAGACAGAAGGAAAAAGTATTTTTTTAATTCTCTAACAATAATTAAAATCTGAAGGAATGAGACTCCACACTTGTAAAAGTTAATTTTCAATGCCAGAGGTTGTCTGGCAGTAATTAAGACTTATTGTGTTGTTAAAAGGGTACTTACACCGGAATGGCGAGTTTAGTCCATATATCTGAGGTAAGTACAGCAACTTCACACCGTTCAATTTATTTTAATGGTGAGTCAGCTGGCGAGATACCGTTATCGTGCAGCTTCTGGAGGAGCAGGGTACCTCGGACAACAACTTCTGGATTTCCACATATAACTGCGCACGTGTGATCAGCAGAGGTTGCTGTCCAATTTCCACACAAATAATGGTGAGGGCAGTTAGCCTCACTTTTTTTTACTGCAAAATCCGGCCCATTATTGCTGTTGATTTGCCTGTTAAATTGTGAGATCTAAAAACATTCTCTCCAATTTTCATCTTCAAGTAACACAACTAAAATACCATTTTTATTGAAAAACAAATCAGTGGGACCCTTACATTATCATCTCAAAATTGATCCTTCCTTTAAAACATTTGCCCATCTACCAGAGAGAAGAAACGAAGTGCTTATCCACCTGTGTTTCCCTTTGTTTATTAGAATTTGGGATTGTGTTTAGCAAAATATATTTATTTTTGTCAGTGGAAAACTGAAAGCAAGTCTTTTCATAGGATATAACTGAGGCTATAAACAATATTTCAATTTGTTTCCACAGTTTTTCCAAGCACATTGGCAGATGAATTTTAGGTGTTTTTTGGGCTGAAATGCATATTCAATTATTTGAAGTAAAAAATAATGCACTTTGAGACAGAAGATACACACACAAAGAGAAACAGAGAGAGGTAATAAAGACTACAGGCTTTTTAAAAAACTTTTGAAAGTACAAGCTTGCAATAAGAGCCAATGGTTTGTTTCATATGTAATTATGCAGTTGTGCCAGGTAGCTCCACTGCCCAAGGGAAAAACAAGATTTTGCATGTTAAAACTATGACCAATCCCCATCACGGTGTTGCCAAATTCCAGGATCCTCACCCCAATCCTGCCAAAATCCAGGACCCCTCAATGCTACCAAAGTCTAAGACACTTGGTAGCACTTAAGGCCTTAGAGAGGGTGCAGAAAAGATTTACGAGAATGATTCCAGGGATGAGGGACTTCAGTTACATGGATAGGCTAGAGAAGCTGGAGTTGTTCTCCTTGGAGCAGAGAAGGTTGAGAGGCGAGTCGGGCGGAGGCAGCGCAGCGCAATGAGCAGCAGCAGCAGCCACGACAACCCGCTGCAGCAAGTCGGCCGGCAGCTCCATGGCGGGAAGCTCGCAGTCCGGCTGGGAGCCGGGCATGGCGGCCAGAGGTCGGATCGTGAGCGGGAGAAGCAGGCCACCACACGTGGAGCCGGCAACAGTGAGGAGGAGGCCGCGGTGACGAGGAGGACAGAGCGGCTGAGGGACATCGTGCTCCCACTGCCACTGGAAGCCATTGAATTGACTTTCTGAACACGGCGCTGTAAGAATAGCTGACGTGTCCCTACGGGGAGTAAGCATTCCATTGTACTTGTACTAGTACTGGTTACATATGGCAAATAAAATTGAATTGAGATTTGATAGAGGTGTTCAAAAATCATGAGGGGTCTAGACAGAGTAGATAGAAAGAAGCTGTTTCCGTTGGCGGAAGGGACAAGAACCAGAGGACACAGATTTAAGGTGATTGACAAAAGAACCAAAGGCAAAAAGGAGGAAAAACCTTTTTACGTAGTGAGTGGTTAGGATCTGGAATGCACTGCCTGAAAGGGTGGTGGAGGCTTTCAAAAAGGGAATTGGATAAGTACCTGAAGGAAAACATTTTGCAGGGCTATGGGGAAAGGGCAGGGGAGTGGGATTAGCTGAAGTGCTCTTGCAGAGAGCCGGCACAGGCTCAATGGGCCGATTGCCCTCCTTCTGTGCTGTAACCATTCTATGATTCTACTTGGTGCTTCTAAGCCCATTCACCTCCCTTCCTGGTGCTGTTAAACATCAGGAAAGTACCTCCAACCTGGTACATTGCCTACCATCTTACTATGTATCCTGGTTTTAAAAAAGGTAACAGGTAAAATTGAGTATGCATGTAAGGGAACATATTAATCAAAGCCCTTGATTTGCAGATGTCACAGGAAAATCAGTCATGTAATTTGATCTTGGAAATACCAGTAAAAATCTAATTATCTAACAATTTACTGAGTCACTAAGTCAGTAGCCCTTATAATACATTGTGCAATACATAGCACAATTATGAAATAGCATATCCTCTAACTCACTATGAACGTCACAAGAGATCTTAATATATTAAAAATAGTAGGTGTGTGTGCAGACATACTTTGTTACAGATGCAAAGTAATCTGCTTCTTAGCTGAACCATCAACCATACTCCAGTTTGCTAAGTTCCTTAACCAAACAATTCAAAATGCCACGCATGCGCGGTTTTTCCCCCATTGAAAAGCCGGCGAGCCAGCTGTATGGTTGGTCCAGACAGCTGCGTGGCCGTGCAGCTTATAGGGAACACTGGACTCAGCCCCACCTTAGTTGCAGAATACATAGAAGTTACAACATGGAAAGAGCCCATTCAGCCCAACCAGTCCATGCCAGCACCAAGGAGCCCTAGTAAAATTGGAGTCAATGGGAATCAGGGAGAAAACTCTCCACTGGCTGGAGTCATACCTAGCATAAATGAAGATGGTTGTGATTGTGGGAGGCCAATCATCTCAGTCCCAGGACATTGTTGTAGGATGCTAGGAATTCACGAGCAACTGCTAATCTGAAGACAAACCTTTTTCTGCAAGAGTAGTAAGTTCTAGTTAACCCCAGAATGTGCCTATTTAGAGGACTAAGGAAGTGCTTTGTTACCTAAAAGAGACAAGCCAGGCTAAATATAGCTCTAGTGTAAATGAGAAGAGAACCCAGCAGCAGACACTTTCCCTTAAGGCAGTCCTTTTACACCTATTAAGGGATATGAAGACATAACACTTTGCTTGTTAATATAAAATACATGTGCATCACATGGTGTTACTCTCCTGTGGTTATAAAACTCTGCACCTGTTGAATTGCCAGGAGAAATGACACAAAAGACTTGCCAGTACTTTAAAAGATATCTGCGAGTAGTTACAGGTTATAACACAATCTCAGAATCCCAAGCTTCCGGATAATAGAACCGGTTGTTCCATTTATTTTTCACTCATTAACTAATTAGATTCCACATAGTACAATGACATGCCAGTTAAAATATTAAACCAAATCTAAGGATCAAGATATTTATAAAGCTACAAATGTCATTTGAGTAAACAGCTGTGAAACTGTTGGTATCTACAATTCAAAGTTGTGAAAGGGAGGTGAAAAGTAAAACTTTAAATTAATTTCTAACACATTATTTTCACTTACCCATAATAATATCTTCTATGTGCCCAATGACAGCATCAAACTCAGCATCAACATCAGATGAACTGGATAAGGAGATGAAAAAGGATTACCTTTTTAAATGTAATTCCACCACCCTTTCAAGCAGTGCCTTCCAGATCAAAACAACTCGCTGCCTAATTGTTCTTTCTTTCGCGTTGCCTCTGGTTCTTTTACCAATTACCTTAAATCTGTGCCCTCTGGTTACCGACCCTTCTGCCATTGGAAACAGTTTCTCCTTATTTACTCTAGCAAACCCTTCATGATTTTGAACACCTCTATGAAATCTTCCCTTAACCTTCTTTGCCCGGTTTCTCTATTCTCTCCGCATAACTAAAGTCTTTCATCCCCGGTACCATTCTAGTAAATCTCCTCTGCACCTTCTCCAAGGACGAGACATTCTTCTCAAATTGTGGTGCCCAGAATTGGACACAATACTCCAGCTGGGCTTAACCAGTGATTTATAAAGGTTTAGCATAACTTGCTTGCTTTTGTTCTCTATTCATAAAGCCAAGGATCCATATGCCTTTTTAACAGCCTTCTCAACTTGTCCTGCCACCTTCAAAGGTTTGTGTACATACATCCTCAGGTCGCTCTGCTCCTGCACCCCTTTAAAATTGTACCAGTGTAATCAGTCAGCCCGATAATATATTGTGTGTAGCATAAATATACATGAATTGTTACAACAAACTTTGAAATGGCTTATAATTCTCATATGAACTTAGAGGATTCCAGCCTCTCAAAATTTGCTCCAACAATTTATATCATGATTTGAGCCATTTGATTAGATAACCACCTGGCGACCACTCGTTTGTCTATTGCTATATAAAGAATATATTCCTAAAGTATTCTGAATCCAGGGCTCATAATTCATACTGTAAATCTTAGCACAGTAACCTTACTACAACAGCTTACTTACACAGAGAAGGCAAGATTTTCATCCTCTGTATCTTCCATTTCCACCACTCGATCTCCAGTACCAAACAGAACTAGCCACAAAAAAATAAGTCATAAAATAGGCCAACTACTCATTTTCTATATATAATTAAATTTAATTATTCATCTGTAAATGTGTAAAGTCAGAAATATCCAAATTTAAGTGCTGTATATACAAACTGCACAATAAGTAATAAGTTATCTCAGATCAGATAAAGATCAAAAACTGGAAACCTCTTGCTGATTCCTCAACAGAATGTTGCCAAATTCACTGCCCAATGTGGAATGGTGCTATACAGATCAGACAGGTTCAATCTCAACTGTGTTGTTAGCTGGTCTCAGCAAAGCAGCAGTGTAGGTATGACAGGGGCCTCAGTGGGCCACAGTGGGAAGGGAGGAAGGGCAGTAGCCCTTGATATTGGGTCAGAAGTTCAGACTCAGATTTGGGTTGGCACATAGTGATTAAAGGCACAGTTGACTGGAATAGCTGCTATGATCAATAATATTGTTGCACTGCCTGTAAAGCACTGTGCTACTTAGGTGCCTGCAACAGTCTAACTCACACACACGTTTGTGAACGGAGCAAAGATACTGCCATGAGTTTTGCAACAAGGCTATTTCACTTAATGATTTCACCTGACCAACTCTCCTCATGCTCTTAACCAGCACACCACTCAGGCTGATAAAATACATCATACCACAATTCTCCCACTTTCCCCATGAGTAAGGTGCTTTGTTGACACGTGTTACAGAGCTGCTAGAGGGGGATTCCTATACGCAGGCAACTAGTACTGGCCTGGATTCTGACTGAGAGGCACCCAAACTGTGATTTTGTCACGACTGGCTGGGTACTACTCTGCACTTAACTGTTTCCTGACTGACATTCAGAGCAATGCAAGATACCTACATAGAATCTATAGCACCGAAACGAGCCAGTTTTACTTAGTTACTGATACCACACTAGTAGCAATTGGGTTCTTTTTCCATTCTTAGTTCACAGTAAAAGCTTTCACATTGTGATTCAAAGCCATCGACAACCAAATGCTATCAGAGCAGTGTAAATGACCTAATTCACACCGTTGGTCATTTTCTGCTGAAATATTTTTTAAATGGGGCTGATCAATATAAGCTGAAACAATTGACCTGGGCAGAGGATTGTTTAAATATTCCCAGAAGTCTTGGCGAATCGATGATCAACATTCCAAACAGATACTACAGAAAGCATCCAAGCCATCAAACTATACAGCTTGAGTACACATTTGTATTCATTGGTATGGTTATAATTAGTAAACATTATAATAGACACAAAGCACACTAAAGATACCTGGGGCAGAACATGAGAGCTGCTGCTCACGTTTCATTAGACACCTGGAAATTCCATGCAGGCGTCTGAATTGACTCCTAGTTTCAGAATCCAACCACCTTCAATATTGGTAACTTTAGTATGTGGGCACTTTGTGACAAAGAAGTAGAATATCAAATGTAATTATCCTCTGGCAGAAAGAACAGTAATGTCTAAGATGTGGACTACAGACTTTTTTCCTGTCTTGAAGGCAGTAACTCATGCTGGGATGCAGTATTTTGCACAATTCATCACTTCATGTGTTAGCTTAGGCAAACTATTTAACAACAGAGAGCACCACAGCCAAATCCAATCCTATCCACATGCGTGCACAACCCAGCATGGGTTAGTTATCAGAAGCAAGAACCCAACTGGCTGTTTTCCACCCCCACCTCCCCCTCTTTAGCAAAGGGGTGCTTAAGCCAATTGTAGCATCCTAACTGCTGCTCCAACTGAAATCAGCTAATTCAGCACAGCTTGGGTATTTTTTTTAAATTCATTGATGGGATGTGGGCGTCGCTGGCTAGGCCTGCATTTAGTGCCCATCCCTAATTGCCCTTGAGAAGATGGTGGTGAGCCGCCTTCTTGAACCGCTGCAGTCCATATGGTGTAGGTACACCCACAGTGCTGTTAGGGAGTTCCAGGATTTTGGCCCAGCGACAGTGAAGGAACGGCGATACAGGTCCAAGTCAGGATGGTGTGTGGCTTGGAGGGGAACTTGTAGGTGGTGATGTTCCCATGCGTCTGCTGCCCTTGTCCTTCTAAGTGGTAGAGGTCGCGGGTTTGGAAGGTGCTGTTGAAGGAGCTTTGGCGAGTTGCTGCAGTGCATCTTGTAGATGGTACACACTGCGCCAGTGGTGGAGGGAGTGAATGTTGAAGGTGGTGGATGGAGTGCCAATCAAGCAGGCTGCTTTATCCTGAATGGTGTTGAGCTTCTTGAGTGTTGTTGGAGCTGCACTCATCCAGGCAAGTGGAGAGTATTCCATCACACTCCTGACTTGTGCCTTGTAGATGGTGGAAAGGCTTGGGGGAATCAGGAGGCGAGACACTCGCCGCAGAATTCCCAGCCTCTGGCCTGCTCTTGTAGCCATAGTATTTATATGGCTGGTCCAGTTCAGTTTCTGATCAATGGTAACCCCCAGGATGTTGATAGTGGGGGATTCAGCGATGGTAATGCCATTGAATGTCAAGGGGAAGTTGAAAGGAAACAGGACACCTACAGATATGCTAAGTTATAACACTTAAGAGTAGCAGACAAGTCATGGGGACTAGAGTGACATCCCTAGGATTAACTTACAGCCTTGGCTCAGTGGCAGCACTCTTGCCTCTGACTCAGAAGGTTGTGAGTTCAAGTCTAACTCTAGAAAACTGAGCACATAATCTAAGCTGAAGTGAAGTACTGAGGGAGTGTTGCACTGTCGGAGGCACTGTCTTTGAGGCATTAAGCCGATGAGATGTCTGCTCTCTCAGGTGGTCATAGAAGATCCCATAGTACTATCACATAGCACTATTTGAAGAAAAGCAGTGATTTCTCCTGATGTCCTGGCCAACATTTATCCCTCAATCAACACCTTAAAAAAAAGCTGGTCATTTATTTCATTGCTGTTTGTGGGACTTTGCCGAGTTCAAGTTGGCTGCCGAGTTTTTCCTACATTACAACAGCGACGCCTCAAAAGTACTAAATTGGCTGTGAAACACTATGGTATGTCCTGAAGTTGTGAAAGGTGCTACAATAATCCAAGTCTTTCTTTCTAGGTTGGAAGTGCTGCTTGAACTATCAAATCACAGTAGCCCTGTATATTTTAGAAGTGGAATTTTGTTTTTAATTTTGACATGATAGCAATACTACAAATGGTCTCCAGGACCTATCAACATTGGGGAAACATTAGGAATATGACTTGCATATAATCAAAAAAGGCTGAAACCTATTATAAACCTGCTTAAATACGTGGAGCTGTATATACCGTTAAGTGTGCATTTACACTATAACTATGGTGTCAGTGCAAAGCAACTTTCATAGAATCATAGAAGTTTACAGCACATGAGGGGGCAATTCGGCCCATCTTGTCCGTGCCGGCCAACAAAGAGCTATCCACCCTAATCCCACTTTCCAGCACTTGGTCCGCAGCCTTGTAGGTTATGGCACTTCAAGTGAATATCCAAGTACTTTTTAAATGGTCTCTGCCTCTACCACCCTTTCAGGCAGTGAGTTCTAGACCCACACCACCCTCTGGGTAAAAAAAAATTCTCCTCAAATCCCCTCTCAACCTCTGACCAATTACTTTAACTCTATGCCCCCTGGTTATTGACCCTTCTGCTAAGGGAAATGGGTCCTTCCTATCCACTCTATCTAGGCCCCTCATAATTTTATACACCTCAATTAGGTCTCCCCTCAGCCTCCTCTGTTCCAAAGAAAACAACCTCAGCCTATACAATCTTTCCTCATAGCTAAAATTCCCCAGCCCAGGCAACATCCTCGTAAATCTCCTCTGCACCCCTTCTAGTGCAATCACATCCTTCCTGTAATGTGGTGACCTTAACTGCATGCAGTATTCTAGCTGCAGCCTAACTAGTGTTTTATACAGTTCAAGCATAACCTCCCTGCTCTTATATTCTATGCCTCGGCTAATAAAGACAAGTATCCCGTATGTCTTCTTAACCACCTTATCTACAAGTCTTGCTACTTTCAGGGTTCTGTGGACATGCACTCCAAGGTCCCTCAAGTCTTGCTACCTTCAGGGTTCTGTGGACATGCACTCCAAGGTCCCTCTGATCTCTGTACTTCTCCGTGTCCTACCATTTATAGTGTATTCCCTTGCCTTGTTAGCCCTCCCCAAATGCATTATCTCACACTCTCCAGATTGAATGCCCTTTGCCACTGTTCTGCCCACCTGGCTAGTCCATTGATATCTTCCTGCAGTCTACAGCTTTATTCCTCACTATCAACCACACGGCCAATTTTTGGATCATCAGCAAACTTCTTAATCATATTTCCTACATTCAAGTTCAAATCATGATTATATACCACAAAAAGCAGAGGACCCTGCGGAACTCCAATGGAAACAGCCTTCCAGTCACAAAAACACCCATCGACCATTACCCGTTGTTTCCTGCCTCTGAGCCAATTTTGGATCCAACTTGCCACTTTGCCTTGGATCCCATGGGCACTGATGCCACCGTTACTGTGTAAAGCAAGAGAAACTCCCCTCAAGGAATCTCACTTCACTTCGGAGTCAGCTCAGGCCTTAACCCTCAATTTACACATCAGTTTAACAATGGTGCACAGCCGAAACCACCTCACAGACACTCAACGTAGTATGAATGGACCGTGAGGGGGATTAATCACATCTTCAAACCCAAAGAGGCCAAATGAGCGAGATGTGACGGGTCTGGGTTTTTACGGCTGGTTGTCCGCTAACATTTGCCCTGGAACATGCACCATCGGCGATCAAACGGTGTGGGCTTCGATGTCGACAATACCGCTGTTTAATCCGAATCAGACAAAGCTGTGTGTACATCCCAGGCACTGAGATTTCATTAAACTCCCGAGCACCTCCAGCTGCAAAGCGGCCGACACCATCTCCCCCCGGGTTTCACACTCCCAGATCCAGCTCTGGCAGCACTGAGGCTGCAAGTGCCGCGGCCGAGAAGCCACGTTTGGTGGCCGGTGAAGGCGCCGGCCGCTCACCTGGCGATTTCCAGGCCATTGTTGAACCGCTCCTCTCCACAGCAACGGAACTGGTCCCAGCCAGGCGCCGTCCCCACTGCAACAGCCGCGCCTACCGCACGTTCCTGGGTAAAATAAAACAGGGGATTGTGAGCAAGGCAGCCCGGGCTCACATTAACACTCACCTCATCATTACGGCCATTCTGTGCCCTCCCTTTAACCCACCTCGCGCTCTGTCAGTGTGTGAATAAATCTGCCCCGAGTTTCTTCCTGTCCGGCCGGCAGGCCACCAGCCGCGGCTGTGATCACTGCATCATTCGGGCTTTGTGTGCGTTGCTTCTCGATGCCCCGCGCGCTCTGGAACCGCGAGCCGTTGGGCGGCGGCTCCTCTCACGCACACGGTCAGCCTTATCCACCACTGAAGCGATTGACCGGCTGCCCTCATCATACTAGCATAAGAATTAGGAGCAGACCATTCGACCGCTCAAGCCTACTCCACCATCCAATAAGATCACTGATCTGCAACCGCAGCTCCACTTTCCTGCCCCATCCCCATATCCTTCAATTCATCTGGAGTCCAAAAATCTATCTCTCCTTGCCTTGAATATACTCAACGCCTTAGCCTCCACAGCCCTTTTAGATAGAGAATTCCAAAGATTCACAACCACTTGAGTGAAGAAATTCATCCTCAGCTCAGTCTTAAATGGCTGACCCCTAGTTCTGGACTCACCAACTACAAGCAGCAACCTCTCAGCATCTACCTGGTCAATCCCCAACAAGAATCTAAATTCCAGAGCATAAAAGCCCAATCTACTCAACCTCCCCCCTCATAGGATAACCCTCTCATCCCACGAATCAATCGAGTGAACCTTCATTGCACCGCCTCAAAGGCAAGTATATCCTTCCTCAGATAAAGAGACCAAAACTGTACCTCGTACTCCATGTGTGGTCTCATCACAGCCCTGTACAATGGTAGCAAGACTGTCTTACTCTGGTACTCCAACTCCCTTGCACTAAAGGCCATTTGCATTCCTAATTCCTTGCTGTACCTGTATGCTAACTCTGTGATCATCAAATAATCATAGCTTGACATAGTAACAGGGTTGCAATCTATTCTATTAAAATAATTGCATTTCCAATTGGATAACCTTAGGATGACAGTAATAATTAGTAAAAGGCACATTGAAGACTGGTGGGTAGGAAGCACTTCACACACAAAGTGAAAGGTCTAGAGTGGTCTTCCACATCATGTAATAGCAGTAACACCACTAAAGACATTGCAGGTAATGTATTTGAGGCAAAAATAGGTTTGCAAGGAATAAGCTAAAGGGAATGAACTTCCTTCCATGTACTAATTATTAGTTTTTAATTATCAGTAATGGCAACTCTCATCTTGAATATATTTCTTTTTGCTCAAAAGTACACATGCAGCATTCGCTTATTTTATAGTGAAAGTTCTTCCATTACTTGGGAGAAACATTACTCAGATGTTTAGACAAAGATTCACAACATCCAGCAACAGCACAATTAGAGGTGTTGGCATTAAGAATGACTCTAAAATGTTATGTAAGAGTAAGGGAAGAACTCATCCACATCCCACTGAAAATGTTGCCAGTACTTTGATTTCTCATTTTCTGGGTGCTACTGATGTGGCCACATTTATTGTCCAGCTCTAGCTACCCTGCAAAGGCAGTATTAGCAATAATTAAGGAAAAGTAATATATTTCCAGTTCAGAATGGTATGCAACTTGAAGGAAGGCGCAGGGGAAGGAGGTGTTGTCAAAGTAACCTTGGTGAGCGGTTGCTTCGCATACTGTAACTATACTCAGAGGCCCCATGATAGAGATGAATGGTGAATCCCGTAGGGGTATTGTAATTAATCACCTCTTAACACTCAAGATGAACTTTTTAGTATAAATATAACGTGCTTTAGTCTCTTTTAGAAAGGTCATTACTACTCATTGGCAAAATTATGTTCAGACTGCACTTGAATTCAGTGGATTGTGCAGCTTCCCACAAGCCTTTTGGTTATCCTAGATTCTGACAATCTGTCTCTTTTTACCAGTTACTGAATATAGTAGCCAGACAGATTTTCCTTTTGGGTTTGTGAAACAAATCTTTCATGTTAGAACATTACAAACTTATTTACAGCACAGAAGCAGGCCATTCAGCCCAACAGGTCTATGCCAGTGTTTATGCTCAAACGAGCCTCTTTACACCCCTCTTCATGTAACCCCATCAACATATCCACCTATTTCCTTCTCCCTCATGTGTTTATCTAGCTTCCCCTCGAATGCATCTATGCTATTCGCCTCAACCGCTCTTTGTGGCAGCAAGTTTCACATTCTAACCACTCTCTGGGTAAAGAAGTTTCTCCTGAATTCCCTATTGGATTTATAGAGAACTGGTTGGCAGACAGGAAGCAGAGAGTTGGAATAAACGGGTCTTTTTCCAAGTGGCAGGCAGTGACTAGGAGTATCGCAGGGATCGGTGCTAGGACCCCAGCTCTTCACAATAAATGTGCAGACTACACAAAGCTGAGGAGGATGCAGAGAAACTCCAGTACGATTTGGACAGGTTAGGTGATTATACTGCATTTGCCATGCATCTGCCCAATGTGGATAAATGTGAGGTTATCCACTTCAGTGGCAAAAACAGGAAGACAGATTATCTGAATGGCAATAGATTGGGAAAAGAGGAAGTGCAACGAGACCTGGGTGTCCTTGTGCACCAGTCGCTGAAGGTAAGCATGCAGGTGCAGCAGGCGGTTAAGAAGGCAAATGGTATGTTGGCCTTCATAGCGAGAGGATTTGAGTACAGGAGCAAGGATGTCTTGCTGCAGTTGTACAGGTCTTGGTGAGACCACACCTTGAGTAGTGTGCGCAGTTTTGGTCGCCTTATCTGAGGAAGGATGTTCTTGCCATGGAGAGAGTGCAGCGAAGATTCACCAGACTGATACCTGGTGTTAGAATAAAATTTTGCTGGACAAGATTTTGCTGGAAAAGACACAAACAACAAATTCGCTGACTGGGACTAATTGAATCACTGCAGTGAAACATGCCACGCTTACGCATGGCTGGAACAAAGTTCGTCTCGTGTCCTGACTGGGACTAATTGGATCACTGAGGACTAACAAGGTTCACTTGTATCCTATTATCGAACTAATCACATTCCGCCAGGGAACAAGACGGAACGAAGACCTGAAGAGGCAGAATTGGCAACACAAGTGTGTAAACTCCTGACTGGAGGAAAATAACGATATGCGCTAATAAACGAATTGATTGGATGAATGTAAATGATCTAAAACCAACTTCTTGGAATTGCATATAAGCTCGGCACGTACTACAATCGGGGAGAAGGTGCTCTCGCAGGCCGCGTGGTTGCAGACGCTTCTCCCAGAGCTCTGTCATTTAATAAAGTTGTCTCTCTTACTCAAAGTCTAGTTTCCGAGGAATCATTTTTCCTACAACAAATTGGCGCTGCGAGCAGGGTGCCACGGAGCTGAACAGTCGTTCGAATCAGTGACCAGGGTGAGTAGTCAGATTTTTTACCGCCCATAAATCAGAGACACTCGACAAGGCGACTGAACGGCGAAGCGGCACCCAAACGAATCTGGGACACAGACTGAGTGGGTAAGAGACACTACTTGATTTGCATGTGTGTATTTGTATAATAGTAACTAAGTAACTAAGAAAAACCTCGGATCAGGAGGACACTTGTCTCAGACACCTAGCCTCAGGCCGGTTGTTAAGAGGGCAAATGCCCCACGCGAAGGCCAGGACCATGAAGTAGGTGCCGAGACTCCAAGGTGTTCTAAAGTCGTGATACTAGTCGAGTACGGTTAACATTTTTCTGCATTATATCATGTTGCTAAGTGAACTAGGAGATTATTAGTGTCGGTGTTGTAGGACCCTGATCAGGTAAACAGACACCGGGGAGGGGTAGAAACCCCGTCCAACAAGCAAGCGTTACACGTCCGGGCAGTTTCGAGAGAAAGACAAACCCGGACCTCAGAACGCTGGCATAGAGTGCGACAAGAAACTCGGGTATTCTCGGAAGGAAAGAATAGGGGGGCTCTCTAAGGAACAGATCTCCAGACACGAAGGAACGATCGGTGAAGCAGCGGCGATGTCAGGTGAGGAAGTTAAGAGGGGACCTTCGGGCTCCCTCACATATTCTTATATGACAAACCGACAGTCGTTAATTAAGAAGATGCAGAAAGACGGGTGGGATGTGTCACAGACTTTAGAACTCCAGAGAAGCTGGTTGACTAAACAGACAAAGGATAAAACCAAGAAGGCAGGAGTGTTACAGTATTAGTACACCAACTAGCAGGACTCATTGAACAAGTAAACGTAATAAAGAAAGTTGCACAAGACAAAGTACAGATGGTTACGGAACTAGAGACAAAGGCGAAATGTCAAGCAAAGATTATAAAGGAATTAGAATGTAAGGTATACGAGGGGGGGGCGAATGGGGACCTGCCCAGACACCACCTCCCCCTCCCCACGACTAGTAAGTCAATACTCCTGCGAGGACTCAATGGCACTAAAGTGCCAGCTCACTTGCGCACCACGCAGCTGGTGGAAATCGATAATATATACCTCCCCATGAAATTCTATGTGTGTAAAAATAATGAAGGTACAATATTAGGTAATGATATAATGAGGGAGTACAAAGCAATAATTGATTGTGGCAAAGGAAAGTTAACATGGCCAAAGGCGGATGGCCGTAAGGAAAAGATTAGACAACTGGCAAATAACACTGGCACCCTTGGGGTGGCCACCGTAACTACCAGGGACTGGCATGAAGATACGGGAGGATACGGAGCCATTTGTGATTCCGTGATTGGGGTATGGGCTGAAACAAAGTTAGATACAGGAAAAGCTAGTATCGACCCTATTAAGATTCCCGGACCAGAACACAAGCCACACCGCCAGTACCCAATAAAGGCGGAGGCCAGGAAGGCAGTCGTGGACATAGTGAAGGGGCTAGTAGAAAGGGGTATCCTGAGGGAAACCACGAGCACTACTAATTCCCCCACATGGCCAGTAGAGAAACCTGATGGGAGCTATAGGTTGACTATAGACTATACGGCACTCAACAGGGTCACTCCTAAATTACACCATCGTTGCCAGCCCCTCAACAATTTTGAATGGGCTATCCCCTGAACAGAAGATATTCACCGTTTTAGACATAGCTAACGGATTCTGGGCACTCCCATTAGATCCGGAATCACAAGAGAAATTTGCATTCACAGTAGGGGATAAACAATATACGTGGACCCGATTGCCACAGGGATTCCATAATAGCCCAGCTATTTTCCACCGCGTCATGAGTGATATCCTAAAACAGATACAAGTACCTAAAGGAAGCACTATTTTACAGTACATCGACGACATACTAATAGCCTCGGAAACAAAGGCAGACCATCTGGCAACCCTATATTTAGTACTAAGGGCCCTAGAGACGGCTGGCCTCAAGGCAAGCCATAAAAAAAAGCAGATAGGAAAAACTCAGGTCCTATACCTGGGACATCTAATCTCCCAAGGACTTAAAGAAATGCCACAGGACAGGAAACACGCTGTCCAGGGCATGCCGAGACCCGTAACAGTACGCGGAGTCAGGAAGGTACTGGGGCTCTTTAATTAGTGTCGAAATTTTATCCCGGGGTTCGCTAAATTAGCAGAACCTATACAAAGATTAGTGAAAGGGGATAAACCCGCGTTGGAACCGATAGATTGGGGACCGGAACAAGAGGAAGCTTATACTCAACTAAAATCTGAGCTAGTATCAGCCCCAGGGCTAGGACTGCCAGATATGAGTAAGGACTTCCACATACATTGCAACAATGAAGAAGGGTTTTACACAGCAGTAGTTACACAGGATCATGGGGATAAAAGAAGGCCCATCGCCTACTATTCCACAGCGGAGGGACCGGTAGTCACAGGGCTCTCCCGGTGCATAGCTGCATTGGATTGTGCGGCTTGGGCAGTAAAGGTTAGTGAGCCGATAGTAATGACAGGAAACATTATATTGCACACTAAACACACTCTGGTAGAGATGCTGAATACCGGGAAATTAAGATCCATCTCGAACATGAGACATGCCAAGTGGGAGGCCGTCCTCCTCCCTCCGAGTAAAGCAGTAACCATTGTTAGAGACACGGGAGAACCCGGCAGAAGGAATACTGGGAACTGGGGAGCCCCACAACTGTGGGGACGTAGATATGAACCTGGAAGAAGATAGGATAAAAGACACCCCTTTAGCGACAGCGGAAGAGACGTTGTACGTAGATGGTTCATGCAAGTATATAGATGGGCTGCCCCGAACGGGGTGGGCGGTGGTTAATGGCGAATTAAAAACCGTAGAGTCAGGACGGACCGATGGAGGCCTATTGGCCCAAGTGGCAGAGCTAGTGGCTCTCACCAGGGCACTAGAGTTGTCAGAGAATAAAATCGTGAACATTTACACAGATAGTAGGTATGCCTTTGGGGTGGTCCACGATTATATGACTGCATGGGGTAGGAGGGGATTCATTACTACGGGAGGCAATCCCATAAAACACCAGCCGAGGATAGAAGCCCTCCTAGAAGCTAGCGACAAACCCCAACAGGTAGCAGTAATTAAGATTAAGGCACATCAGAGGGAACCGGACCGGACTAGTTAAATCACCAGGGGAACCAGGCTGCGGACCAAGCAGCACAAAGGGCACTAGAGCAAGAAAGGATCGAAGAAGTACCAATAGCCGCTGTGAGCAGCTCCGAGGACGAGATAAGTATTGACGAACTCCATGAGGACACCCCCGACGTCGAAAAAGGTACGTGGGAAGAACAAGGCGCAAAGTGGGGAAGCGATAATGTCTGGCGAAAGGATAACAGGGTAATGGCCCCCAAGTGCATTCAAAATACGCTATTAGAACTCCACCATGGGCTTGTACACTCAGGGAGAGAAGCGATGATGGGAAGCCTCAGCAAAGAATGGTGGTGGAAGGGGATGGGAAGAGGTATCGCGAGATACTGCCATCGATGTATCACCTGTGCGCAGTATAACCCCGGGCGACCCATAAAGGTCAAAATGGGACATCAACCAAGGCCACGAGGGCCCTGGGAGCATATACAAATAGACTTCACAGGTCCCCTTCCACCGTCACACGGCAAAACATACTGCTTCGTGGTCATAGACCAATTCACCCGCTGGGTAGAGGCTTTCCCCACGCGAAATTGCACCGCTTTGACGGTTGCCAGAGTCTTAGCTGAAGAAGTAATCCCCAGGTGGGGAATACCAATTCAAATGGACTCTGATCAAGGTACCCACTTTACCGGGAGTGTCATAAAAACGGTATGCCAATTAATGGGAATTAAACAAAAATTCCACATCCCATACCACCCTCAAAGTTCGGGCATGGTGGAACGAATGAACCGAACCCTTAAAAATGCATTGGCAAAGGCAATGCAGACGTCGGGGAAAACCTGGACTGAAGTATTGCCCATTATCCTAATGAAGCTGCGAGCCACTGAAAACCGAACGACAGGCTTGACCCCTTATGAATTGATGACAGGAAGGGCGATGCAATTGCCAGAAGGCATCATAACAGGTGGGGCCGATGTAGGCCCTTTAAAAGATAGACTAAAACGATACGTTCTGGAACTTAGCACTCAATTAAAGGAGATGCGAAAGAATGTCTGCGATAATCAGGAGGACAAGGATCGGGCACAAGAGCTCACAATGACGGCTTATGTTCAGTCAGCGGGTAGTAAAGTCATGGTGAAAACTCTGCCCAGCAAACCAGGGTTCGCCCCAAAATGGAGTGGGCCACATGGAAATCATAATCAGTGGGGATACCTGTGCCTGTCTAGACATAAGGGGTAAAGGAGTATGGAAGCATTGGACACAATTGAAAGTATACAATGACGACTGACTGGCTACTTTCTGAATCTGTTTTACAGGTGATCTGCATACCCTTTGTCATAAAATTCCTGTAAAGACTGGACTGTAGTGATATATGAATCATGTTTAGAGTATTATGGGTAATGGCGTTATTTTATATCGTCACGGGAAGCGCGGTACCCCATTTACGTAAAGAGAGAGAGGATTGCATGTAAATACCTTTCTGTATATGTCATATGTCTATGCGAAAAAAATGGGCCAAAGCTCCTGCTGGGTGTGCGCCCATGTGCCCACCCATACGGGGGGAGGAATCCCATTAAGGCCTATCCCCTTTAAAGGTAGAGGAGATGGTAGGGTGGTTATTATACTCTAATACCACCTGGAATAAGGAGGATACCATACAAACCCAAAATAGCTTGAATCCAGATCAGCTGGAACATGAGTGGAAACAGGCAGGGTATAACCCCACGAACTTTAAAGGATGGTTTCATCCTCAGTACGATAATCGAAGGTATCCAGAAGAGCTATTAGTCAGCACAGGGGGAAAACTAAACAATGCAGAGGGGGAAGTCTGCTTGGTAAACTATGACGAGACAGGGTTAGTGGTTGGATGGAGTAAGTGCAAGTATAATTACACTTTAACCAAAACCAGTACTAAACCACCAGGTGCCCTAGAATGGCCCTACGTGGGAACGTTTAATTTATCCGAAGTGCTAAACCAGACTAGCAATCTACCCTGGAGGGGAATACCTGGGATCATGTACCAACTTTGGAACAAATTTGAGGCCTATAATACCTATTTCATTTGCAGATATAAGGCGTATCCATGGCTTCCACGAACCTGGACTGGGTCATGCTATATAGGATACGTAGTACCATACATCCATTATTTATCCTCCCTAACCCACCACTACGGGTACCAGTCGTTATGGCAACCAGCCAAGCGTGTTAAGAGAGCTATTACAGAAACCGAAAGATTCAGGGCTATAGCATTCCCCTGGTACGGAACAGGAAAAATAGCAAGGGAATCCATAAACATGGCAGCAGTGCTCGAACAAATAGCCAACGATACGGCGGAGTCCCTGAGAGAAATGAGTGCCGAAATGGTGGCGATCTGGACCACCGCCTTACAGAATAGGATAGCCCTAGAGTATCTGTTGGCGGCGCAAGGAGGCACCCGTGCCCTGATCGGGACAGACTGCTGTACATATGTCCCAGATAGCTCCGAGAATATCACGAGCCTAGCAAATCATATCCAAGAAGAAATAAAGAAGCTCCATCAACCCACAAGCACAGGGTGGCTTGATTGGTTGCTAGGGAAAACCGGGTGGGGAGCGTGGATGATGCAAGGGATAATAAATAATAGTTGTAATTTGTATGTTGATGTGTTGTGCGCTGAGCCTTATAAAGTTGTGTTGCCAAACTGCTATGAAAACCGTGATGCCGATCGCCTCTATCGAGGAGGAACACACCAACCTGCTACCAAGGGACGAAGAACACCAATACGACACTGTCGAAGGAACAACCGAACCCCCCGGACATAATCCAGTGGCTGTAAGCACCGACGAAAGGGGGACCGAGGATGGTCATCTGGGAGCAAATGAATCGTGCTCCAGGACCAAGAGGAGGGATTGTTAGAATAAAATTTTGCTGGACAAGATTTTGCTGGAAAAGACACAAACAACAAATTCGCTGACTGGGACTAATTGAATCACTGCACAGTGAGACATGCCACGCTTACGCATGGCTGGAACAAAGTTCATCTCGTGTCCTGACTGGGACTAATTGAATCACTGAGGACTAACAAGGTTCACTGGTATCCTATCATCGAACTAATCACTTGTATCCTATTATCGAACTAATCACATTCCGCCGGGGAACAAGACGGAACGAAGACCTGAAGAGGCAGAATTGGCAACACAAGTGTGTAAACTCCTGACTGGAGGAAAATAACGATATGCGCTAATAAACGAATTGATTGGATGAATGTAAATGATCTAAAACCAACTTCTTGGAATTGTATATAAGCTCGGCACGTACTACAATCGGGGAGGTGCTCTCGCAGACCGCGTGGTTGCAGACGCTTCTCCCAGAGCTCTGTCATTTAATAAAGTTGTCTCTCTTACTCAAAGTCTAGTTTCCGAGGAATCATTTTTCCTACAACACCTGGGATGGCAGGAATGATGTATGGAGAGAGATTGGGTCAATTGGGCTTATAGTCGCTGGAGTTTAGAAGAATGAGGGGATCTTATTGAAACATATAAAATTCTAACAGGACTAGATGCAGGAAGGATGTTCCCGATGGCGGTGGAGTCCAGAACCAGGGGTCACAGTCTAAGGATAAGGGGTAAGCCATTGAGGACTGAGAGGAGGAGGAATTTCTTCACCCAGATAGTGGTGAACCTGTGGAATTCTCTGCCACACAGGGCCGTTGAGGTCAATTCATTAAATATATTCAAGAAGGAGTTGGATATATTTTTTGAGGCTAAAGGGATCAAGGGATATGGGGAGAAAGCAGGGACAGGGCACTGAATTTGGATGATTAGCCATGATCTCATTAAATGGCGGAGCGGGCTCAAGGGGCCAAATGGCCTACTCCTATCTTCTATGTTTCTATTAGTAACTCCTATCTATGGCCCCTAGTTCTGGACTCGCCTGCAAGTGGAAACATCTCTACATCTACCCTATCAAACCTTTTCATAATCTTGAAGACCTCTATCAGATCACCCCTCCGTCTTCTCTCTTTTCTAGAGGAGAGACCCAGCCTCTTCAATCTTTCCCGATAGGTATAAACTCTCAGTTCTGGTATCATTCTAGTAAATATTTTTTTCACCTTCTCCAGTGCATCTATATCCTTTTAGTATGGAGACCAGAGCTGTTCACAGTACTCCAAGTGTGGTCTAACCAAGTTTCTATACAAGTTTAACAACTTCTCTGCTTTTCAATTCTATCTATCTATCTAGAAATGAACCCTAGTGCTTGGTTGCTTTTTTATGGCCTTATTAACCTGCGATATTACTTTGTGATCCTGTGTATCTATACCCCTAGATCCCATTGCTCCTCTATCCCATTTAGACACTCGGGGCGCAACCTTGCCAGCCCTGGGGAGGTGGGACTGCCAGGAAAATGGCAGAATTTGGGGGCGGGTGCCCAACCCACCTCCACGCCATCTTGCCAGGAGACGGGTAGCTGTCCCGCGCCAGGTCCCGTCTCCTTGGAGGCAGGAAGAGATTACATCCACTTAATTGCCTGTTAACAGGCAGAAAATAGGATTATCCCCTTTTTGCCCACACAAGTGCGTGTTTTCCGAAGGCTCCGAACCCTGCCAGGTCACCGAGGCGAGTAGGGGGTCCAAAAGTGTGCTGTGAAGGTGAGTGATGGGTGCAAGTGTGGAGAGGTGAGTATCTGAGGTAAGTGCAAAGTGTTAGAAAAAGTGTACTTACCTTTGTTTCTTCCTGTAGGCTTCAGTCGGTGCGTATGTGGAGTCTCGCACACCGCGGTAGAGATGACAGATGGCTGTTGCATTCTCCAATGCAACAACCATCACATTTCTGCAAAAGGTCTGATGAGTTCTTCAAGACCTCATCAAACTACAGAGAATGTCACTGTTCGACAGTTTCACAGAGCTGTCAAACGATGACAATTCATCTGTCAAAACTTGACAGATGAAACGCCATACGTTGACATTCTCTGCAACCAGCTTTCCCTTGATTGGCTTGCTAAGCCCGCTGGGCGGGCTTAACAAAGTCAATCAAGGAAAAATAGCGTGGGTTGGCCAAAGGTTGATGGAGGCGGGACTGAAACCCGACAAGTGGGAGTCCCACCTCCAAAAGCTCCCCATTGAGAAAATCACCCCCTTATTTTCCAAGGAGTATGTGGCCTCCTTATTTGTACTGAGAAAATATTTTGTACTACGAGAACAGGCTATGTAAAATTTGTACCAACAGTGGTAACTTCCTCATTTATTTAAGCTGACGAAGGAGACAATGATAAATTTACACTTTCAAGGCTACAAAACCCAATATCCATCAGCTCATTTTCCAAGCCCTCCTTTTTCTGCAAATTTTCTTCCCTCCCCTGAAAGCATTGATTATTTGCTGATGTGCTATTCCATGGGTACTGGAGGCCTCTACCAAACCCAGTGAACATTCATTTTTCTACTTGGCATAATTCATTGACTGATTAATTTTCACTTACCATTCTTAAAACAATAGCCTGGATTTTGCGGTCAGCAAAGTGATGGGGGTCATCGCTGATCTCAAGGAAAGCTGCCCACAAAGATCAAGCAATATCTGTGGCATGGATTTCACCTTTCCCAACGTTAATTTCATTCTGGTGTCACCTATAAAAGATTTCCAGCACCCAGTAACAGTGATATCATCAAGCAGCCAATCACACTGAAGAATTCTTAGACAGCAAACCAGGAAGTAAAAAAGCACTGATTAGCCTTCAATTTTTAATCATTTGACACAGAGCAAAATTAAAGTTGGGACATACATATGGAATTAAGATAGAAGCCAAAATTTCAAAAACTTAAAAATATATTTTATTTTAAAAATCATGTAATGTAGGAAATGAGACTCCACATACAAAATTAGTTTTTCAGGGCCAGAGAGGTTGTTCAGCAGGAATTATGACTTAGTATGCCATTAAAAAAAATCAGTTACCTTATTAAGCAAGGCTAGAACGTAAAAGAATGAAATTCACATCAATTCACAGATTCTACATTGATTGCATCTACGAGGACTGCAACAGTGCACTCTGTGGAGGAGCAAGGCATCACCGATAGCAACTTCAGGATTTCTGCAATTAAATGCGCATGTGCGGACTCCAGAAGTTGGTGTCAGTTTGCGAGTAATGACGGCGAGCGCTGACAGTTTTGCTGTCATTACAACCGCAAATTCCCAACCTATATTGTTTTCCAAAACACAAAATGAATACTTGATAAGGAATGTTTCACATCATCTATTAATCTCGACTTGAGGTGCTACATAGATGCAGGTTCTTTAGCACATCCTCACCACAGCCCAAAGCACTTCACAGCCAATGGATTACTTTTGAAGGGTGCTTCCAGTTTTGTAAGTAAATGTAGCAGCTAATTTGCATATAGCAAGACTGACAAGTGATTAAAGAGCAAATAATCTCTTTTGCTATTAGTTGAGCTCTTATCCTATGGGCTTGCATCCATTCCCTGCTCATGGACATCCTTTTCGAGGAGTGGTAATCTGTAAATGTAGTTTTACTGGGGTTCGAGAGCATTCTCCGTGCTGTTGAAATGCTTGGAAGATGCCAATGTTGTTATCAATGGAGGGTATTGCTAGCTCATAGTATTTAACTAACTCAGGTTTCAGGCACCTCCATTATCTGCCTTACTGCTTTGGAGTCTGAAAATTGAAAATACATGCTGCACTTTCATGTACACTAACTACCATATCTTGTGCTCAACAGTTCCTGTTCCTCAATTCTGGCAAGTCTGTGAATGGGACATAGCTAACATGCAGAATACCCTTGTATTGTGGCAAGCCTGTGAATGATTGTTGGAGAAAAATCATCTCTGCCCCAGGACATTGCTGCAGGAGTTCCTCAGTGCAGTGTCCTGAGCCCAACCATTTCAATTGCTTCATCAATGACCTTCCCTTCACAAGGTCAGAAATTGGGATGTTCGCAGATGATTGGTGTCCCATTCCATTTGCAACTCCTCAGATAATGAAGCTGCATGCAGGCACGGACTGCAGGACTTGGACAACATTCAGGCTTGGGCTGATGTGTGGCGCGAAGGTTACTTGCCACTTAAGTGCCAGGCAATGACCACCTCCCCATGACATTCAATGGGATTACCATCACCGGATCCCCCACCATTAACATCCTGGGGTTCACCATTGACCAGAAACTTAACTGGACCAGCCACATAAATACCGTGGCTACAAGAGGAGGTCAGAGGCTGGGTATTCTACAGGGAGTGACTCATCTCCTGACGCCTGAAAGCCATTACACCATCTACAAGGCACAAGACAGGAGTGTGATAGAATACTCTTCACTTGCTCCAACACTCAAAAAGCTCAACACCATTCAGGACAAAGCAGCTGGTTTGATTAGCACCCCATCCACCATCTTAAACATTCACTCTCTCCACCATCGGCACAACATGACTGCAGTGTGTACCATCTACAAGATGCCCTGCAACAACTCACCATGGCTTCTTCGACAGCATGGCCCAAACTCGCGGCCTCTACTGCCTGGAAGGACAAGGGCAGCAGACGCATGGGAACACCACTACATCCAAGTTACACACCATCTTGACTTGGAAATACATCACCGTTCCTCCACTGTAGTTGGGTCAAAATCCTGGAACTCCCTGCCTAACAGCACTGTGGGTGTACCTTCACCACACAGACTGTAGCGGTTCAAGGCGGTGGCTCACCACCACTTTCTCAAGGGCAATTGGGAATGGGCAATAAATGCTGGCTTTGCCAGTGATGCCCACATTCCATGAATGAAAAAAAATCCACTGTGACAGGATAAAGGAGTAATTTGAACAGTGTGTGGGAGGATTACAGTGCTCGCACTGCTATCACAAACTGTGTTGAATGAAAACAGACACCAAGAAAACTAGGACTCAAAGCTCATTACAAACTTGTAAGGCTTATTTCCACTCTCCAGTTGAACATTTTCCTGAATGCAGTAACTAGTCCTCTCCCAGTCATGATGGCCACAATTTCTAAGTCGTCACTAAGGGGTTCCAACATCAAAAGCTTTCTTCACAACCAGTTTTGTAAGAGTAATGGAAATCAATATATTTTGAAATATTAATGTTGACATAAGGGACTGTACTTCAGCACCAGGGAAAGCAATTGTGACTACCCAACAGGAAGTTAATTTCTGCTCAGAACAGGTTACTCAGTAAGCCTGTTTTACATGGGGAGGGTGAAAAGATTGATTAAAATTACATGTGTTAGCTTACTTTTAGCCAGAATAGGCATAAATGGCACATGCTTGTAGTTCATACAAAATATTAATTCTTAAAACAGTGGAAGTAAATCAGGATGTTGCACACCAGTTTGGCCAGATAAAATATACAATGGATTCTAAACACCAATACAATATAAATACAGAATTGGTGTGAAAATGTCACACACATCATTTTACTTTGTTTTAATAAATGTGTCGTAAGTCTTTAAACACGTTTTCTGTATTCAAATTTTATTATGCAAATAATTTTTCTGGTGTTTGACATTGGGCAAAGAATACCATCATCTGATTTTTTTTGTACAGTGGTAAATAGGAATGTAGTGAGATTTTCCAAAGTACTTGTCGGTGCAGTACAATATGATCAAGTCAACCATTTAAGTTTGAATTCTCCACCAATAAAACCCAACATGACATACCAAACTAATCCAAAATGGCACTACTGCTCCATTTTCAAGCCCAGTTATTCAACAATTGTTCCTCAAACTGCATCATATAAATTTCCAGCAAAAGTTGCTGTATCCCTGTCTTGCCCTACAATTGAGAATCCTTTCAACTGCACTGTATTCAAAACATCAGACAGTTTCATAATTCATTGCTTTAGCAAGTGTGTTTCTGGTCCGATATAAAATTAAGGGGAAAAAAGCTCAAATCTGTTGCATTACAAAACTTGGCAAATGCAATCATTAAAGTTAAAGATGGATGAAAAAAATCTTCTTGCATCAGTAAAACACGCACTGTTTCATTAAATAAATAATTTATAATTTTGCTATCCACAAGGCTTGGTTCTGTAGACAGATTATAAATGTTTGTGATTAACAAAACAAAACTTGCAAAGTACGTTGATTACCACAGATGTATTATGTTTAAAAAAAGTTCAATGTTCTTTGGAATCATCAGATCTCAAATTCTACCAATTAATTTGGCAAATCATGTAGCTTTGAGTAGTTCGGTCTTCCTTGTATTATTTCTCCAGCAAAAGTTGATACTGCTACTCTTATCACACACCTGGGCCTTGTGGAACACTGCCTACAAAAGTAAACATTTCTGCAGACAAGTAAAAATGGAAAGATGAAAATTTCTCTCATTATTCACAAACATTTTTCTTCTAGATTTGCTGCCGTTGCATATATCCTTGGAGTCTTCTGTAGCCCTTCAGAGCTTCTGATGGGTTGGACAGTGTGCCAGACTGATGCTGAATAAAAGTACAGTATGGTGAGCACCACCTTCTTTTAGTCAGGAGGGAAAAAAAACAAAACAAGTAGATCTCTTTATTCTTGAAACAAGCTGGAGTTTGCACCTTTAAAAATGCAAGATTTTTTTGTGCTCAAGGGGAGGGATGTTAAGTGCTGAGGAATGGAACACTTTCCATTTCAGGCACCCAATGTCCATGTCAAGCACTCGCAGGTCAGGTATTTTATGTTTAGATGCAGAGTAAAGTTTCTCTACATTGCCCCAACAATGTGCCTCACCCCCAAACAATGTACCTTAACCCAACCTCAAGAGCACTCTACTGCAGCAGTATGACATTTATCATTTCCCACAATAGCCAACTTGTGGCATCAGCGAGATGACCAATTTAGTGCTAAAATGCAGCCTGGTTTGTGCCGTGGGTCCATGCACACTCGGAGCCTTGTTGAAACTGCCCAAACTTGTTCCACTGGAAACTATGCCAAATTAGCCCTTTTTGGCTAATGGAGTAATACTAGCATCCACACACATTGCATTTTGGACGGTATATGTCCCAGCTGGAGCATTTCATTCGTTAGCACTTGGTACTAATGTTGATCAGAACAGGTCTTAGAAGAAAAGAGAGTTCAGGAAATGTGTGAAATCAGCCTGACCCGGGTCTTTATTTCTTGACGACACAAAGGACAGGTGTCCAGCTGCAAGGCACATTCCATGCATAGGTCACTGGTAAAAAGAAAGATCAAACATTAAAATAAGCCTTATAAAATATCCAGGTGACCACTGTAGAGCCACACAATCATTCCAAAATTTTCAATTAAAATTGTATAATCATAAATTAAAACATTAGTACACTACATGATCACAGAATAAAACACTGCACTGCCCTAATGTTTAGTGCCACTTTATCCTAGCCCAGCACAAATAAGAATGCAAGTTTGGGGAATCGGCAAGACCACTTTCCCAATATAATTTTCATAGTTTCTTCTGGAGGTTTCCTCTGAAGGTACTGTCATAGGACATCAATGGGAAACCTCGAGGCTTCCTATAGCTCAGCAAAGGCTACAAGAACTCTGGTTCAGCCAACAATCATATGAACATCTATATAAAATGGATAGCATTCCACAGGAAGCTGGATCAGTTCATAAAGCTATACTGCTGGTAATCTATTGAGATTATTATAGCTCGTGTTCCTCAATTGTCAACAACTCTTGTGGGGCTGTTCCAGTCAAGTCAGTCATCGGCTCAGACAGGACTAAAAGCTTGTCTCTTAATGTCATACAGGCATAAAATGTACCGTCCTCATCCAGTCCACTGGTCTGCAGGACTGTGGACTAGACTGAGTCTTGAAGAACTGATGAGTTTTCTTTTATAATCTACTCAACAGGAGTTAAATGTTCTATCACCACATGTGAAGAAGTTGACAACTGACAAAATAGGGCTTTTTTTTTTTTAAATTAAAAAAGGATTCCTATTCCTTCAGTCATCATTGCTACTCATTTGCCCCAGTATAGATTTGGCGCAATTCCTTGGCCAAGGAGTTGCAGTTCATAACTGAAGACACTTTGCAGCCTTTATAGAATGGAGATGCTGTACATTTGGCCATCTTCCTTCATTTGATGACCTCCTTGGCACTTAATAAAATTAGAAGTTTCTAATTTTTCTGTTTTCAGACAATTATCTTCAAACAGCTCCAATGTTCTTAAATAAGTTTCCAAATAAATTAAGACTTTATGCATGTTAACCCCAAGAGGAAATACTGCAAAAAAATGCTTATACACAAGAGCTTTTATTTAAACACAAAACATTATATAAATATGAAGTTATAAATATGAAGTACTGATTTACAAAGTACGCTGCAGTGAAGTAGTTAGCAAGCCATAAAAAAGACGTTTATTCTTTGGGAGGTGGAAAGAGAGTTCACCAATAAATTTTTAGCATCTATTTTGAATTATGAGTTGGTAAAGGGATACATTAACACGTGCCTTCCTTTACAGATTACACTACTAATTTCCCCCCCTAAACCAAGTTCCTTCTCTTAAATAGGGCAGGACGTCATGTACATGCTAGTGAGGGGTAGGTAGCCCATGAGTTTAAGGGCAAATAACTCAAAACACATCATAGAAAGTATCCAGTGAATTAATAGACACTAGATATTAGTAATCAATAATCACATAACCAGATCATTTTAGCAGAGGAATGAGCCATCAGCAATTTGGGAAAAAGCTAGTCATACACATGTATTACATATGTTCAACAAGCTAAAGGGGAGACAGCAATGGATGTGAGCAGCAGTGATTCCGAATCCGATCTAGTGAAAACTCCTGGCAAAATTGGGAAGGGGTTGGTTTTGTTTCTGGTGCATGCCAAGAGAAAATTATAGTGTAGCGGTTGACAGAAGGCAATTTGCTATTTAGTGTTTAAATGCATTAACAGGAGGTAGTTAAAGTGGTGTGAAAGGAGGAAGATCTTTGAAACATTTAGCATTAGTCTGTGCTTAAGGAGATTTAATGTGCACATCTGAATGTACATCAGTTTTTAAACACCGATAAAATTTTAAATTTAAAAAACGGTCAAAAAGTGGGAAAGAAAGTAATTTTGTTTGAGAGAAAGAAATAAGCTCGAGTAAGAACTGGGTAGCTGGTGACAGAAAGCAGAGTTGCATTTATTATCTTTGCAGCTAATGTCTATGTGGTAAGGAGTCATGCCAAACCACAACATATGGTTGGGCTTGGATTCTTAGCACATATAAACTCAAGAAACTTTTCAAAAATGTTTGTTTAAACTTAATCATAAGCATAAGCAATGTAGGAAGAGTACATTAGAGTCAAGAAAAAGTCTTCACAGGTCAGCCATTATTTCAACTTAAAAAAAAAAAAAAAAAACATGCAATACTTTGAGAAAAGATGTGATTTACAGGCAAGCAGTGGCAAGAGTGTGTCGGGAAGCTCAAATGATCTTGCTCATGCAGTGAAGATGCCTGGAAAAAGATTCTGAAGTTCCCCCTAAAACGTGTGAAAATAACCCAAACCCCTTTCCCTTTGGAGGACCGTAGTCTTTTATAAGATACGATACATAATATGAATTAGCATCACTTTTCTACTGCCACAAACACACCATACAAAAATTCAGTTATGCCACTTAATCCATGGTAGGTGGTTACCAAAAAGAGTAAATCTTGTACAATTCCTACAGGACTTTGAAGCAACAGATGTATGGTGCACAACAGACACACTTATTTTTGATAGGATCTCTCCTGAGAAAGATAGGGAAGGGGCAATTGCAATTGGAACAGTGCAAAGAGCTATTATCATGAAGACAGTATCCAAAATACTGGGAAGTTATGAAAATCTTCTACATGAAGGGCAGAGTCTTTCAAATCTATGGGGGGGAAAAAAATATCAGACTTGCAGTCTAATGCGATAGATAATGCGTACATCAGTAATGACATAGAATGGTGGCTTACATCAGTAATATCCAATATGGAAACAAGAAACTCCGACCGTGGACAACCATCATTACAAACAAGCAGAGATGCTTCAGCTAAAACAAGACTGCAACATACCTATGTCCACATGGTCTGAGTTCTGTATCAGCCATCTCATCACAGCAGAGTGTGCAACAGTTTTCCCGTATGCTCACTTGTTTCAATAAAGCTAGACGTCTGTGCCTTAAAACACAACACTATTTTGTCAGTTTTATAAAATATTATACTGGATCTCAGTTCATTCACATTTCTAATGATTACACCCATATATGCATCCTGTTGAGGGCCTAACATGCAGATAAAAACACCCACTGGTTATGAAAATAAGTGATTCTTTTTACAATACCACAAGACCTTTAAGTGTAGCATATAATGCAGTTAGGTTTTATGTTTGATACTGAATGTACTCACCTTGGAAGAATTATTTTTTCTTCGGGCGAAAGGGAGGCATATTCATTAAATGTGCTGAATTTGACTGTTGGAGGATACTTAAATGGTTTTGCTCCAAAATTAAACTCACACTGTTGATACGACATGAAACTGGCAGCAGCAAAGAAGCCAGATCTGCAATTAAATAATTTTAAAAAATAGTAAATAGTAAACCGCACTCAGTATTTGGCCTTTACAATTTTGGAAATGGTTTCTTCTGTGATAAGATGCCAAAGCAGTAAAAAAAAAGTATACCCTGTACTATGTATATTTAAAAAAAGTATTGTCCTTTTTAAATGGTGATTTGCATTTTGATGTTGACAGGACAATAGATCATTAAGTGCCGACATATTTTCACATCACAAAAGGGAGACAACTAGAATTTCTGATTTCATCTAACAGTTGAAACCGTAGCTCTTCAGTGGTCTGAAGAGTCTGAAAACACTGGGACAAATCTTCTAAGTTCAGATAAACTGGACAGCCTACAACACTGGTTACTCTATTAGAAAAGCAAAGGACTCCACATGCTAGGGTATGAAGTAGTCATCCCACCACATGACTTCAGACTTCAACATTGGACTCTCATTGTCTTCTCCCTGTCTTCCGTTTATAAGGACATGTCTCTATATCTTTGTCATACCTATGTAACCTGAATTCCTTCTGTCCATTTGTGTACGGATTTTGTCTGTCACTCCAGACTGAGCTCATTACTTCTATCTCCTTTGTCCCCATTTAGCATCTCTTGGGCCCTTCTCTCCAGTCTCCGCCCCTTCCCATACACCACGTTTTATTTCTCCCCTCTTGGTTACTGTGTCCCCCTCTCACCAATCCCTACTCTTCTGCCGTCGCCCCAGGCTTGAATCCCTCTTGGATAAATCCACAGCTAACCTCCATGCATCGGCATACTGCAACCCCAACTGCCCCATTCTCCTCTCCTCGCTGACCTTCCTGCCCAATGGGACCACGGGGAACTAATGTTACCAACCTCCTTTCTGTCCCGCACACCCAATCCATCACTAGCCCCCCTGACTCTACCAGCGGATCAACTATCACCACCCTCTCCACATTTCCCTCCAGAATGTCCAGTCACTTCTGAACAAGGACCCTGCCATCTACTGCCTTACTGTGGATATTTGCATTGAAATCCTGGCTTTGACAAACTTCATCAGTTGTGACTCCTTGCCCCTAACTGAAGCCCCTCTGCCTGGCAACACTTTCACCACTTGCCCTGCTGAAACTGCCATGGTGGTGGTACAGCTCATATTACAAATTCACACCTTGATCTTTCCCCCCCCCTGCTCTTCTAACAGCTTCCCCTCCTTTGAGCAGCTCACTAGTTCCAACTCTCACCTCCACTTTAAAATCTTTATTTACCTCACTATCTCCCAAGCTCCACCCTGGGTTTCTTACCAAGATATCCTCCCTCATCCTCTGCAATGACCAACTCTTCATCCTCAGGTGATTTTAATGTCCATCTAAACTCAGCTTGCCACCTCTCCTCTGATTTCACTGTCCTCCCACCAATAATCACAGACAACAACTTGCATTTATATAGCACCTTTAACATAGTAAAACATCCCAGCAGCATTATCAAACAAAATGTGATGGAGCCACATAAGGAGATATTAGGGCAGATGGTAGGTTTTAAGGAGCGTCTTAAAAAAAAGACTTGCAATTATATAGCGCCTTTCACTACCACCGGATGTCCCAAAGCACCTTACAGCCAATGAAGTACTTTTTGGAGTGTAGTCACTGTTGTAATGTAGGAAGAGGGAGGTAGAGAGATGGAGAGGTTTAGGGAGAGAATTCCAGAGCTTAAGGCCTAGGCAGCTGAAGGCACAGCTGTCAATGGTAGAGTAATTAAAATCGGGGATGTGCAAGAGGCCAGAATTGGAAGAGCTCAGATATCTTGGAAGGTTGCAGAGCTGGAGGAGGTTACAGAGATAGGGAAGGGTGAAGCCATGGAGGATTTGAAAACAAGGCTGAGAATGTTAAAAATTGAGGCGCTGCTCATACTGGAGCCAATGTAGGTCAGCGAGCACGGGGTGATGGGTGAACAGGACTCGGTGCGAGTTAGGATACGGGCAGTAGAGTTTTGGATGAGCTCAAGTTTATAGACCACCTCAACATTGCCATCTCATGTGGCCCCTCTGCTCCCCTGGCCTCAATCACAGACAAGGACACTTCTCATCACTGCATTTTATCCCTCACCAACTACATCCCCTTTTCCATAAAAGCCCACTTCGTACTCCATCTACTCCTGGAAAAACCCTCCATGCCAGTTACAATTGTATTTTCAAGCTGCAAACTGCTTAGCCTTTGGCCCTCCATTTGCCATAATACTTTTGCAGCCGCCAATCTGCTCAACCAGTACCACTCTGCCACCTTTCATGCCCATGTACCCAGTAAAACCTTTACTCTTTCCCACCCTCGTAATTTCTGCTGTTATGGCTCTCATCTTAACTCCTGTCTGGAGCACAACTGGTTTAGCCATCCATTACTAGATCTGCTGAGACCACATCAAGCATTATCTGGCTTCGCTCTCCTCTGCCAAAACTATCCACCAATCCAGGATCATCCCCGACCAATCAGGGAACAACCTTTACCAATCTTCCAGGTCCAGGAATTTTCAAGAGGTCAGGTTTCCAAGTTTTGAATTTCCAGAGGGATTGAGAAGAGGAGAGGCAGTAAAAGCAAGGGGTCTTCGATTTTGTGTGTTTGGTGGAGTCACATTACTGTGTAATCATGTGGCCCACTCACTGTTTTTGACACATTTATCTCGCCCAGAGCACCAAATGGGTGTTGTTGGGGTACAAAGGTCATCAGAGGCTAACTCAGATACAAAAAGGAATAAAAAATACTAATTAAATGCTAGGATTAATTACAAGAGATTCAGAATATAAAAGCCAGGAAATATTACTGCAATCATATGGAGTGTGCAAGTCGGGCCTCATTGGGAATAGTGTGTTCAGTATTGGGCACCACACCTTAAGGAGGATATACTATTTCTGGATAAAGTCCAGCAACAATTCACCAGGACAATATCGGAGATGAATAGACTGAACTACGACAAGAGATGCGGTGGATTATATTGCCTAGAGAGGAGTAGGTTAAGGGGTGAACGGATAAAGGTGGCCAAAATAATAAAGGGAATTGATATGGCAGGGAACATTTCTTCCAGTAGGAGAATCATTTTAGAATTTGAGCTAAACTGGTTAAAAGCAAATCCAGTAAAATCTTCACACAAAGGGTTGAGAATGTGGAACAGTGTCCCAGAAAGCCATGTATGTCATCGCAATTGAGATGTTTAAAAGGGAGATAAATAAGAACTTCAGAAATAAGGTTATTAAAAGGATCTGGAAAAAAGCAGGGAATTGGGATTAAAAAGGTATAACTGCCATAGCTGGCCCAATGGTCTACCAATACCACCCATGTTGATAATGGGCTTCAATTTCTTCTAAAAAAAAACTCCAGATACAATTTTATGTGGGGCAGACTACATATTTAATAAAGAAGTATCTGAAAAAATAAGTAAAAACAAAGCAATACTTGGCTATTCTACACAGAATCTTCTAAGTCTTGCTTTATATATCCAGCTTCCCCTAATCCTTCTCTAAGGCTGAAGGAGCCACAACTCCACCTTCCCACAATCGAGCCCCTCAAAATTGTTACTCTAGTTTCTTGGGTTCTCGTAACGTCACTGGCTTTTAGCTGGGCTGCTCAATGCAACACTGACATGGCAGCAGATACCATCATGTTTGAGATATAGATATAGATGTAAATAGTTTTTTTTAAACTTGCCATAATGTTTAGGTATCACACTAAAAGAGTGTTAAAATCAATACACACGTCCTTCACAGGATTTTAAAAAAGGTAACTGCAATATTTTTTTCTACTGGATTTATACCATATCATTTATACAGACCCACTCAACTCATACTATGAAAGTAATCATTTTATAAAGGAATGCGGAGTAAATTAGAATATGCCTCAAGAGCACATCAAACATTTTGGAAAATATTCCATATAACTCATTGCTTTCAATTTGCTGCTATTTTGTAGATGGCAAACAATTATACAATTCACACAAATTACTTTGGATTGTAAATAAAACACTGGCAAAAAGGATCACTTAACAGGAGTACATACAAAAGCTGGAATGTGTTTTGGGGATTTTCAATTTCTATTTAATTAAATATATTTTAAGTGCAGTAACCTGTACTGAAAAATACTGTGTTCCTTTGCTATCTGGAAATATTCCACATCAAATCAACTAATACTAACCAAGATATTTGAGGAGCGATTTGCAACATATTTTAGCTCGAATTTCACTACTCTAGGAGCAGCTGGTTTCATCAGGATCAACTCAAAGCAGTTCTTCCCAAAAATTTACTTACGTGGCTGATGAAAAGACTTGCTTCTCTGGGGGTAGCTGGTTTCCATTAAGATAGAAAATCATCGCCTTCTTATTCAAGTCTAAAAGAAATCCTATTGTGTCCCCTGCATGGAAAGAGAGCAAAAACGTTCCCAGTTAAAATCTACACAAACATAAAATACTAGTCATTTAGAACTCCTGTTTAATTGTGATAAACAGAGTGAAATGAGAGGTATTACTCATTCACAATTCAGGCTCGAGTTATATCGTTCTGGATCACAGGTGGCTTCTTTTTCAGTAAAGCCAGTCCAGACATGAAACGTATTTTATTTACAAAACAAACCTATCGCCCATTAGATTGTTTATAGGCAAAATGGGGCATGGTTGTGATATTTAGTCAAGATGGATCAACATTTCATCCACTCGGCACTGCTGACTGAAGATGGTTGCAAACGCTTCAGTTTTGTCTTTTACACTCATGTGCTGGGCTATGCCATCATTGAGGATGGGTATATTCATGGAGCCTCCTACTCCAGTTAGCTGTTTAATTGCCTACCACCATTCATGACTGGATGTGGCAGGACTGCAGAGCTTTGATCTGATCCATTGGTTGTGGGATTGCTTAGCTCAGTCTAGAACATGCTGCTTCTGCTGTTTAGCGTGTATGTAGTCCTTTGTGGTAGCTTCACCAGGTTGGCACCTCATTTTTATGTACACCTGGTGCTGCTCCTGGAATGCTCTTCTACACTCCTCATTGAACCAGGGTTAGTCACCTGGCTTGATGGTAATGGTAGAGTGATGGATATGCCAGGTCATGAGGTTATAGATTGTGGTGGAATACAATTATGCTGCTGCTGGCTCACACTGCCTCATGGATGCCCAGTTTTGAGCTGTTAGATCTGTTCTGAACCCATCCCATTTAACACGGTGGTACTGCCACACAACACGATGGAGGGTGTCCTTCGTGTGAAGACGGGACATCGTCTCCACAAGGACTGTGCGGTGGCCACTGCTACCAATACCGGCATGGACAGATGCATCTGAGACAGGTAGATTGGTCAGGACGAGGTCAAGTAGGTTTTTCCCCTCGTGTTGGTGTTCTCACCACCACCTCAAGCCCAGTCTGACAACTACATCCTTCAGAACTCACCCAGCTTGGTCAGTAGTGGTGCTACCGAGCCACTCTTGGTGATGGGACATTGAAGTCTCCCACCCAGAGTACATTCTGCACCACTGCTACTGTCAGTGCTTCTTCCAAGTGGTATTCAACAGGAGGTTTCCTTGCCTACGTTTAACCTGATGCCATGAGACTTCATGGGGTCCAGAGTTAAGGTTGAGAACTCCCAGGGCCACTCCCTCCTGACTGTATACCACTGTGCCACCACCTCTGGTGGGTCTGTCCTGCCGGTGGGACAGCACATGGTGATGGAGGAGTCTGGGAAGTTGGCTGAAAGCTATGATTCTATGAGTATGACTGTCAGGCTGTTGCTTGACTACTCTGTGGGACAGCTCTCCCAATTTTGACACAAGTCCCCAGATGTTAGTGAGGCGCACTTTTGCAGAGTGTGCCTTTGTCGTGTCCTAATCCGGTGCCTAAGTGGTCCGTCTGGTTTTATTATCGTTTTTCGTAGCGGTTTGATACAACCGAGTGGCTTGCTAGGCCATTTCAGAAGGCAGTTTAGAGTCAACCACATTGCTGTGGGTCTGGAGTCACACATGGGTCAGACCGGGTAAGGACAGCAGGTTTCCTTCCCTAAAGGACATTAGTGAACCAGGTCTGGTCTGCATAGGTCAACTACTTACTAAACCTTCAAGAAGTGCATGGAGAAATGTTTAATTATATTCCAATTTTAATGTTAGCAAATGAGATACATCAAATCCCACTGTTTGTAGTAATCGGAAGCCAAAAGCTACAAAATAAAGTTCAGTACGCCGGGTTGAGCAGAATTTAACACTACCTTCTTTCCAGCAAGGGTGGATGTGTGGTTCACTTCTGGCATTGTACCAAATCAGCTGCCGGCAGCCATCATATGCACACGAGTATTCATCATCTCCAATCCCATAACCCTCCTTTAGAAAGGAACACACAGCTAGTACCGAAGTCCACTTAAAATAGTTCATAGTTTCAGCATAACCCAGGGTATATTTGCAGGATATTGCAAATCAATAATTATAGATACATTTACTAAAGGAACAGGAATTAAATGCTAAACGCAGGAAATTCAGCACTGAGAGTTCAGCTAGGTATATTTATTCAATGTAATAGTGTTGACTGTATGCAAATGACCAAATCGTCATTTTGACTGCATTCGCTTAAAAAAAAAAAGGCTTCCACTGCCTCTGAGTTTATCCAGACCAGGAAAGTTCCAGGTTAGATTCCTGGGTTGTATAGAATTTGCTGATCTCAACTGGGATGGTGTAAGGGTACTCAAATGCCCTGGAGTAGGAAAAGGAAGACTGATGGAGCTTCCCACTCTTAACTACTATCCAGTAATCCTTTCTGGAAGTGCATGTGTGGACAGTCAGGATTGGATTGGGTTCAGCTGTGTTGTGTCCTTCCCTGCTACAACTGATAATCTGCTGACCCATCACTCCCCCCTGCAGTCAAATTATCAACACTCAGAAAATGAAAGTACCTCTGTTATTCCACATTTTTGAATTGGCTCACTACATTTCATCTATTGGAATTTAGTGATCTGGATCAACATTTAGAATAAGAAATGTGAAACAAGTCTTCGATTCATTTAAAAAGTATTTTGATAACTTACATGATTAAGAAATTTACTATCCTTGGTCGCCCAACCAATCTGCATTACACCAGAAGTAATTACAGTTACTTCATAGTACCATACTCCAGAATCTACACAGAACGTACACCGGACACTCTCAAATGAGGATGCATCACATCGAGCCTGCAAGAGAATAAACACATTGAACAATCAATTTATGCAATAACCCTGACGAGATTCAAGCCTAGGATTTTGTGCATCAAATCCCTGTACTAGCAAAATTAGAATTCGAAAGTGAGGAAGCTTTAGTTGCACAATAGATCGTTCAACCTCATCTGTTTTGGACACTGAACTTCAGGAAAGATTATATTGGTCTTGGAAGGGATACAGTGCAGATTCACCAAAATTATACCAGGACTTAAAGGGTTAAATTGAGGGGCCAGGTTACATGAATTTGGCTTATATTCTCTTGAATTTAGAAGGCTGAGGGGTGATCTAATCGAGGTATTTAAAATGATAAAAGGATTTTTTAAAAACATTTTTTATTATTCATTGATGGGATGTGGGCGTCGCTGGCTAGGCCTGCATTTAGTGCCCATCCCTAATTGCCCATGAGATGATGGTGGTGAGCCGCCTTCTTGAACCGCTGCAGTCCATATGGTGTAGGTACACCCACAATGCTGTTAGGAAGGGAGTTCCAGGATTTTGGCCCAGCGACAGTGAAGGAACAGCGATACAGGTCCAAGTCAGGATGGTGTGTGGCTTGGAGGGGAACTTGTAGGTGGTGATGTTCCCATGCGTCTGCTGCCCTTGTCCTTCTAAGTGGTAGAGGTCGTGGGTTTGGAAGGTGCTGTTGAAGGAGCTTTGGCGAGTTGCTGCAGTGCATCTTGTAGATGGTACACACTGCAGTCACAGTGCGCCGGTGGTGGAGGGAGTGAATGTTGAAGGTGGTGGATGGAATGCCAATCAAGCGGGCTGCTTTATCCTGAATGGTGTCGAGCTTCTTGAGTGTTGTTGGAGCTGCACTCATCCAGGCAAGTGGAGAGTATTCCATCACACACCTGACTTGTGCCTTGTAGATGGTGGAAAGGCTTTGGGGAGTCAGGAGGTGAGACACTCGCCGCAGAATTCCCAGCCTCTGGCCTGCTCTTGTAGCCACAGTATTTATATGGCTGGTCCAGTTCAGTTTCTGATCAATGGTAACCCCCAAGATGTTGATAGTGGGGGAATGTTACTTGCCACTTGTCAGCCCAAGTCTGAATGTTGTCCAGGTCTTGCTGCATACGGACACGGACTGCGTCAGTATCTGACGAGTCTCGAAATGGTGCTGAACAGTGTGCAATCATCTCAGAGTCATAGAGTAATACAGCACGGATAGAGGCCCTTCGGCCCATCGTGTCCGCGCCGGCCATCAAGCCCTGTCTAATCTAATCCCATATTCCAGCATTTGGCCCGTAGCCTTGTATGCTATGGCATTTCAAGTGCACATCCAAATGCTTCTTAAATGTTGTGAGGGTTTCTGCCTCCACAACCCTTTCAGGCAGTGAGTTCCAGACTCCAACCACCCTCTGGGTGAAAAAGTTCTTTCTCAAATCCCCTCTAAACCTCCCGCCCTTTACCTTGAATCTATGCCCCCTAGTTATTGACCCCTCTACTAAGGGAAAAAGCTCCTCAGCATCCATCCTATCTATGCCCCTCATAATTTTGTACACCTCAATCATGTCCCCCCTCAGCCTCCTCTGCTCCAAGGAAAACAAACCCAATCTGCCCAGTCTCTCTTCATAGCTGAAGCGCTCCAGCCCTGGTAACATCCTGGTGAACCTCCTCTGCACCCTCTCTAACGCGATCACATCCTTCCTGTAGTGTGGCGACCAGAACTGCACACAGTATTCCAGCTGTGGCCTAACCAGTGTTTTACACAGCTCCATCATAACCTCCTTGCTCTTATATTCAATGCCTCGGCTAATGAAGGCAAGTATCCCATATGCCTTTTTTACCACCTTATCCACCTGTTCCGCCGCCTTCAGGGATCTGTGTACTTGCACACCCAGATCCCTCTGACCCTCCGTCTTGCCTAGGGTCTTTCCATTCATTGTGTATTCCTTTGCCTTGTTAGTCCCCCCAAAGTGCATCACCTCGCACTTTTCCGGGTTAAATTCCATTTGCCACTGTTCCGGCCATCTGACCAACCCATCTATATCGTCCTGCAGACTGAGGCTACCCTCCTCGCTATTTACCACCCTACCAATTTTTGTATCATCCGCGAACTTACTGATCATACCCTTTACATTCATATCCAAGTCATTAATGTAGACCACAAACAGCAAGGGACCCAGCACCGATCCCTGTGGTACCCCACTGGCCACAGGCTTCCAGTCACAAAAACAACCTTCGACCATCACCCTCTGCCTTCTGCCACTAAGCCAGTTTTGTATCCAATGTGCCAAGGCACCCTGGATTCCATGGGCTCTTACCTTCTTGACCAGTCTCCTGTGCGGGACTTTATCAAAGGCCTTACTGAAATCCATGTATACCACATCCACTGCGTTACCCTCATCCACACATCTAGTCACCCCCTCAAAAAATTCAATCAAATTAGTCAGACATGATCTTCCCTTGACAAAGCCATGTTGACTATCCCTGATTAATCCTTGCCTCTCCAAGTGGAGACAAATTTTGTCCCTCAGGATTTTTTCCAGTAATTTTCCTACCACTGATGTTAGGCTCACTGGCCTGTAGTTCCCCGGTTTTTCCCTACTACCCTTCTTGAATAATGGTACTACATTAGCGGTTCTCCAGTCCTCTGGCACATCCCCTGTGGCCAGAGAGGTCCTGAATATATGTGTTAGAGCCCCCGCAATCTCCTCCTTTGCCTCACACAGCAGCCTGGGATACATTTCATCCGGGCCTGGGGATTTATCCATTTTTAGGCCAGCTAAAACCGCCAATACCTCCTCCCTCTCGATGTTAATATGTTCGAGCATATCACAGTCCCCCCGCCCTATTTCTATGTCTACATCGTCCTTCTCCATAGTGAAAACAGATGCAAAAAATTCATTTAGAACCCCTCCTACATCTTCCGGCTCCACACACAGATTGCCACTTTTGTCCCTAATGGGCCCTATTTTTTCCCCTAGTTATCCTCTTACCCTTAATATACTTATAAAACATCTTCGGATTTTCCTTTATTTTGCTCGCCAGTGTTATTTCATGGCCCCTCCTTGATCTCCTAATTTCTTTAAGTATCCCCCTGCACTTTTTGTACTCCTCTAGGGCTTCCTCCGTCTTTAGCCTTTTGTATCTACCAAAAGCCCTCCTTTTTTTCCTAATCCATTCTCGTATATCCCCTGACATCCAAGGTTCCCTGTGGTTTTTGGAACCACCCTTGACCTTTACGGGAACATGTTGCCATTGTATGATCTCAATCTCCCTTCGGAAAGCCTCCCATTGCTCCGATGCGGATTTTCCTACAAGTAGCTGATCCCAGTCCATTTTGGCCAGATCCTGCCTTATCCTATTAAAATCGGCCTTCCCCCAATTTAGAACCTTTATTTCCGGCCCATCCCTGTCCTTTTCCATGACCACCTTAAATCTTACCATATTATGGTCACTATCACCAAAGTGCTCACCTACTAGCACTTTTTCCACTTGGCCGGCCACATTCCCTAGAATTAGGTCCAGTACCGCCCCCTCTCTTGTAGGACTTTCTACATGCTGGCTCAAAAAGCTCTCCTGGATGCACTTTAAGAATTCTACACCCTCTGAGCCTTTCACACTTTGACTATCCCAGTTAATATTGGGGAAGTTGAAATCCCCCATTATTATTACCCTATTATTTGCACATTTCTCTGAGATTTGCCTACATATCTGTTCCTCTATCTCCCCCTGACTGTTTGGAGGCCTATAGTACACTCCCAGCAAAGTGCTTGCCCCCTTTTTGTTTTTAAGCTCCACCCATATGGCCTCATTAGAGGACCCTGCTAATATATCATCCCTCCTTACTGCAGTAATTGACTCCTTAATTAATATTGCGACACCCCCTCCTCTTATACCTCCCCCTCTGTCTTGCCTGAAGATTCTGTACCCCGGAATATTGAGCTGCCAGTCTTGCCCTTCCCTCAACCATGTCTCCGTGATAGCAACAATATCATACTCCCATGTGTTTATCAACACCTTCAGTTCATCCACCTTATTTGCAAGACTCCTTGCATTAAAATAGATGCCATCCAGCCTTGCCCTTATATATTTGCCCTGTCTACCAAGCTGACTTGTTTTTTTCTCTATAATTGGCAGCACATCCCCCCCCTATTTCAGCTCCCCTCTGTATCCCATCCCCCTGCCAAGTTAGTTTAAACCCCCCCCAACAGCGCTAGCAAACCTCCCCGCAAGGATATTTGTCCCGCTCTGGTTCAGGTGCAACCCGTCCGGCTTGTACAAGTCCCACCTTTCCCAGAAGCAGGCCCAGTGATCCAGGAAAGTAAAACCCTCCCCCCTACACCAACTCTTTAGCCACGCATTCATCTGCTCTATCCTCCCATTCCTATACTTACTAGCACGTGGCACTGGGAGTAATCCAGAGATTACAACCTTTGAGGTCCTGCTCTTTAATCTGTTACCTAGCTCCCTAAATTCTTGATGCAGGACCTCATCCCTCTTTTTACCTATGTCGTTGGTACCAATGTGGACCACGACCACTGGCTGTTCACCCTCCCCCTCCAGAATGCCCTGCAGCCGCTCAGTGACATCCTTGACCCTGGCACCAGGGAGGCAACAAACCATCCTGGATTCATGTCTACGGCCACAGAAACGCCTATCTGTTCCCCTTACTATAGAATCCCCCACCACTATTGCTCTCCCACTCTTTTTCCCCCCTTCCTGGGCAGCAGGAGCACCCCCAGTGCTATGAAGTTGGCGGCTGCTGCTGCCTTCCCCTGGTGAGTCATCCCCCTCAACAGTATCCAAAGCGGTATACTTGTTTAAGAACATAAGAACATAAGAAATAGGAGCAGGAGTAGGCCAATCGGCCCCTCGAGCCTGCTCCACCATTCAATAAGATCATGGCTGATCTGATCCTAACCTCAAATCTTCTATCACTCTGCATCCACCCGAACCCATGTGATCTCCCGGGAGAGGCGAAAAACCAGATAAAGACCCAATGGCCAATTTGGGAGAAAAAAATCTGGGAAATTCCTCTCCGACCCATCTAGGCGATCGAAATTCTTCCAGGAGATCACTCTGTCCCTATATTTTCTACAGTACTTACCTTCTGTAAAGGCGATCTCCACCCCAGCCAGGAACAGGAATAAAACCATCTCCTGAAATCTAACAGAATTAGAACACAGTAGGAGCAGAACAAGGCTACACGGCCCCTGGGCCCGCTCCACTACCCACAGGGCCATGACCATTCCGAACCCAGACTCATGTCCAATTTCCTGCCCGCTCCCCGTAACCCTTTATTCCCTTTACTTCTAGGAAACTATCTATTTCTGTTTTAAATTTATTTAATGATGTAGCTTCCACAGCTTTCTGGGGCAGCAAATTCCACAAACCTACCACCCTCTGAGTGAAGAAGTTTCTTCTCATCTCAGTTTTGAATGAGCAGCCCCTTATTTTAAGATTATGCCCCCTAGTTCTAGTTTCACCCATCATTGGGAACATCCTCACCGCATCCACCCGATCAAGCCCCTTCACAATCGTATATGTTTCAATAAGATCGCCTCTCATTCTTCTGAACTCCAATGAGTAGAGTCCCAATCTACTCAACCTCTCCTCATATGACCACCCCCTCATCCCCGGGATTAACCGAGTGAACCTTCTTTGTACTGACTCGAGAGCAAGTATGTCTTTTCTTAAGTATGGACACCAAAACTGTATGCAGTATTCCAGGTGCGGCCTCACCAATACCTTGTACAACTGCAGCAATACCTCCCTGTTTTTATATTCCAACCCCCTAGCAATAAAAGCCAACATTCCATTGGCCTTCTTGATCACTTGCTGCACCTGCATACTAACTTTTTGAGTTTCGTGCACCAGGACCCCCAGATCCCTTTGAAAGGGGGATGTCCGCAGGGGTTCCCTGCACTACCTGCCTGCCTTTGTTGCTCCGCCTGATGGTCACCCCCTGTGCTGCCCTACCCTGAGGCGTGAACAACTCGCTAAACGTGCTATCCACGAGCCTGTCAGCATCGCGCATGCTCCAAAATTCATCCACCCGCAGCTCGAGCGCCGCAGTGTGGTCTGCAAGTAGCTGCAGCTGGATGCATTTCCCGCACACATGGTCGTCAGGGACACTGGCAGCGTCCCCGATTTCCCACATGGAGCAAGAGGAGCAGAACACGGGTCTGAGCTCTCCTGCCATGACTTACTCCTTTAATTAAAAAATTTATTCAATACCCCAGTTACAGGTATACTCTAGGGCGCTTTATTTACCAACTGTCCCCACTACACCAGAGACCCTAGAAATTTAACACCACAGAAGTCAAGCTTGTATTGAAAAGAGAGAAATACTCACCAACCAATCACTTACCTGCTCCCTGGTGACGTCACACACTGATTACTTTTTACCTCTCTCCTCTGCTGTTGATTTGGTATGCCTCTGCCTTCGCGCCGGTTTTTAAGCCGGGCTCCTCCTCCGCTGCTACTCTCCCCAGAACTGGTCGGGCCTCTGCCTTCGCGCCGGTTTTTAAGCCGGGCTCCTCCTCCGCTGCTACTCTCCCCAGAACTGGTCGGGCCTCTGCCTTCGCGCCGGTTTTTAAGCCGGGCTCCTCCTCCGCTGCTGCTCTCCCCCGAACTGGTCGGGCCTCTGCCTTCGCGCCGGTTTTTAAGCCGGGCTCCTCCTCCGCTGCTGCTCTCCCCCGAACTGGTCGGGCCTCTGCCTTCGCGCCGGTTTTTAAGCCGGGCTCCTCCTCTGCTGCTGCTGCTCTCCCCCGAACTGGTCGGGCCTCTGCCTTCGCGCCGGTTTTTAAGCCGGGCTCCTCCTCTGCTGCTGCTGCTCTCCCCCGAACTGGTCGGGCCTCTGCCTTCGCGCCGGTTTTTAAGCCGGGCTCCTCCTCCGCTGCTGCTCTCCCCCGAAAATCTATTTCCACTGGTGTGAAAATCCAAAGGGGGTATAATCTTAAAATTAGAACTAGGAGTGAAATCAAGAAGTAGGTTTTTACAAAGGGTAGTGGAAATCTGGAACTTTCTCCCAAAAGGCAGTGGATGTTGGGCAAATTGAAATTTTCAAGACTGAGATAGATAGATTTTTGTTAGGCAAGGGTATCAAGGGATATGGAACAAAGGTGGGTAAATGGTGGCGAGGTACAGATCAGCCATGATGTAATCAAATCGTGGAACAGCCTACTTCTGTTCCTAGCTTTCTAAAATATAACCAATGGGTCACCCAAAAGTCACATTACAAGTAAGGAATATCCAGTTTATATTGCAAGGAAAATTATTCCTTTCATCACTTCAGTGATGAAAATCTTCCTTACAATTTGAACACTTTCACTATTTAAATAGTTCCTTTTAATAGATGCTTTTGTAGGAACTGGGGTTCCTAGCCGAAGAATTGAGATCGACTCAGAAAATCAAAAACAATAACATTTAATGAACAAACGAAGCTGTAGGATACAATGCAAATAGGTCTGGTCTGCTTGAAAGCCTCTCTGGAAACTGCTAGAAGGTTCCGAGCTCAACTGCTAACAGGTTCAGAGCTCTGACGTCATCATGTTCTTCCCGCCGTTGAGAGATCACGTGACGGACGGCATGATGTCATCACGCGGAGTACAGGAAAAAAGCCCTAGTACACAGTTAACAGATACATTAAAGGTGCAGCCCCCAGCTGTACTACGTTGCTGTAAAAGGAATTATATACAATTGTCTGTAATCCTCTGGTGGTTCCGCCACATGCGCGCGCCCCCCCCCCCCCCAGAATTGCTTTTAACAGAGAAGGTAAGGCGAGAAGGGAGTCGGACGAGTCTCTCCGACCGACTGCGATACCCCGGCAGCTGGAACGGAGCGCTAGAAGACGAACTGGCCCTTGGCTGTGGTTGGGATGATGCCGCAGGCGGAGAAGAGGAGGCCGGCTGTGGTCAACCCGGTGAGGCGGGCACTGGCGACTCGGCGGATGACTGTGGCTGTACTGGACCGGCAGTCGACGGTGGACGACCACGACGAGGCGGCTGAGCGGTGACGACTGGTTCGCTCAGATCCAGATGCGCCGGTTTCAACCGGTCGATGGCGATGTGGCCAGGCTTACCGCCGTCAACTGTGAAGGACTTGTCACCTGACGAGATGACGCAGAACGGACCTGTGTAAGGCGGTTTGAGCGGGTTTTTGCGAGCATCCTGCCGAATGAACACTTATTCTGCGCTCTTAAGATCCACCGGGACATGGGAGCGCTGCAGGTCATGATGCGACGTAGGCACCGAGATGAAATTCCTAGCCGCTTCCTGGTGGCGGACGAGCTGCTGAGCTGGGGACCAGGGTTCCGTGTGAGGAGGAAGAAAATCGCCAGGCACTCAGTGGTTGGCCGTAAACCAGCTCTGCTGAAGAATGCAGGTCGTCCTTAGGCGCCGTGCGAAGGCCTAGCAGCACCCAAGGGAGCCTGTCTATCCAACTAGGCCCACGGAGACTAGCATGCAGTGTGGCTTTAAGGGACCTGTGGAATCTTTCACACAGACCATTCGCCTGTGGATGGTAGGCGGTGGTACGATGAAGCTTGGTGCCCAAACCTTGAGCTACGGCGTTCCAAAGCTCAGAGGTAAATTGAGGCCCCCGGTCGGAGGAGATGTCAGCCGGTACCCCGAACCGAGCTACCCACGACAAGATGAAGGCTCTGGAGACGTCTGCCGCTGTGGTGGCAACCAAAGGAATTGCCTCTGGCCACCCGGTGGTGCAGTCTACCACGGTGAGGTGGTGAGTGTACCCGCGAGAGGACCAACCAGGTCCACGTGCACATGGTCGAATCGACGCTCCGGAACCGGAAACGTGGCGACTGGGGCCTTAACATGGCGTTGTATCTTGGACTTCTGGCAACTCACGCAGGTATTGGTCCAGTCACGGACGCCGAGATGCATGCCCTTCCAGATGAATTTCTTTGCCATGAGTCGTTGTGACGCTCTCATGCCAGGGTGTGACAACCCGTGGATAGTGTCGAAAATTCTCCTGCGCCATTTGACTGGAACGATTGGACGTGGGACGCCCATCGAGATGTCACAGGAGTGTGGTCCCTGCGGCCTGGAAACTGACATCAGCCACTTGTAAGCTGGAAGGTGCGGTCCGGTATGCCTGCACTTCAGGGTCTGCCTTCTGTTCTTTTGCCAAACCAACATAGTCGACTCCCAGGTGTACTGCATGGAGCTGGGCGCGGGAGAGACAATCCGCCACCAGGTTGTCTTTGCCCGAGACATGTTGTATGTCGGTTGTAAATTCAGATATGTACGTAAGATGACGTTGTTGCCGTGCCGACCATGGTTCCGCTGTCTTGGCCATCGCAAAAGTAAGTGGCTTGTGGTCTACAAAAGCCATGAATGGGCGTCCTTCCAGTAGGAAGCGAAAATGGCAGATGGCCAGAAACAATGCCAACAACTCCCTATCAAAAGTACTATACTTGCGTTCGTTCTTCAGCAATTGACGGCTGAAGAAAGCCAGTGGTTGCCATGTGCCGTCGACCCACTGCTCCTGTACTGCCCCGATAGCATAATCAGATGCGTCGGTGGCAAGGGCAATGGTTGCGCCCGGAAGGGGATGTGCCAACATGGTCGCAGCAGCCAAAGCGTTCTTAGTGTCGAGGAAAGCCTGGTCCATCTGGGGTGTCCAATCGATCGGGTCTTTGCACGATTTACCTCAGAGAGCCTTGTACAAAGGTTGCATCAACAATGCTGCCTTGGGGACGAACCGATGATAAAAATTGACCATTCCCAGAAATTCCTGGAGGGCCCTGACGGTCTGAGGAAGAGGGAACGAGGTGACTGCTTCCACCTTCGTGGGCAGCAGGACGGCGCCTTCTGAGGTGATTCTGTGTCCCAGGAAATCAATGCTGTGCAACCCAAACTGGCACTTGGCCGGGTTGATAATAAGGCCATGTTGGCCGAGACGAGAAAAAAAGAGTACGCAAGTGCGTAATGTGTTCTTTCGTGCTGTTACTGGCAATAAGGATGTCGTCTAGGTAGACGAAGATGAACGGCAGATCGCACAACACTGAATCCATGAGACGTTGGAAGGCTTGTGCTGCATTCTTCAGCCAAACGGCATACGAAGGAACTCAAAGAGCCCGAAAGGTGTGATGACGGCAGTTTTGGGGACGTCCCGAGGATGCACAGGCACTTCATGATAGCCTCGGACGAGATCTACTTTGGAAAAGATGGAATTCCCTGCCAGATGGGCCGAAAAATCCTGAATGTGAGGAATTGGGTACCGATCCGGTGTGGTAGCCTCATTCAGGCGTCTGTAGTCGCCATCCACCGCCTGGCTTAGGAACAATGTGTAATGGCGAGGACCAAGGACTATTCGAACGTCGAATAATACCCAGGCGTTCCATTGTATGGAACTCCGCCTTGGCGGCCGAGCTCTCGCATAAACGGGGGATCCTGTCGTGGTAATGTGGTGCACCACACCGTGCCTCGCGACTGAAGAAGAAAATGTGGGCCTGATGAGCTCAGGGAACTCACTGAGAAGACGAGAGAACTCATTTGGAGATGGGACTGCACAGGCAACTGACCAAGACATCGCGGTGCAGGGGACCGAGTGAAAAGTGGAGGCACTGATTAGCCGGCAGTGTCAGACGTCGACGAGAAACCCGTTTGCGCAGAAGAAATCTGCCCCCAGGATGTCCTGAGAGACATTTGCCTTGATGAACTCCCAAACAAAACGTTGGCTGCCAAAACCCAACTGGACCCTACGCTTTCCGAACGTGCGAATGGCCGCACCATTGGCTGCCTCGAGGGGGGGACCTTGACCGCCGGATTGAAGATCTAGCTTCGACGCTGGTAGGATACTGCACTGGGAGCCAGTATCACAGAGAAAGCGTCGCCCTGACAGGGAGTCTGTAATGTATAGGAGTTTCCCTGCGGACCCGACGGCCATCGCAACTCCGGCGCGTCCCTTAGGCCTTATTGATCTTCTCAGAAACCGCTGCTTTGAGGTAGGTTTTTTTTTTGGTGAGGAACTGCAGGGCAGACAGCAATTTCTGGCCTTCGCGCCGAAACGAGCGTGGTATGCACACCAGCCTGCAGGAGTCGTCGTCGGAATCGCTCTTGTGGGGGATGGGCGCCTCGTGGCTGCACAAGATTGTTGAGAGACGGTGAATATTTTATCCGCTTCCGCGGCGAGTTCAGCACAATCCGTGATCGCGGAATTGGCCAAGGCTGTCTGTACTGGCTCTGGTAGTTGACAGAGAAACAGCTCGCGGAACAGAAAACATTGCGATTCCGAGCCCAAAAGCGTGAGCATTTGGCTCATGAGCTCTGAGAGTTTTGAGTCCCCGAGGCCGGGCATGGAGATAAGTCTGCGAGCGTGCTCCGACTTGGACAGACCGAAAATCTGCAGTAAACGTGCTTTTAAAGCTTCGGACTTGCCATCGTTCGGTGGACTCTCAAGGAGGCCGACGACCCGCGAGGCCGTGGCGCTGTCGAGGGCGGAGACCACGTAATAATAACGGGTCGAATCCGCCGCTACTCCCCGGATTGCAAATTGGGCTTCCGCCTGGAAAAACCACGCGGCCGGTTGTTGCTCCCAAAATTGCGAAGAAATCGGGGTCACCAATGTAGGAACTGGGGTTCCTAGCCGAAGAATTGAGATCGACTCAGAAAATCAAAAACAATAAAATTTAATGAACAAACGAAGCTGTACAGGAAATTGTAGGATACAATGCAAATAGGTCTGGTCTGCTTGAAAGCCTCCCTGGAAACTGCTAGAAGGTTCCGAGCTCAACTGTTAGCAGGTTCCGAGCTCTGGCGTCATGACGTTCTTCCCGCCGTTGAGATCACGTGACAGACGGCATGACGTCATCACGCGGAGTACAGGAAAGAAGCCCTAGTACAGTTAACAGATACATCAAAGGTGCAGCCCCCAGCTGTACTACATTGCTGTAAAAGGAATTATATACAATTGTCCATAATCCTCTGGTGGTTCCGCCACACTTTAATATTAAAACCATGTAAACTGGTCCAAGTTCCAGGGGTGACTGGTCATACTGGTTTCCATCTCTTTCTGATTTGGCTTTGTCTATTTTCTCTTGTATACAGTACTATGAAACAAATGATGAAATTGTTAATGCAGTTAATAAAACTGAAGAGCTGGAATTCACTGAACTGAATTAAACACAAACACTCATGCTGACACCAAGTCCAATTCTATTCCTTTCACTATTAAATACGGGACCTGGTGTGAATACTTAACCTCGAAAACTCAATCCACAAAATACCATTTTTCTTTCAATCCATTTAAAGATGTTGTAGAGACAACAATCTAGTCCCATGGCTTTGGGCTGGTCACAGGTGCAGTAACACAAAGTAGGCTAATATTTTGAAGACAAACAGCTGTTAGTTATGCTGGAGAAACAGCATGAAGAAAGTTGCATTGTTCTGGCATGCAAGTACCTACCTTGGTGTTTTTGGCAAATTTAAAATCAAGTCACAAAATCTACATTTTTATATGCTGGAGAAATTTAAGGCAGGGACTGCTGGGTTGCATAGGCTTAAATTTGTGCCAATTAAATCTGATCTGTATTGGCAAACATAGAAATATAGAAGATAGGAGCAGGAGTAGGCCATTCGGCCCCTCGTGCCTGTTTCGCCATTTAATGAGATCATGGCTGATCATCCAAATTCAGTACCTTTCTCCCCATATCCCTTTAGCCTTAAAATAGGCAAAACTGTGAGCAGGGTCCAACAGACTGCTGTGGAGAAGTATCAGTACCATGTGGAGGGGTCATCAGTCGGAACAACATGCTGACAGACAGAACATTTTTCAGTTTGTACTAGGTTGGCAGTAAAAGAAAAACTGTAGAAGTTTGGTAGATCTATGCCAATTGGAAATGGCTACTTTCATCTTTTACAAAGGGCACAGCCAGCAACTTCATTTGATCTAATCGGCATTTCCAGCTCTTCAGTTTATTAACTGCATTAACAATTTCATCATTTGTTTCATAGTATACAAGAGAAAATAGACAAAGCCAAAACAGAAAGAGATGGAAACCAGAGAAATCTTTAAAAAAAATTCACTATTCCAATTTTCCCCCTTCTTCCTCCTGCACCTGAAGGTGCAAATTCATGCCAAGATACAATTCATATGTACCAGCCATCCGCCAGTACCTCAGTTGTATGGGAGCCCAGAAACAAATATTCGTAGGTTATTCAGCAATGGAAGGCATCACAGCCAGATTTGATCCAGTTTTCATATTTACAGTTTCCAATGCAAGAGTTAAGAGACAGTAATTGGCAGCAGGAATCCTAGGTAAGTTTCCCCTCCCTGGTGAAGGGGAGTCAATGACATCCTTATTGCTGCCCTGCTGAGATCAGCTAACATGTTAACAGACTGGGGATCAAACCAGAGTCCTTGTCTGTATGGCAAGGTACCACACCACATGATACAACTACCTCACTATGTCAGGGCATAGAAAAACAGGCAGAATTAAATTAAACCATGAGTACCTAAGCTTTATGTCTGTGAGACAAATCAGGTGCATACCATGGAGCATTGTGAGCCACATGTAAAATTTATATACATGTATAATTTGCATACATCTCTAACTGCATACATAAACATATTTGATGTGCTACTTATGCTTTACCCACCAATGCAGAAATGGCAACAGCCCTTTCCAAACCACCAGGCTGATAAAATTCAAACAGGACAAACCAGACAGCAAATGGACACAAATAGAGCAAAGCAGCTCCATGGCCAAAATGCCAGGCTCAGGCTGGATATAGCCAACAGGCCATATAGTTTGGATATCCCTGGATTAAATAACTGCAAAAACTCACATGCACAGATGTATATTTAGAAAATTAAAATTTTTGCCACATACACTCTTCCACCTTTAGGAATAAAACCCAGCAGTAAATTAGTGCATCTACCTTAATAACTAAATACTACAGATAAACTGAAAGGCCATCTGAATTAATGTATTTCACTTTCATTAGAACAATTCTATCCAGATCAAAAAATTAAAAATCAGTCTGCAATTCATCGATACCTATCACCAGTACTACAAAAACCACATCTGTAAGGACCTGCTAATGTCCTTAGATAGAATTCATTCTCAAAGCAGAGGCATGCTATCGCTGTATGCTATTAAAAAAAAAGCTTGTTTTTATAAATGTAGGCCTTCGAACTCGTTTTAGACTTGACCAGGTTACCACTCTTAAATATATCAAGGAATATTTTTCAATGCAAGGGGGGAAAAAAAATCATTCTAAAATACGGCCTAATTGCACTGGTTCATGGAAGATTTAAATTTGTGATTATGCAAATGAGTTTGAGCAGAAACTTAAACCCTAACTTCACTTCAGAAAACGAGTGGAATTTTGAACGCAATTGCACCCGGATTGACAATTGCGTTCAAAGCGGAAACTCTACCCCAGGGTCGTCAAGTGATCCTTCAGCTCTTACTCCAAATGGAGAGTTTGATGGGAAGGTATGTGGAGTTCATATTTTTTTAAAAATATAAACACTCCCCTCCGCTTCCTAGATGACCCATGGACTTCGGACTAGCACAGTATTAAAATGTTTTTGTTGGGTTTCCTTTTTCTTTCTGGTGGCTGCATTTTTTTTTTTTTTTTGCTTTCAGCTAGCTGTGCAACCTTGTTTGTCACTGCACGTACAGGTTGCAGTCAAATAATTGCCCATGTTTTATAGTTATTGTATAGGATGCTTGGTAACAAGTGTTGTTTTATACTCGATACTACATTTTATGTACTTTCAAAATTATAAATCACTAAAGTCTTGTAAGCCTCACTATTCAAATTTGTATTTGACAATCTAATCTGGCCATAAAATTAAAGCACCGGCTTAATGTTCTGGTGCAAGTAAAACATCTGAAGTTTACAAGAGTGTGTCAAAATACTGCAAATTATCAGACTGTAAATATTAGTTGAGTGTTTTCTTAAACTCATGAATGGGTTCAACTTTAAGTATTTGAACTGCTCGTCTCTTGTTGTATTCTTCTGTCTCCGTGTAATTAATTGTGTAAAAGAAGTTTGATTACTAATTTTGGCTTGAATATAGTCAGACAGCATGGTGGTTTCTGCCTTTTTAAATAACCAGGAGTGCATGGTGGGCAGTCTGTGTAATCTCCTAGTGAAATCTCACAGTAAAAGTACAACTTAAATCTTGCGGTACATTACTCAACTCAGATTGCATAAAAAGCAAGTCTGCCTATGGAAACTTTTCTTAAAGAAACTGAATAGAATTGAGACACAAAATTAATTCTAAATTTATTAGTACAGGTAGACTATCCTTTATCCGAAAACCTCGGGACCAGCCGAGTTTCGGATAAAGGAGAATTTCGGATTTCGGAAGGTGGGTCGGCGGGGGGTCGTGCGCACGACTTACGCTGACGCTCAGCGTAAGTCAGTCGGGGTCGGCGGGGGGTCGGCGGTTGTCGGGGCTGGCGGTTGTCGGGGCCGGCGGGGTCCGCGGTTGTCGGGGCCGGCGGGGTCCGCGGGGGGGGTCGGCGGTTGTCGGGGCTGGCGGGGGGGATCGGCGGTTGTCGGGGGGGGATCGGCGGTTGTCGGGGTCCGCGGGGGGGTCGGCGGTTGTCGGGGCCGGCGGGGGGGGTCGGCGGTTGTCGGGGCTGGTGGGGTCGGCGGTTGTCGGGGCCGGCGGGGGGGTCGGCGGGGGGTCGTGCGCACGACTTACCCTTTATCCGAACTTCCGAAACCGGAACCCTCTAAAAACCGAAGGTTTTTTCGTTCGTACGCACGTCTTACGCTGAACGAAAAAACCTTCGGTTTTTAGAGGGTTTCGGTTTTCGGAAGTCCGGATAAAGGGTAGTCTACCTGTACTGGCAACAAACATTGCATTTTGAATGGCAATTGGAGCAAAATCCAGATTTCATGTGACCTCAGATACCCCCAAGGATGCATTAAGGGCACAAAAACAAGATGTAAGGAAATAGAATGCATTCTACTGTAGCAGTTCAAGGCAAATAAACAAAACACTCACCTCCAGTCCATCTGGTGAAATTTTGAGGTATTCACTAACGTCATTGCTATTCAACATTGCATTGACGTGGCTGAGATTTACTTTCTCGTAAGTGAACTGTCTTTTCGGTTTCAAAACTGTAGTTACAAAAATTAGGCAGAACAGGTAGCATTAAAAGGAATAGTATCCACAAGCATTATGCTTTTCAGATTAGTAGCAAGGATGTGAAAAGTCAGAGTCAATTCAAAACTGGGACTATTTAGACAGTGCGTTCTGGTGCAGTCAACTGTAGTGCTGTACAATTGCATTTTACATCATCTAAAGTAGTTGCTTTTGATATTTCCTTAATCATGTTACTTAAAAGCTAGTTCCAGCTACAAGAACAACTGCAACAACAAATGTAAATGCGAGAACAAAGCAAGCGGAAGAACAAATGCTTGTTCTCCGTGCTCATCATTTGTAACAGGATGACAAGGCTGCAGGCGTTTGCAAAACTAACCAAAAATCAAAGGACGAGTGACTAAAAAGTGTGTCACTTTCTGGACTGCAGTGGGACTTGCATCCTGCACATTCAGGGAATCTCCCAATACCGCTATGAGCTGGATCACTGAAGGGAACTTGCATTGGAATCCAGAGAATTTCCCAACGCCACTGACAGGAGGGTTCTGGGTCGAAATAAGTGTCTTGAGTGCGCTGATTATCATAATACTTAATCATGATAACCAAGTAAATGAGCTTTGATTAATAAATTTGTTGAGACTAAATAAATGTTGCCTTACAAGACAGTGTGGTCTGGTGTGGTTGGCTTTAGGCCCAAACTAGGATCACAACCGAGATCTGAAGTCTCAAGAACCCAAATGATAAATTTAACCATTTCATACCCTTGGTGTATATGTACAGTTGGCAGATTCCCATTACATCGAGACATTTAAACTATTTAAAGTATATTTCTTTCACAAGTGCATCAGAAATAGACTTTGACATTTTAGCAATAGTTCAAACTAATCACCAATTGGTCCCTGAAGTCTATTTCTGTAAGCAGAAATATTGCCAATGACCCATACTGTCCCTATTGTTGCCAGCAGTCTAAATATAAGAGACTAGTTCTTAATCATTAATAAAAACGCAGACTTTTGACGAATGATCATCAACCTGAAAAGTTAACTCCGTTTCCCACAGATGCTGCCTGACCTGCTGAGTATTTCCAGCATTTTCAGGGTCTCTCCCCCCACCAGATTTCCAGCATCCACAGTACTTTGCTTTGTTTGATAAATTCCACCTCAGTTAACCTACCCCCAGTCAAGTATAGGCTTACTCAATATTTTTTTCCTGATTAAAATTTAAGCTAAGCACCTTGAAAGTGTAGATCTCAGTTTTGTAAATGGAAACATCTAGGATTAAAACTTTCTCTGCAACTTGATGAAATATACATGGAATATGAAAATAAGGGGGTGGGTGTATAAGCTGAGAAATAAGACAGGAGGCATCTGTTCAGAAGTTACTTCCGATTATACTTGTTTCCACATTGCTCGGCTTCACTTAAAATGGACACTTCACGGTTACTGCTGTTCATTTAAAAAAAAAAGCCATTTGTCACCGTGACAGGCAGAAATTGAACAATAGTAGTCCTGATTTTGTTTTTTGTACACTTGCCCCGATTATTTTTGGAGAGAGGGCAAGAGGGGAGAAAATACACATGCAAGAGATCTGGTATTTAAATGATCAGATAAATAAACCACTCATTGGTTGGGGAAAAAAAAGATTTCCTTCAATAATAGCTGGTTACAGGTTTCAATTAGAGTTCAAAGAGTCCAAAAACTTTTTTGGGGGGTGGGGGGAGGGTGAAGGGAAGAGAAGAAAGGGAGTTATGCCAAATCTTCTGATTCACTTGACTGCTGTGCTTTAGAAGCAATACTGTGCTGGCATTATGGTGCTGTTTTGCTACTGAGCTGTAATTAAATAAGGTTTTGGAAGAAAGCATCACAGCATTACAATTTAAAAGAATAGGGTTCTACTTCAACACAGAAAATCTTACTCTTGTTAAATCAGTATCAATAATCATAGAATAGTATTTTAAAACTGTATGACACCACAATTTGATAAAAATCATTAGGATATACACAAACTAACATTTCAAAACTCAAGATGTTAGGAAGTGGCTCTTTTGTCAGAGATTAGTGGACCTGTGGAACAGCGTCATGCCTCATGCAGCAAATGCTGATCGCTGTATTCCTTCAAGCGAGGACTAAACCTGCTTCTGGCTGGGGCGATCACCTTGTACAAAAGATAGGTACTGTAGACGAGTGGTTTCCAGATTAGTTTTGATCGCCTGGGGGAAGGGGGGGGGGGGGGGGGGTCAGATAAGTATTTTCCAGATTTCCCCCCTATGTTTTTATCTGTTTTTCAGCCTCTCCCAAGAGGTTACATGGCTGCAGGTGGGGAGTGTATAATATGATGCACAAGGCATTGCGGTTGTGTGGACCAGGCTGGATAGACCAGTGGGTCTTTTCCTGTCAGTCATTGTTCCCAAGTTGCAGCAGGTTTCAAACGGCTCCACTGAATACTCTGGGTTTAAAATTCCAAATTTTCTTTTCCCCCCAAGATGTTACTATCAGAATTCAGTTCAGAGCAGCAAGATTTTTTTTTATGTACAAGAAAAAAGTTGGAGAGGGAGTGGGGAGAGAGACACCATTGGAGCCAGTATTTTATGAAATGCAATTATGGTCATCACGGGGTAATTTTTTGAAATTGGTAGATAAAGTCTTTAGATTCGTAGTTACCACTCATACCCCAGCAGTAAGGAATGATAACTTTGCACCATGCAGTTTTACTTATTAAAGTTGCCAGTATATTTCTCATTAATCTTCATGGGCTGCAATGTCACTAAAATTACAAGTATTCTATTTGAATATTGTCAAACAATTTAGTTTCTCATGACAATCAAGCAAAAATCTCAAACTTACACAAATTATCCAGGCTCCACTGTGCAGAGAAGCCAACCTGTCGTTTCAGGTAATCTGTATGATTTACCCACGACTCCAGCATAAGTAGTTGATCACTAATACACGACTCAGAGACAGTTAATTTATTTTCACCTGCAATTAAAAGTTGAATTGTTTCAACAAATATCTACTGCCGAAAAACAATTCATTCTAGTAATAAAAGACACATGCTTTGCCCACTTGAACAATTGCATTTGATAATGCTTGTACAGGAAACTTTGGTTTATCCGGAGGTTATATGTCCGGAATACTCGATCTAACGGCAAAAATCAGGAGCCGTATTCTATAAGTTTTTTTTAGTTCTCGTTGCTTTTTTTCCCCCCAGTCAGGCACTGCAAGGTCTGTAGCTATAGCAACAGCTTCAGCTAGAGACGCTTGCAGCTGCAGCCGACTGTTCTGAAGCTGTTGCTAAGCAACAGGGTTTGTTGATTCACATGGAGCTTTTCAGTTCCGTATGTTTCAACATTATGCTGGTACGTCCGGCACTTTGGATGGTACGGCACCAGCTCAGTCCCGTCAGTGCCGGATATCAGAAAGTTTCCTGTAGTTATATAAGATCAGCTCTGAATTATACCAAAACTAAGTAAACAGAATTGCAGTTTTCCAACTTAAAAAAAAAAATGAACATAAATCACACATTTTACATGACAATTATAATAGTTTAAATATTTAATATTTGTATCAGCGTGCAATTGAACACAAAAGACTTGAAGTAGCCTTCCTTACATTTGGTGCCACCAATGCTTAAGGCTCAGAAGTTATGCTAAACTTATATAGAACCTTGGTTAGATCACACTTAGAGTACTGTGTACAGTTCTGGTGCAAAAAAAAGTATAGAAAAGCACTGGAGAAAATACAAAAAATGATAACAAAACTGAGAGGGTACATCTATCAAGAAAGACTGAAAAGGCTGGGACTGAGAGGTGACCCGATAGAGGTCTTTAAAATTATGAAGGGGATCTATGAAGGGTAGACGTAGAGAAGATGTTTCCACTTGTGGGAGAATCCAAAGCTAGGGGCCATAAATATATGTAAGATAGTCACTAATAAATAATCCAGGAGAAACATCTTTACTCAAAGTAGTACGAATGCCGAAATCGCTGCCAAATGGAGTGTTCAGGCAAATAGCATTGGAGGCATTTTAGTGGAAGCTAGATAAGTACAAGGGAGAAAGGAATAGAAGGATATAGTGACAGGGGGAGATGAAGTAGGGTGGGAGGAGGCTCATGTGGAGCATAAACACCATCATAGACCTTTTGGGCTGAATGTCCTGTTTCTGTGCTGTAAATTCTATGTAATAACCATCTCATCCAGACTTGTAATTTTCATACTGCTACACTGGTGGAGATCCATCTTTTGGATGCGATGAAATGTTTAACAGCCATTGAAATAGTCAGTCCTATGGCTTAAGATCCCACGGTACTTTAAGTGCAAAGTACAGGAAACTTTCGTTTAAACGGAGGTTAAATCTCCGGAATGCTCTATCCACCGGTAAAATTCAGGAGTCGGTTCAGATAACTTTTTTTTACTTTTCGTTGCTTTTTTTCCTCAATTCGTGACTCTGCAAGCATCTAGCTGAAGCTGTTGCTTAGCTACAGAGACGCTTGCAAGCTGCGCCAACTGTTTTGACAGGGTTTGTTGCTTCAGACGGAGCTCTGAGGTCCGTATGTTTTAACATTAGCGCTGGTTTCTCCGGCAGTGTTGATCGACCGGCACCAGCTCGGTCCCGTCAGTGCCGGATACCAGAAAGTTTCCTGTAACCATACAAGAGAATTGTTTGATTGGATTGTTTACACTGAAGGGTGCAAGTGTTGACAGAATGAAAGCAGATGGTTGCCATTGGCTGCACTCCTGTAATGTAAAAGCATGTAGAGAGAGCAAGCTTTTCATCTGTTTCCACTTTAATGGGATACATAGCTGAACTATGAAGAGGAAGCCCCAGAATTTGCTGCTGGTTAACAGGATATGTAATAAACAGGGTGGTATACATAAAAAACAAAAATGCCTGTTTTGTAAAAGCAACTGTTATAAACGTGGGCCATTGATAGGAGTGCAGAGAAAAAGGGGAGAATTTGGCTTCAGGACAATATACAAACTGCAACTTTCTGTTGAAGCCATGAAGAAACCATAAGTAGATACACATCAAAATGGTCCTAAAGAAGGGTCACAACTGAAATATTAAACCATGTTTATCACTCAGGTCTTGACTAAACTACTGCCAGTTTGCAGCATTTTGATTTTTATTTGCTTTCCAGAAATTGCTGTTTTTATCATCAAAGACTTGTAGCTAGAAGTTACGGTCATCAACTCTGGTTGGATGTATTCCTGAAGATTTGATCACACAGCATTTGATCATGGTTTGCAAATGTTATTGCATTTAGCTTAGTTGAGTATCTCAGTACTCTAACATTCCTAAGATAAGGCAAGATAATTATGCCATAGTACACAAGAAAGTAGATGCACAATTTGGACAGAAATGTTTTGGAATCATATTGGAACCCTGGTATGAATCATTGCTTTTTGGATAGAAGGGTTAAGAGAAAATTAGGAATAGGAGGGAAATAATCAGAGGGGCAGCATGGATGATCTAGATTATTGGTGCTCTAATGTGCTGCATCACACAATGATGGGAGGCTAATTTGCAACCGTCATTCCCCACACAAGAGTTCTCAAATCTCAACTTTGCTATTGGGTGCTGATAGCTGGCAAGTGGAGGCCTGGTACTTTAAGGTGAGTGGGAATTTCATGAAGCTTCATCCTGACCCACTCATCTACACCCCAGCAACCAGCTATGGGTAGGCAATGGTAAGCCTCAGTGTATCCTGCATGCTTCAAACAAAAAATATTTACACCAAAAATATTACTCCCCACAGATTAGGTTTAGGCTCAATTCATACTCTAGTGTTACAGTTCCTGCAGTAGTTTATGGCAAGTATATAGTTGTGGAAATTCTTTAATTACCATAAATTAATCACATGCACTGCATGAAATAAACTAATTATGGTGTTGATGACTACATTTCCAATAAGCCTACCTGACTTTACTGCAGACTGAACAAAGTTAGCTGGTCCTGTTCCATGCCACAACTTCGCCAGAAGTGCGAGTCCACGGGGCGGAACCAGCTATGATGGAATTCCAGGGCGCTCTGGGGTGCAGGGAATGGCCGAGACAGCCAGACTGGATCCTCGAGTACCGCCAGGTATGATAATGGGATAATCGGGAGGGTTGGCAACCCTACTAAACTCAGTTACTTAATAAGGATTCTGACAAAGCAGCCATGAAACATTTCATTTATAAACTAAATTTCTATTTTGATCACTGAATGGTAGTGAGTTAATAAAACACAGGACGGCAAACAATTTAACAGTAAATTTACATTTTTTTTTACAAAAAATGAATCCTACCAATTTATCAATGAAAGGTTACATTTATATAATAAACAAAAACTTACTTGTTTGTGCAAACTTCTCCAGGGCAATAAGGGAGAAAAGCATGACCGTGGGGTGAGACTGTGCACTCTGTAATATCAAGAGTCAAACACCAAGTATAAATTTACACAAGTTTAATTATTATACCACACATTAGTTTGAAAGCGTCATTTTAAAATAAAAGGCATGCAAAGAAACAACAATTTGGACTTTGGATTGTGCAGCACACTATTTTCTTGACAAAGGATGTGCAAGGAGCCAATACATTTAAATGGCTTGAACTGTGTATAGTCTTGAGCATAAAGTGACACTGGTTCGAAGACAGTGCCACGTTTGCCCATGTAACATTGACTACACTTCAAAAGTAATGCATTGCCTGCGAAGCACTTTGGAGTGTCGCGAGAATGAGAAAGGCACTATATAAATGCAAATTCTTTAACATGCTTGGATTAAATAAGAGGGGTTTTGCTAATTAACTCAATTATTACAATATTCTTGCATCTATGTAGACTTAAAAATAGAATCATGCTCTACTGGTTTGTACTCAAGTACATATTATTCTTAAAGATATTAGAAAAAGAGCAAGTGAAAGAAACTGACTGCCCATGAAAATTCACCATCTTGCAATAGATTATAGCCTTACACAAGGCATTAACCAGAAGTGAGTTAATCACATCTCCACTTCAAATTATAAAATTACTCAAGCTTTGCTCTTCAGAGTTCAGATCAACTATAGCTTCTGATTGAATCATGGCCTTTTTATGTTTACTTAAGGATCTTGGTTATCATCATGTCAATAACAGCATGTCAACAAATCTGCTGGAATGATATTCAGAGGCATAACAAGTCAACAGGAAGCAGTATGTGGTAGAGGAACAAGATATGTATTAAACTTAAAAAAAAATTTTTTACCATACATCTTGCAACACTAATCACTTCTACCAGCAGTTTACAGCAAATTAGTTTTGAAAAGCATTATCAAAGATATGTGATAAATAAAAAGTATTTACATGCATACTTCAAAAGAGACACACTCCACACTAAGGCAACAATGATACTGAAGGCCCTCCTGCTCCAAGAATTGAGGAAAAAAAAGTTCCAATGATTGCCTAAACATCAAGCAAGAGGCTGTACAGTTACATTTGTATATTTATTATTGCTGTTTGGCTGTGTTAACTTGTTATTTTTATCAATATTCAAACAAATGCAAATTCTAGTTACTTGTCCACTAATGATTTATTTAGCACTTGGTAACTACTGGCTTTGTTGTTACAAGTTATGATCAAATATAAGGGCAGGGGAGCAGGACAAGCTGAAGTGCTCTTGCAGAGAGCCAACATGGGCTCGACAGGCCGAATGGCCTCCTTCTCTGCTGTAACCATTCTATGATAACCCTAAGACAGGAACTAGGGCATTACTCAATCCAATGAATTAAAGATCATGCAAAAGTGCAATTAGTCGGTTACTAAAGTACAAGGTAGGAGAGCAATTTTAAAAGGATCACGTACAACTCCACTTGGGAAATCCAAGCGGAACCACCACCTTACTGAAAAGAATCAGGAAGCACTGTTGTACAAAAGCTGTGATTCAGCCCTGAATCCTGCTTAAACCTGAATACAACAGTTGACACATTGGTACCTCTGTATGCAGTCCACATCAAGGCAGAATGTAGTACAGTAAATCATTGACAATAGCTTGCAGCTGAAAAGTTTCTGAACATTCTGTAGGAAAGTTCAGTAACACTGCACCACTGAATTTGCTTCAATAAAAACCAAACCTGCTGTGCTGAAATTAAATGCAAGATAAATGGACACAGTCAAACAGTCCATTGGGAGGAGTTATCAATGTTTAAACTCAATTCTTGACAGCACACCTTTCCATCAGGTAGCTACCAGTATTGCAATAGAAATGCTTTTGATCACTCTGAATAATAGACCAATGACTAATTGGTAGGTAATTTTTAAAAAACAGCACCGTGCACATAAATGAGACAAAGCTATTCCCCTCCCGACTAAAACTAATAAAACAAAAGCAGTTCAATGGTAGCATTTTCTTATTTCCACCATTTGCAGTACGAGTGATAAATAAAGTGATGACTAAATTTAGTACTTGCATGTAAACTCAAACATTAGTTCTGCAAATCACACCGGACAAGTGTTTTTGCATACCAGGGTTTTTTTTTTGCTCCTCAGCATGGTTAAGCCTCCCATCCTGCCACTCGGTAACATGCTCCAGCATACTACACTACCATCACATTGCAAGGACCATAAAAAAAGGGCATATTTTCCCCTTCCAAGTTTTGGAATTACTTTGAAGTCAACAGCTTCCAAGCAAATTGTCACAAACTGTAACAAAATGGCTGATTTATTATTGTCGATACTAAAGGCAAAGTAGAATCAGAGTCACTTAACTAATCAGCAATATAATTTAACAGCACAGGCAGCTAAACTAAACACTAGAGCACTGTGCTCAGTTCTGGTCTCCATATGAGAAGGGATATAGTGGCTCTGGTGACGATGCAAAAAAGATTTACAAGGACGATACCAGAATGGAGAGGTTATAACGATTAGGAAACAATGAACAAGCTGGGGCTCTTTTCTCTTTAAAAAAAAAAGGCTGAGGTGAACTGATAGAGGTCTTTACATCGACCCTATCAAACCCCGTCATAATTTTAGAGATGTTTTTACTTCTGTGGGAGACCAAAACTAGGGGCCTCAAACAATGTTCCCCCTAATCTTTTATAGGATATTTTCCCCACATCTTTTAAAGGATATGTTGATAGGGTGCGATGAAGTAAGGTGGGAGGAGGCTCGTGTGGAGCATAAATACCAGCATGAACCTGTTAGTATTTACAGCCTGGAGCAGGCTATTCGGCCTATGGCCTAGAAATTCAATAGTACCAAAAGACGGGCAGGGGCACCATGGGTCGAGATTTGCTCGCGCCCATTTAGAAAGCACAGGCAGCATGTTAATTTGATGCTGCTTGCTGATTTGAATGATTTTAGCGCATATTCCAGCGACGAACGCGCTACTTCAGGCTTTGCGCTCAACAGGAGGGCCAATGTCACATCGCTGGAGCGATGCTACATTTTCTTAAAGCTGTCATTTTGTAAAGCAATCTCAAGCCCTTGAAAGGTGAACTGTCTTCTGAAATCATTCCAAACTAGGTAGTCTTCAGCTCTTCAAGCTGAGCTGCCTTCTGCACTTAAAAAAAAAAAAAAAATGGTAAAAGTGCATCAGCAGCAACACAGATGGCTCAACAGGTCAGGGAAAGGGCACCTAGGGTCTTGCATGCAGCACTCCAGCTTTGTGCCAGGGGTCAACACTGGAAGAGAGGTCTGCTACCTACAGGGGGCCAGGAGGCCCTCCATAAAGAAGGATGTAGGACCAGATCGCCGAGGCCATCACTGCCAGCAGTGTTGACCCGAGGACCTGGCTCCAGGGCCCAAAGAAGTTTCATGACCTCAGACAAGTAGTCAAGGTCAGTGACTGCATCTTCAAAAGCCATCTCCTACCAACTACACCACTAATCTCACACTGCTCAATGCATGACCTCCACCCATCACTCCCCTACCAACAATCTCTACCAAGCACACCTCTCATTCCTAGCTTCATCTCTAGAGGAATGGTGCAAGGGGGAGGGATTCAAATTCCTGGGACATTGGAACCGGTTCTGGGGGAGGTGGGACCAGTACAAACTGGACGGTTTGCACCTGAGCGGGACCAGGACTGATGTCCTAGGGGGTGTGTTTGCTAGTGCTGTTGGGAAGAGTTTAAACTAAAATGGCAGGGGGTTGGGAACCTGTGCAGGGAGACAGAGGAAAGGGAAGCAAGGATAGAAACAAAAGACAGGAAGGAGAAAAGCAAAAGTGGAAGGCAGAGAAATCAAGGCTGTAAATCAAACAGGGCTACAGTAAATAATAATTCTAAAAGGACTAAGTGTTAAAAAAACAAGCCTGAAGACTGTGTCTTAATGCGAGGAGCATTCGTAACACAGGAAACTTTGTGCTATCCGACACCGACCTGTTGCCTTCCCATCAAAACTGCTGGACAAACCAGCGCTAATGTTGAAACATACGGAGATTTTGAGCTCCGTATCCGGCAACAAACCCTGTTGCTTAGCAACAGCTTCTAAACAGTTGGCTGTACCTTGCAAGCATCTCTGTAGCTTAGCAACAGCTTCAGCGGGACCTTGCAGAGCTTGACTGGTGAAAAAAAAGCAACGAAAAGAAAAAAAACTTAACGAAACGGCTCCTGATTTTTGCCGGTGGCTCGAGCATTCCGGACAGTTAACCTCCAGATAAACCAAAGTTTCCTGTAAGGTGGATGAATTAGCTGCGCAAAGAGATGTAAACGGATATGATGTAATTGGGATTATGCAAACATGGCTCCAAGGTGACCAAGGTTGGGAATTCAACATCCAGGGGTATTCAATATACAGGAAGGACAGGCAAAAAGGAAAAGGCGGTGGGGTAGCATTGCTGGTTAAAGAGGAGATTAACACAATAGTAAGGAAGGATATTAGCTCTGATGATGTGGAATCTGTATGGGTAGAGTTGAGAAATACCATGGGGCAGAAAACGTTAGTGGGAGTTATATACAGACCCCCCAACAGTAATGCTGAGGTTGGGGATGGCATTAAACGGGAAATTAGAGACACATGCAATAAGGGCACAGCAGTTATCATGGGTGACTTTAATCTACATATAGATTGGGCTAACCAAATTAGTAACAATACTGTGGAGGAGGAATTCCTAGAATGTATACAGGATGGAAACCTGGACCAATATGTCAAGGAACCAACTAGAGATCAGGCCATCTTAGACTGGGTATTATGTAATGAGAAAGGATTAATTAGCAATCTTGTTGTGCAAGGCCCCTTGGGGAGGAGCGATCATAATATGATCGAATTCTTCATGAAGATGGAGAATGAAGTAGTTGACTAGGGTCCTGAATTTAAATAAAGGAAACTACAATGGTATGAGGCACGAGTTGGCTAGGATGGATTGGGGAACGTTTACTTAAAGGGTTGACGGTGGATAGGCAATGGCAAACATTTAAAGATCGCATGGATGAACTACAGAATTTGTTCATCCCTGTTTGGCATAAAAATAAAACAAAAAAGGTGACTCAACCGTAGCTAACAAGGGAAATTAGGGGTTGCATAAGATCCAAGCAGAGGACATATAATTTGGCCAGAAAAAGCAGCAAACCTGAGGATTACGAGCAGTTTAGGATTTAGTAAAGGAGGACAAAGGGATTAATTAAGAGGGGGGAAATAGAGTATGAGAGTAAGCTTACAGGGAACATAAAAACTGACTGTAAAAGCTTCTATAGATATGTGAAGAGAAAAAGATTGGTGAAGTCAAGCTATGTCCCTTGCAGTCAGAATCAGGGGAATTTATAATGGGGAACAAAGAAATGGCAGACCAATTAAATACATACTTTGGTTGTCTCTTCACAAAGGAGGACACAAATAACCTCCCAGGGATGTCGGGGAACATAGGGTCCAATGAGAGGGAGAAATTAAATGAAATCAGTATTTGTAGGGAAATGGTGTTAGGGAAAACAACGGGATTGAAGGCCGATAAATCCCCAGGGCCTGATAATCTACATCCTAGGGTACTTAAGGAAGTGGCCCTAGAAATAGTAGATGCATTGCTGGTCATCTTCCAAAATTCTATAGACTGGAACAGTTTCCCATGGATTGGAGGATAGCTAATGTAACCCCACTATTTAAAAAAGGTGGTAGAGAGAAAACAGGGAATTATAGACCGGTAAGCCTGACATCGGTAGTGGGGAAAATGCTAGAGTCCATTATAAAAGATGTAACAGCAGAGCACTTGGGAAAACAGTGACAGGATCGGACAAAGTCAACATGGATTTACAAAAGGTAAATCGTGCTTGACTAATCTACTGGAATTTTTTGAGGATGTAACTGGTAGAATAGATAAGGGCAAACCAGTGGATGTGGTGTATTTGGACTTTCAGAAGGCTTTCGATAAGGTCCCGCATAAGAGATTAGCATGCAAAGTTAAAGCCAATGGGATTGGGGGTAAGGTACTGACTTAGATAGAGAACTGGTTGGTAGACAGGATGCACAGAGTTAGAATAAACGGGTCTTTATCCGAGTGGCAGGCAGTGACTAGTGGGGTACTGCAGGGATCGGTGATTATATATATATAAATAATATATTTAAAAAAATTAATTAAAAACATTTATTTTTATTTATTGCGATTTAGACGGGGGAACCAGATGTAATATCTCCAAGTTTGCAGATGACACAAAGCTGGGTGGACGTGTGCGCTGTGAGGAGGATGCAGAGAAACTCCAGTATGATTTGGACAGGTTGGGTGATTATACTGCATCTGCCATGCATCTGCCCAATGTGGATAAATGCGAGGTTATCCACTTCGGTGGCAAAAACAGGAAGATAGATTATTATCTGAATCGCAATAGACTGGGAAAAGGGGAAGTGCAACGAGACCTGGGTGTCCTTGTGCACCAGTCGCTGAAGGTAAGCATGCAGGTGCAGCAGGCGGTTAAGAAGGCAAATGATATGTTGGCCTCCATAGCGAGAGGATTCGAGTACAGGAGCAAGGATGTCTTGCTGCAGTTGTACAGGGCCTTGGTGAGAACACACCTTGAATACTGTGTGCAGTTTTGGTCGCCTTATCTGAGGAAGGATGTTTTTGCCATGGAGGGAGTGCAGCGGAGATTCGCCAGACTGATACCTGGGATGGCAGGAATGACGTATGGAGAGAGATTGGGTCGATTAGGCTTATATTCGCTAGAGTTCAGAAGAATGAGGGGATCTCATTGAAACATAAAATTCTAACAGGACTAGATGCAGGAAGGATGTTCCAGATGGTGGGGGAGTCCAGAACCAGGGGTCACAGTCTATGGATAAGGGGGTAAGCCATTTAGGACTGAGATGAGGAGGAATTTCTTCACCCAGAGAGTGGTGAACCTGTGGAATTCTCTGCCACACAGGGCAGTTGAGGCCAATTCATTAAATATATTCAAGGAGTTAGATATATTTCTTAAGGCTAAAGGGATCAAGGGATATGGGGAGAAAGCAGGGACAGGGTACTGAATTTGGATGATCAGCCATGATCTCATTAAATGGCAGAACAGGCTCGAGGGGCCGAATGGTCTACTCCTGCTCCTAACTTCTATGTTTCTATCTTGGAGGAGACGGTACTGGCCATTCTTGGCAGGGGCATGACTGAGCCCTTGGCCAGCAGCGAGGCTGGAAGAATACAAGATGCTGGTATCCTATGTTATCCTCCTTCTTATATCCCACTTACCCCTCATCCCACAATCTCCTCTAATGTACAATCTGCACATGGTGTAAGCATGCACCTCTTGCTTTCCCGCCCTCCCCTCGCCACAACACTACCCTTGTGCCTTGCTAATTTCAGACACCCAAGAAATCCAGCCTGCCCAGCCCGTGGTTGACCAAGAAGAGGGAGAAGAGTGAAGAAAAAGAGTCACTGGATTTGACATTCCCAGCCACCAGCTCCTCCATCGTCCTGCAAGGCCATCTGCAGTGTCACCCCACTGAAAGTCAGCAGCCTTCCACTAGCCATGCTGCAGCCACTGGGGTAGCACTGTGTGACATCACTAGGATAGGCAAAGGCACACACAAGACAGTCAACTAAGGGAATGCACAAGGTGATTTCTTGACATCATATTGGATGCATATATGGATAAAGTTGGATTTGAAAGTTTGCATTGTACCCAGAGGACACGTGATGGTCAGTAACAGAGGGAAGGTAAGGTGTGGGACAAATGTTGAAAGGAGAATGGAGTTGTGGTCACTGGTACTGCAGGTGGATGATTCCATCCTGGATAGCCCAGCCAGAAAGGGGCTGTCTGGGTTGCCTCCTTCCTTCCACTTCCTACTCTTCCATTTCCTTGCAACTGGAGCCCCAAGGACTGTGAGCAAATGGTCTTCTCAGAGGCTTTCCTTTAACATCCAAAGCCTTGCAAATGTCCAGCAGCACTCCCTACACACCAACAATTTTTTAAAAATGTATTGCACCAAGCCACTACTCCAATAAAATGTAAAAAAACTCCAAAAGCTAAAATCGAAACTTATCTGAAAGAGGTGCGTCACTAAGAAGCGCTGACAGATTCCCTGTACAACTGCTGCACACACCTTCTTCCGTGCGTGGCTAGAAGGCGGCGGTATGGAGTGTGGCGACGTCCAAAATTGCAGTCGTGTGTCAATTCAGGCGTTGCACGCCAATTGACGTCATGATCTGAACATTTACATTAGAGAGGCAAGCACAGGCAATGGCAGCATTGCCGACCTCTCCAAAATGGCGGCTGTGTCCTGCACTGAAAGCGGGTGCAAGTGGGGCGGCCGCCGCCATTTTTTCAACAAAACCTGCCTCAACTGCCAGTGCTACAGCATCAAATTTCACAGCCTATGTATGTAACATGTGTTTACTTAATAATTAGACTTTGTGACTGTAAAGAAACATGGCTCCTTTCTAGCAAGTAAATAATAGATTGTACATTACACGTAGAACACTTCTGTCCTTATAAAACAGAGCATCATCTGACATGCTGTGAATAACACTATTGTGTGCCTGTTAATATAGTACAAGCTATCTTGCATCTTATTCCACTGGAAAGTGGGTATAAAACTTGAGGATTCAGTGATCATTTTCCAATAGAACAAAAGAATTCTAAATACTTGGCAGCACAAAACTGCAGCAAGTACTCCATCACATTTGGTGTTACTATGGAAACCACTGCTGTGTTGTGGAAAATGAGAGTTTTTGCAAATGCAGTATGTTGCCGTAGCAACGAACTTCACAGATGGTTCAAAAAAAATTCTGAAATTAAGAGAATTTTCAGTGCAGAAAAAGTGATCCAAATAAGTTCGGAATGATGATGGAAGAACCGGTGCTAAAACCTTGTGCTACTGTTTGAGATGTAAAAGGCCTATGAAGTAAATGATTAGTTAGCATTTCTGCATGGCGCTGACAGCCGCCTTTGGTCAGGGTACACAGTGCTTTTCAGGAGAATGAGAGAGAGTAAATCAACAGCAATGTAATCTGGACAAGGCAATACTGTGCGATAGACTGGATTTGAAGATTGCAGTTTGAGGTTGTAACTAGCAGAACAGATAAGGGGGGAAACTAGTGGATTGGGTATATTTGGATTTTCAGAAGGCATTCGATAAGGTGCCACACGAGGTTATTAAACAAAATTAGGGCTCATGGGGTTGGGGGTAATATACTAGCATGGATTGAGGATTGGTTAATGGACAGAAAACAGAGTAGGAATAAACGGTTCATTTTCGGCTCGGCAGGCTGTAAGTAGTGGGGTACTGCAAGGATCAGTGCTTGGGCCTCAGCTATTCACAATCTACAACAATGATTTGGATAAATAAATCCAAGTTTGCTGATGATATAAAGCTGGGTGGGAATGTAAGTTGTGAGGAGGATGCAAAGAGGCTTCAAGGGGATAGACAAGCTAATTGAGTGAGCAAGAACATGGCAAATGGAATATAATATGGAGAAATGTGAAGTTATCCACTTTGGTAGGAAAAATAGAAAAGCAGAGTATTTTTTTTTTTTTTTTTTTTATAAATGGTGAGAGATTGGGAAATGTTGGTGTTCAGAGGGACCTGGGTGTCCTTGTACATGAATCACAAAGTTAACATGCAGGTACAGCAGGCAATTAGGAAAGCAAATGGTATGTTGGCCTTTATTATAAGAGGATTGGAGTATAAGAGTAAAGACGTCTTACTGCAATTATATAGGGCCCTGGTGAGACTACACTTGGAGTATTATGTACAATTTTGGTCTCCTTACCCAAGGAAGGGTATACTTGCCTTAGAGGGAGTGCAACGAAGGTTCACCAGACTGATTCCTGGGCTGGGGGGGGGGGGGGGGGGGGATTGTTCCATGAGGACAGATTGAGTAGACTAGGCCTATATTCTCTAGAGTTTAGAAGAATGAGAGGTGATCTAATTGAAAACATACAAAATTCTTATAGGGTAGATGCAGGGAGGATGTTTCCCCTGGCTGGGGAGTCTAGAACCAGGTCACAGTCTCAGAATAAGTGGTTGGCCATTTAGGACCGAGATGAGGAGAAATTTCTTCACTCAGAGGGTGGTGAATCTTTGGAATTCTCTACCCGAGGGCTGTGGAGGCTCAGTCGTTGAGTATATTCGAGACAGAAATCTACAGATTTTTGGATATTAAGGGAATCAAGGGATATGGGGTTAGTGCAGGAAAGTGGATTGAGGTAGAAGATCAGCCATGATCTTATTGAATAGCGGAGCAGGCTCGAGGGGCCAAATGGCCTACTCTTGCTCCTATTTATATGTTCATATACGCGAGTGAATATAAACCAGGAGAATGATTCGGGTCTTAGCTGGGTGAAGATTATATGGAAGAGAAAGACATGGGCAGATAGTTGCAGAGCTGGTAAAATGGAAAATGATACTAACTGTTGATTTTTGGTTACAATAATAAATATTTTTTTTTGGAGAATTCTGCATATAGAGTGGAAGGGTATGTTCAGGAGCTTTACAACTCACATATGAACTTTGTTGTTTTTCCTTACTTTTTTTGATAACTACCCTATTTTTCCCCTTGAATCTTGCAATAAGAGTGAGTGGGAAGAGAAGGAATGATTTTAGATTATAGTGCTGTCCTGAGAATCTCCTTTTCAGCTCAAACTTGGTTCACTTAATTTTTTAAACAAAACTTCAGAAATGACTTCCTCTGCTCAAAATGGGTAAGAAAATTGGGGAAAATAAGGATGACTGACAGCAGTATTAGTGTTTAAATAATTAAGAACGAGTCAATCTCCTGTGCAATTGCACACATGGACTTGACGGAGTATAGTCTTCAGGTGAATCGGAGCACAGGATAATTGGATGTGGGTGTGCAGGTGCAATTCAGCACCATCTTGAAGTCTTACATTTTTACATAATACTTCGATTTTAAATATTTATAGTTGCCTGTGTGAGCAAGTCACTAATTTTGGGCTTCTGTAGCAAAGAACCAACACAAGCATGATGTGCTGAATGCACATAGTACATAGTTTTCGGAGCACAGAAACAGGTCATTCAGCCCAAGGGGTCCATGCTGGTGTTTATGTTCCACATGAGCCTCATCCCAAGTTACTTATTGTCACTGTTTCAACCCATCATTCTCTTCCTTTCTCCCTCATGTACTTACAGGAAACTTTCTGGTATCCGGCACGGGCGGGACCGATGTGTTGCCGGTTCATCAACAATTCCGGATAACCGAACGCTATAGTAAAAAATACGGAGCTCAGAGCTCCGTATAAAGCAACAAACCCTGTGCTTCAAAACAATCGGCACAAGTTGCAAGCGTCTCTGTAGCTTAGCAACAGCTTCAGCTACACCTTTGCACAGCAACAAATGGAGTAAAAAAAAAAGTTACCAATTTTGCCGGTGGATAGAGCATTCCGGTTAATCGAAAGTTTCCTGTATCTAGCTTCCCCTTAACTGCATCGATGCTATTCACCTCAACTACTCCATGTGGTAGCAAGTTCCACATTCTAACCCACTCTCTGGGTAAAGGAGTTTCTCCTGAATTCCTTATTGGAATTTTGGTGACTATCTTATATTTATGGCCTCTAGTTTTGGACTCCCACACGAGTGAATACATTTTCTCTACCTATCGAACCCCTTTATAATTTTCAAGACCTCCATCAGAGCACCTTTCAGCCTTCTCTTCTAGAGAGGAAAAAAAAACTCAACCTGTTTAGCATTTCCTGATAGTTATAACCTCTCAGTTCTGGTATCATCCTTGTAAATCTCCAGTGCCACTATATCCTTTTTCTAATGGAGACCAGAACTGAGCACACTACTCTAGTACTTTGTTTAGCTTAGTTCTCCAATCTCATCTCAGCATTCAGATGATTATAAACAGTCCAATGTTTACTCTGATGATTTATGATATCATCTGAACCCTTCTGAGATTACTGACTTGTAATCACATCCAAGTAGCCAAGATTCTCAGTTTAATTTATGAATATCATGGGTTCAACTGCACAAGAAGCTTATGAATGTGTTTGGACTGTAGGTGAACTTAGCTGAAATTTGAGTCAATTGGTCTTCATTATGTAGAAGTTATATTCGATTTCAGAATGACTACTGACTTTTCAAAACTAAGTTGCTATCCAGTTGGTCCCTTAGAGGATGAGACTGGGGAATTAATAATGGGAAACAGGGAAATGGCAGAGACTTTGAACAAATATTTTGCATCAGTCTTCAAGGTAGAAGACACTAAAAGCATCCCAATAATAATTGATAATCAAGGGGCTATAGGGAGGGAAGAACTTAAAACAATCACTATCACTCGAGAAAAAGTACTAGGCAAACTAATGGAACTAAAGGCTGACAAATCCCCATGACCTGATGGCGTGCATCCTAGGGTCTTAAAAGAAGTGGCTGCAGAGATAGTGGATGCATTGGTTGTAATCTACCAAAATTCCCTGGATTCTGGAGAGGTCCAAGCAGATTGGAAAACCACAAATATAACGCCCCTATTCAAGAAAAGAGGAAGACAGAAAGCAGGAAACTACAGGCCAGTTAACCTAACATCTGTCATTGGGAAAATGCTGGAATCCATTATTAAGGAAGTAGTAACAGGACATTTAGAAAATCATAATACAATCAAGCAGAGTCAACATGGTTTTAGGAAAGGGAAATCGTGTTTGACAAATTTATTAGAGTTCTTTCGAGAATGTAACGAGCAGGGTGGATAAAGGGGAACCAGTAGATGTAACGTATTTGGATTTCCAGATGCATTCGATAAGGTGCCACATAAAAGGTTACTGCACAAGAGCTCACAGGGTTGGGGGTAATATATTAGCACGGATAGAGGATTGGCTATCTAACAGAAAAGAGAGTTGGGATAAATGGGTCATTTTCAGGTTGGCAAACTGTAACTAGTGGGGTGCCACAGGGATCAGTGCTGAGGCCTCAGCTTTACAATCTATATTAATGACTTGGATGAAGGGACCAAGTTCACTGTCGCCAAATTTGCTGCTGATACAAAGATAGGTGGGAAAGCAAGTTGTGAGGAGGACAGAGTCTGCAAAGGGTATAGATAGGTTAAGTGAGTGGGTATAAATTTGGCAGATGGAGTATAATGTGGGAAAATGTGAGGTTATCCACTTTGGTAGGAAGAATAAAAAAGCAAATTATTTTTTAAATGGAGAGAAACTACAAAATGCCACGGTACAGAGGGATCTGGGGGTCCTCGTACATGAAACACAAAGTTAGCATATAGGTACAGCAGGTAATTAGGAGGGCAAATGGAATGTTGGCCCTTATTGCAAGGGGAATGGAGTATAAAAGTAGGGAAGTCTTGGTACAACTGTACAGGGCGCTGGTGAGACCACCTCTGGAGTATTGTGTGCAGTTTTGGTCTCCTTATTTAAGGAGGGATATACTTGCATTGGAGGCAGTTCAGAGAAGGTTGATTCCCAAGATGAAGGGGTTGGCTTATGAAGAAAGGTTGAGCAAGTTGGGCCTATACTCATTGGAGTTTAGAAGAATGAGGTGTGATCTTATTGAAACATATAAGATTCTGGGGGGGGCTTGACAGGGTAGATGCAGGGAGGATGTTTCCCTTCGTGGGGGAATCTAGAACTAGGGGGCATAGTTTCGGAATAAGGGGTCGCCCATTTAAAACAGAGATGAGGAGGAATTTCTTCTGAGAGTTGTGAATCTTTGGAATTCTTTACCCCAGAGAGCTGTGGAGGGGGAGTCATTGAATATATTCAAGGTGGAGATAGACAGATATGTGAGCTAAAGGGGAGTCAAGGGTTGTGGGGAGTGGGCAGGAAAGTGGAGTTGAGGCCAAGATCAGATCAGCCATGATCTTATTGAATGGCGGAGCAAGCTCAAGGGGCCAAATGGCCCACTACTGCTCCTATTTCTTACGTTCCAGTTAGTAGTAAAATATTTCTCAGCAACTCCCTCCCCTGCGACTTCCGTCAGGGAGGACAGGAGTACCAATATTGCAGGAACAGCATCAGCTCCAAGTCACACATCACCACTACTTCATCATCGGTGGGTCAAAATCCTAGAATTCCTTACCTAGCACCATTACGGGAGCACCATGACCACAAGGACTGCAGCAGTTCAGGATGGCCCACGACTATTAGGACAAGTAGTGATGGATAATTACTGCCTTGCCTGCAGCGCTCCAACAGAGCTTGAGCACAGAGCTTGGAGACAGAGCTGGGAGATTGCAAATGGAGCGAATCACAAGCAGAGTGGAGGAATTTTGTGAGCACAGGAATTCGGTGGAGAGGAGGAAGGCGGTGGAGACGTCTGACTAAAAGGAGTGGAGCCACAGAACCCAAGGTCTCTACGTTAATAGACACGAGAGCGGACCTGCGGGAGAGCGACCGCAGATAAAAGGTAGTCACAAGAGCCCGGAGGGAGCACGAGTGTCAGGGAGCGAGGTAAGTGACGTCAGCGCAAGGGAAGGAGCTAATTGGTGAGCAGTTGGTGACTTTTTTTTTTAATCTAAAGTTTATTTCTGTTAAGTTACTTAATAGTTTATTAAGTAGAGGCATGGCAGGGCACCTCGATCCCATGGAATGCACATCTTGTGCCATGTGGAATCTCCAGGACGCTTCCCATGTCCTGGACAACCATATGTGGAGGACGTGTCGTCAGCTGGAGGAGCTCAAGCTCTAGATATTTGAGCTTGAGCAGCAGCTGGCGTCACTGCAGTGCATCCATGAGGCCGACAGCTGCGTGGATAGCACGGTTCAGGAGGTAGTCACCCCACAACGTAAGAGTGTTCAGGCAGAGAGGGAATGGGTGACCGTCAGACAGACAAGGAGGACCAGGCAGGTAGTGCAGGAGTCCCCCCGAGGTGCATCTCGCTCTACTGAATACTGGTGAGGGCAATGGTTCCTCTGGAGATTACAGCCAGAGCCAAGTCCATGACACCACGGGTGGCTCAGCTGTAGAGGGTGGGGGGCGCGGAGGGAATGGGGAAGGTGGAAGATCAGGAAAGCAATAGTGATAGGAGATTCGATAGTTAAGAGATTCAATAGTTAGGGAACAGACAGGTGTTTCAGCGGCCGCAGACATGATTCGAGGATGGTATGTTGCCTCCCTGGTGCCGGGGTCAAGGATGTCACGGAGTGGCTGCAGAACATGGAGGTGGGAAGGTGAACAGCCAGAGGTTGTGGTCCATATCAGTATCAACGACATAGGTAGAAAGAGGGTTGAGGTTCTGCAGGCAGACTTTAGGGAGCTAGGAAAGAGATTAAAAAGCAGGACCTCAAAAGTAGTAATCTACGGATTACTCCCGGTGCCACGAGCTAGGTGAGTATAGAAATTGGAGGATAGAGCAGATAAATGCGTGGCTGGAGAGGTGGTGCAGGAGGGAGGGCTTTAGATTCCTGGGACATTGGGACTGGTTCTAGGGGAGGTGGGACCTGTACAGGCTGGACGGGTTGCACCTCAACAGAGGCCAATATCCTCCTGTGGGGGGGGGGGTTTGCTAGTGCTGTTGGGGAGGGTTTAAACTAATTTGGCAGGGGGATGGGCACCAGGGTGTCCATTAGAAAGGAGAAACAAGGTGCACAAAGGATTGGGAGAGACAATAGCAGTAGAGTAAGAAATAGTATGGTATTAGGTGGGGTCAGACTAAGAGAATACAAGAAGGTCTAAGATAGGTTTACAGTGCATCTATGTGAATGCACGAAGTGTGGCAAATAAGGTTGTTTAGCTGCAGGTGCAAATAGCCACATGGGAATATGTTGTCGTGCGATAACGGAGACCTGGCTCAAAAAAGGGCAGGATTTGGTACTAAATATTCCTGGATACAAGGTGTTCAGGAAAGATAGGGAAGAAAAGAAATGAAGTTGAGGTGGCAGTATTGATTGAGAATATTACAGGGCTAGAGAGAGGATATTCTGGAGGGGTCAAGGACAGAATCTATTTGGTTAGAATGGAGAAACAATAGAGCTGCCATTACACTACTAGGTGTATTCTATAGGCCGCCAACTAGTAGGAAGGATATAGAGGAACAAATTTGCAGGGAAATTATAGAGATGTGCAAGAACTTTCGAGTAGTGATAATGGAGGACTTCAACTATCCTAATATAGACTGGGATAGTAATAGTACAAAGGGCAGAGGGGGAAGAATTTCCAAAGTGTGTTCAGGAGAACTTTCTTGATCAGTACGTTTCCGGCCCAACAAGGAAGGAGGCATTGCTGGATCTGGTTCTGGGGAATGAGGTGGGTCAAGGAGAGCAAGTGACAGTAGGGGAATATTTAGGGAACAGTGATCACAGTATAAGGTTTAGACTAGCTATGGAAAAGGACTGGGAGGAATTTAGAGTAAAAAGACTTGAGGAAAGCCAATTTCAGTGGGTTGAGAATGGATCTGGCCTGGGTAAATTGGAATCAAGGATTGACAGACAAAACTGTAATTGAACAATGGGCTGCCTTTAAAGAGGAGATGGTTTGGGTACAGTCGAGATACATTTCCACAAGGGGGAAAGATACGGCAACTAAAGCCAGAGCTCCCTGGATGACGAGAGTGTAAGATGAAGCAGAAAAAGGGGGCATATGACATATCAGGTTGAGAATACAAAAGAGAGAACCATGCTAGATATAGAAAGTTCAGAGAGGAAGTGAAAAAGGAAATAAGAGGGGCAAAGAGAGAGAGTATGAGAATAGATTGGCAGCTAACATAAAAGGAATCCAAAAGTCTTCTACAGGCATATAAATAGTAAATGGGTAGTAAGAGGAGGGGTGGGGCCGATTAGGTGCCAAAATGAAGACCTACGCATGGAGGCAGAGGGCATGGCTGAGATACTAAATGAGTACTTTGCATCTGTCTTTACCAAGGAAGAAGATGCTGCCAAAGTCAGTGTGAAAGAGATGGTAGTTGAGATACTGGATGGGATAAAAATTGATACGGAGGAGGTACTAGAAAGGCTGGCTGTACTTAAAGTAGATAAGTCACCAGGACCGGATGGGATGCATCCTCGGATGCCGAGGGAAGTAAAGGTGGAAATTGCGGAGGTACTGCCCATATCTTCCAATCCTTAGATACGGGGCTGGTGCCAGAGGACTGGAGAATTGCAAATGTTACACCCTTGTTCAAAAAAGTGTGTAAGGATAAACCCAGCAACTACAGGCCAGTCAGTTTAACCTCGGTAATGGGAAGCTTTTAGAACCGATAATCCGGGACAAAATTACAAGTATGAATTAAATTAAGGAAAGCCAGCATGGATTTGTTAAAGGCAAATCGTGTTTAACTAACTTGATTGAGTTTTTTGATGAGGTAACAGAGAGAGCTGACGAAGGCAATGTGGTTGATGTGGTGTAAATGGATTTCCAAAAGGCGTTTGATAAAGTGCCACATAATAGGCTTGCCAGCAAAGTTGAAGCCCATGGAATAAAAGGGACAGTGGTAGCATGGATACAGAATTGGCCAAGTGATAGGAAACAGAGAGTAGTGGTGAATGGTTGTTTTCGGGCTGGAGGAAGTTATACAGTGGTGTTCCCCAGGGGTCAGTACTAGGACCACTGCTTTTCTTGATATATATTAACTTAGACTTGGGTGTACAGGGCACAATTTCAAAATTTGCAGATGACAAAAAACTTGGAAGTATAGTGAACAGTGAGGAAGATAGTGATAGACTTCAAGAGGACAGAGACAGGCTGGTGGAATGGGTGGACACGTGGCAGATGAAATTTAACGCAGAAAAGTGTGAAGTGATACTTTTTGGTAGGAAGAACGAGGAAAGGCAATATAAACTAAAGGGTACAATTCTAAAGGGGGTGCATGAACAGAGAGACTTGGGGGTATATGTGCACTAATCATTGAAGGTGGCAGGGCAGGTTGAGAAAGCGGTTAAAAAAGCATACGGGATCCTGGACTTCATAAACAGAGGGATAGAGTACAAAAGCAAGGAAGTTATGATAACTTTATAAAACACTGGTTCAGCCTCAACTGGAGTATTGTGTCCAATTCTGGGCACTGCACCTTAGGAAGGATGTGAAGGCCTTAGAGAGGGTGCAGAAAAGATTTACAGGAATGATTCCAGGGATGAGGAACTTCAGTTAAGTGGATAGACTGGAGAAATTGGGGTTCTTCTCCTTAGAGCAGAAAAGGTTGAGAGGAGGTTTGATAGAGGTGTTCAAAATTATGAGGGGTCTAGACAGAGTAGAGATAAACTGTTCCCATTGGTGGAAGGGTCGAGAACCAGAGGACACAGATTTAAAGGTGATTGGCAGAAGAACCAAAGGCGACATGAGGAAAAACGTTTTTACGCCGCGAGTGATTAGAATCTGGAATTCACTGCCTGGAAGGGTGGCGGAGGTAGATTCAACTGTGGCTTTCAAAAGGGATTTGGATAAGTGCCTGAAGGAAAAAAATTTGCAGGGCTATGGGGAAAGGGCGGGGGAGTGGGACTAGCTGAAGTGCTCTTGCAGAGAGCTGGCTCGGGCTCGACGGGCCTCCTTCTGTGCTGTAACCATTCGATGATTCTATGATTAACACGCCAAGATCTCAGCATTCCTTGAACTTTGGCCTCTTGTGCATCCCCCACTTCTTCTGCTTGGCCATTGGCGCCCGTGCCTTCAGCAGTCTAGGTCTCAAGCTCTGGAATTCCCTCCCTAAACCGCTTCACTTCTCTCCCCTCATTTAAGACGCTTCTTAAAACCTACCTCTTTGACCTAACTTTTGGTCACCTGTCCTAATGTCTCCTTCATTGGCTCGGTCAGAAATTAACAATTTGATCAAAGTGCAGCCCAGATTACACATCATATATACATCCAATTAGTTTTAACTAAACTACAGATATCATCCAAAAACACCAAAGTTGTCACAAATCAGAACATTTACATAATTGACTTACAATATAGAAACACTTCCACTTTTCCCATACTATGAGGTTTATAGGTTCCAGCAATAGTAGAAATACCTATATATTTAGCTCTTAAAAGATTTATTACATCTCCAGTACTCACCAAACTTTCCAGTAAATATTCCAAGGTCCCTGGGCTGAGAAGACTTATGCTGGCAGGGCCTGTAAATGTTAGAAGTTTTGTTAGAGAATCTGTATCTTTGCCACAAGAATGTATGTGCTGTCATTAGAAACTAGCCTCAATTGCTCTTAAAGTCTCTTAATTTTTAAAGAAAAGTGCATTGTTTAAATTTCAAAAAATTGCTAATTTTTGCTCTTCACAGATCTACCAATTAAGTTAATGCACTGGGTGAGAACCAAGTACAATTCAAAATTTTGGGTTATATTAGAATCATCCCTTCCCATAGCAGGCATCTAAGTAGAACGCAACTTGTTCCAAGTCAATCTGGCTCCCAATGGTGTAGCAGTCGTATTTATATTTTTCTTTTACAGTACCAGAATTACACTTAAAATTGTGTATGCAACAGAAGGGAAGATTTGAATTTGAAAAGAAATCAAGTGCCTTTGCAATCTATTCTTCAATGAGAGCAACCTTGATAGTAGAAAAACACCCTTCAGCAAATGGATCTGACCATTTTTAGCATACTTTTCTCTTCCCCATCTCTCCTGAACCACCAACTCTTATTCATTCTCAGGACGCGGGCACCACTGGAAAGGCTGTCATTTATTGCCCATCCTTACTTTCCCCTAGAAGCTGGTGGTGGGCCTTAACCACTGCAGTGTGTGAAGGTACTTCCACAATGCTGTTCTAGTTCTTTGTATGGGTATGATACAATGGAGTGGTTTGCTAGGCTATTTCAGCGGGCAGTTCAGAATCAACCACGTTGGTGTGGGATTGAAGTTACATATAGGCTACTACTGAGCAAGGACAGCAGGTTTCCTTCTCAGAAAGGACATTAGTGAACCAGTTGGGTTTTTAACGACAATCTGACAGCTTCATGGTCGCCTTTACAGATAATCAGCTTTTTATTTCAAAATTTGTGTTAAAACAGAAGTCAAATTCTCAAACTGCCATGGTGGCATTTGAACTCAGGTTCTCCAGATTATTTGTCCAGGCATGTGGATTACCAGCCCAGTAACAGCCATTACACTACTGTAATTTTGTCTTAAAACACTCCTGTGCAGCGCCTTGGGACGTTTTACTACGTTAAAGGCGCTATATAAATACAAGTTGTTGTTGTACCCGAAGTATGCTGCAGATCACTATCCAATGCTTCGTTCAACTAACTGTTATTCATATGAACCTAGATTATCAGTGTCAACAGGCTATTCTTTCATAGAGAACATTACATCCAAAGCTGCTTATTTTTGTCACCAGATGACCACATAAGCACTTTCAAGCAGGACACACTGGACAAGAATCATGAACAAGAACCTTGGCTGATTTTTCCTCTCCTTAGCCCAGGGCCAATATTAGCATCCCTGAAATCAACGGTGAAAAAAAATCAAATCTAGAACCTTTTGATCTGTATGGTCAACAGATACACCAGCCAGTGTCTTTATCCATTAGGCCACTCACTGGGGGATGTATTACTGTTTTCACAAAAAAGGCCAGTATTTGAAGACTTGAAAAGCACAAAAATTATTATGGTGATCAGTTAGTACTGAAGGAAGTCAACAAGATTATCCTCTGCCATCCCAACCCTGGAAAAAAAAGGTAGAAAATGTGTTGCCTTTGAAAAACAATTTTGATTATCAAGATTCCCTCTTTCTCTTGCCCCCCACCCCCCAAAAAAAACTGACCCGTAATCTTAATTGTGACTGTGGAGATTCCATAGCAGCTGCTACTAGGCAAACAACTGTTGAGATGCTAAAATATCGCTAAAGTCAGGCATCATTTTGAGAAAGCTGATAACTGAATGATACAGTTTGACAAGTTAAGAAGATTTACAGTACAAGGCAGTAACCCCAGGCAACCCCAAAATTAGATAGGGTAGTCCCGGCACACCCCACTCTTCCTGCCAGTGTACTCTCACCTGGCTACCACTCCCACGAGACCACTAACTTACCCAATATGAACAATACGTACTGCATCAGTATGTGCTCCTGCAAATATCGTGTACACAACATACAACTACACCTATATGTAAAGCAGTATACCAATAAGACTTGAAATACACAAGCATTATGTAAGGCAGTCGTGATGGCACGTGGTCACTGTATTAAGTGACTTTAGTATCCACTGCGCTACAATAGAACGCCCTTCTTTTCAGGTAAATCAGGTTTTCTGCACATCAGAGAAATTTTCCACTCTCATCTCAGCTGGTGGATATTCACAAATCACCTGCACATGCTAGTACGAAGAGGCTCAGTAATGATCAAAAACATGTAATTATGAACATATGCTTAATTTAGTGCTCCATTCATGTCTTGTCCAAAAGTTAAGACCGCAAGACTACTCCACAGTACAGCACATCTCTACAGGTCTCATGAATTTGGTTCGTTCCCAATTTATTTGCATGGATCTTTCAGATGCTCCTCCTTCCACTGTTCTGTACGCCACCAGTTCATGCACATTCTGATTACATAATAACTGGGCATACATTACTGTAACATATTATTGTTGTGTTTATGAGGTAATCTCAAGGACAATTCAAGTACATATGATAATGTGTGCGCGCTTAGCTGAGCAAATCCAAGAAATTGAGAGGAAAAAGTGGTTACTTCATACCTGCTAGCTTTTCAGCCAGGCATCCCAGTACTGCAGTGGTGTTGCGGTGTTTAGCTGGATTGCAAGCATCCTGCTTTGCTAGAGATGCACTTAAATTCAACATTTCCGACAGTTTCTGTAATGCATCCTAAAAAAAGATAAAAATACAAAATTTGACAGTGTATTTTCACATTTATTACTCAATCTCGCATTAGTCAAATAAATCTTGCACATTAAAACGCAGCATTAAATTCCATGGAAAACTGTGTTATTGTGGATTTTATCACTACAGTATTGTTATCTCAATCCCCTGAAACACACACCATTTCCAAGCTGGTGCTATTCCTCTGCAAAATATTGGAATTTATGCAGAGAGAAGTGGTAAGGATGGATTGATTGCTGCCTATTCTAAAGACAGTCCAGTTTGCATATAGCTTGATTATTGTTATCCACCTTTCTGCTTTTGTGTAGGGCGGTTTTCATTCGGACAAGTATTTTTAACCTGGAGGTAGCAGTCTGTGTGTGGTATTTTTACGCCTGAAGTGAAAGAGAGCAGGGTGGGTACCCCAAGCATTCTTCAAGAAGTAATATACTGCAATTCAGAATTAATAGTTAGACCTGGCTAACATGAGAGTAAAAGGAGACTTCTGCTCATAAGACACTGCCTGCTTATGGAAACTAGTTTAGCCTTTAATACAAGGCAGGTATTGGGTGGACAAAAGCCCTAGCTACAACACGCCCCTTCCTCTGATTAATAGAGCACAAGTTAAGTGAAAATCAGTATGAACTAGTGCCGATTGATAACACATTTTTTAATTAGCATAAGAATGATGCATGATGGGAAGGTGGAAGAAAATGTAAATATACATGCAAGTGTCTCACTGGAAATGGGGCTAAATTTGGGTTAATCAAGTTTACACACGTTGCCCCACTACTTAAAAAATTGACATAACTTATTAACATATGCAATATGCCTCAGGCTACTGTGCCATCTGATATGCCAGACCCTTAGTTTCATTTCCATTTCCAGGCTGCGTGGGGTGGATTTATAAGGGCTAGTACATTAAATGACCAATCTATGTTTGTTTATCCATCTGTTTTGTTGGTTGTGGTGGAAAGGGCTTTTGTTTCAATACATTTTAAAGTTCCCCACTTTATTCAGTATACTATGCGGCTTGGTACAGTAGTTTGGAAACATTTGGATTCAATATTGATTGAAGTTATTAATTTACAATGTGCCAAGCAAGTTGCTCTGAAACATAGTACAGTACTCCAATACGCCTGATAATTATACCCCTTTAACTGGATATTTTGTACATCTGCATCATTGTTAAATTATAAACAGCTTTCTTTCTTTCAAATAGAACATGGTATATGATTAGAATAAGTCAGTTATTTTTAAAAGGCAAAGACAGGCCATTGGTCTGGAATATGATACACTACTTACTTTGGTTGGCAGTGGACACTCATCGAGCAGTAAAGTAATGACAGCTGGTCCTAAAGGATCTTCTAGAGGAATAACTCTGATCAGGGACTGTACTACTTCCAGCCAACCTTCATCTGTCACCAAGAAAGAAGAACGACCATCAGATTCAGCTTGGTCCAAACCAGTGACGTACTAGAACATATGCGCTAATTTTCAAAAAGTTCTCATTTTTATCCTACAAGTGAGATTTTGTTTAGGTGGTGGGTGAGTCAAAACTTTTATTTGGACACACCTCAGATACCAACATCTGAAAATATCACTAAAAAATCTGATTACCTTTTTAATAATTTAAAATGAATAGCAATACATTGAATCAAGTGGTATATATATATTTTTTTTAACTTGTGGCTCTTACGCCTATTACAGCAGATGCATCAATTGACGCCGAATTCAAAACTGTTGGTCCTCATTCTTAGATTAAGCTGCATTATTTGCCACCCAACCCAAGATATCATCTACCTCAATTCTGCAACATGCATTGAATGATGGCAACACAAGAACAATGTTCAATTTTAAATGCAGATAAAAAGAATGTAGTAAACAAATCAGAATGACTTCAGGGCTGGTTTTCAGACAGAAGTTTCCAATTTTCCTCCTTTGCTACACCAATCATAACATTAACCTATCTGAAAAACATTATCTGAATATGAATGTCACCAAACCAGCCATCAAATACAATCATGGTACAAGATTACATTAACATTGGCCAAATTACATACAAAATCAGCACCATCAACTGGCCAGGCAATCCCTGCTTTTATCAAAAGGCGGTGGCAATGCAAGAGTACAAAAAATAAATCATTGGAATGCAGCATTTTGTTGCTTTGTACCAACACATCTCAACTGCTTTGCTATAAACAGATTGGTGAGGGATGAGATACAAGCTGATAACAGATTATGTCCATTACTCACTACTGTACAAATTACACAAGGAGGATTATGAATTCACTCATCAGCAAAGTGATGGAAGGTGTCATCGACAGTGCTATCAAGCGGCACTCACTCACCAATAACCTGCTCACTGATGCCCGGTTTGGGTTCCACCTAGACCACTCGGCTCCCGACCTCATTACAGCCTTGGTCCAAACATCGACAAAGGAGCTGAATTCCAGAGGTGAGATGAGAGTGACTGCCCTGGACATCAAGGCAGCATTTGACCAAGTGTGGCATCAAGCAGCCCTAGTAAAACCGAAGTCAATGGGAATCGGGGGAAAACTCCCCACTGGCTGGAGTCATACCTAGCACAAAGGAAGATGGTTGTGGTGGTTGGAGGTCAATCATCACAGCCCCAGGACATCACTGCAGGAGTTCCTCAGGGCAGTGTCCTAGGCCCAACCATCTTCAGCTGCTTCATCAATGACCTTCCCTACAAAACAAGGTCAGAAATGGGGATGTTCGCTGATGACTGCACAGTGTTCCAGTGCCATTCACAACTCCTCAGATAATGAAGCAGTCCATGCCCGCATGCAACAAGACTTGGTCGACATTCAGGCTTGGACTGATAAGTGGCAGGTAACATTCGCGCCACACAAGTGCCAGGCAATGACTATCTCCAACAAGCGAGAGTCTAACCACCGCCCCATGACATTCAACAGCATTACCATCGCCAAATCCCCCAGCATCAACATCCTGGGTGTCACCATTGGCCAGAAACTTAACTGGGCCAGCCACAAAAGCAACAAGAGCAGGACAGAGGCCAGGTATTCTGCAACGAGTGTCTCACCTCCTGACTCCCCAAAGCCTTTCCATCATCTACAAGGCACAAGTAAGGAGTGCGATAGAATACGCTCTACTTGCCTGGATGAGTGCAGCTCCAACAACACTCAGAAGCTCAACACCATCCAGGACAAAGCAGCCTGCTTGATTGGCACCCCATCCACCACCTTAAACATTCACTCCCTCCACCACCGGCGTACCGTGGCTGCAATTTGTACCATGTACAAGATGCACTGCAGCAACTCGCCAAAGCATCTTCGGCCGCACCTCCCAAACCCGCGACCTATTCCACCTAGAAGGACAAGGGCAGCAGGCACATGGGAACACCACCACCCCCAAGTTCCCCTCCAAATCACACACCATCTTGACTTGGAAGTATATCGCCTTTCCTTCATCGTTGCTAGGTCAAAATCCTGAAACTCACCCTGCCCCACCCCCACCCCTTAACAGCACTGTGGGAGTACCTTTACCACACGGACTGCAGCGGTTCAATAAGGCAGCTCATCACCACCCTCTCAAGGGCAATTAGAGATGGGCAATAAATGGCCTTGCCAGTGATGTCCACATCCCATGAACGAATAAAAAAAAGATATGTTAAGCTTTAGTTCAAAAGGATTGGAGTACAAGAGTAAAGAAGTCTTACTGCAATTTTACAGGGCCTTGTTGAGACCATACCTAGAGTACTGTGTACAGTTCTGGTCTCCTTACCCAAAGAATAATGTACTTGCTTTAGAGGGAGTGCAGCAAAAGTTCACCAGACTGATTCCTGGGATGGGGGGATTGTCCTAGGAGGAGAGATTAAGGAGACTAGGCCTATATTCCCTAGAATTTTAGAAGAATGAGAAGTGATCTCACTGAAACATAAAATTCTTACAGGGCTTGACAGGGTAGATGCTGGGGAGGATGTTTCCCCTGGCTGGGGAGTCTAGAACTAGGTCACAGTCTCAGAATAAGGGGTCGGCCATGTAGGACTGAGATGAGGAGAAATTTCTTCACTCAAAGGATTGTGAATCTTTGGAATTTTCTAACCCAGGAGGCTGTGGATGCTCAGTTGTTGAGTATAGAATCATAGAAGAATCAAAGAATGGTTACAGCACAGAAGGAGGCCAATCAGCTAGTCCCACTCGCCCACCCTTTCCCCATAGCCCTGCATGTTTTTTTTTTTCCTTCAGATACTTATCCAATTCCCTTTTGAAAGCCACGATTGAGACTGCCTCCACCACCCTTTCAGGCAGTGCATTCCAGATCCTAACCACGCGCTGCGTAAAAAAGTTTTTCCTCATGTCGCCTTTGGTTCTTTTGTCAATCACCTTAAATCTGTGACCTCTGGTTCTCGACCCTTCTGCTAATAGGAAGTTTCTCTCTATCTACTCTGTCTAGACCCCTCATAATTTTGAGCACCTCTATCAAATCTCCTCTCAACCTTTTCTGCTCTAAGGAGAAGAACCCCAACTTCTCCAGTCTATCCACGTAACCAAAGTCCCTCATCCCTGGAATCATTCTTGTAAATCTTTTCTGCACCCTCTCCAAGGCCTTCACATCCTTCCTAAAGTGCAATGCCCAGAATTGGACACAATGCTCCAGTTGAGGCCGAACCAGTGTTTTATAAAAGGTTTATCTTAACTTCTGTGCTTTTGTTCAGAGATGATTTTTTGGATATTAAGGGAATCAAGGGATATGGGGATAGTGCAGGAAGGTGGAGTTGAGGTAGAAGATCAACCATGATCTGATTGAATGGTGGAGCAAGCTCGAAGGGCTGAATGGCCTACTCCTACTTCTTATGTTCTAACTGCTGCAGCCAGCTGACATAAATTACAACACACATGGGTTTTTACAGTTTAAGTGAGCAGCTCCCTTTAAAAAACACTAATATTTAAGTATTAAAAATTCAGTCTCCGGTGTTTGAGAAACAGCACTTACAATTAAGTAATTCATTTACACAGAATGTATAAAAAAAATATTCAGCAAGGATTCACACCAAGAATAGCTCATCAAATGTATGCAACTTGTTACTTCACTAGATCTCACCTGGTGATCCCTTTTGAAAAAATAAATCCCCACCACTCTCACCCTCTAATGCAAGTATAATGGCCTGGATTTTGTGGTGGGTACCCCTCTGAAACAGACCGTAACTTCAGGATTTAGCTCATGTGCATCTAAAAGTGGAAATCCTGAAATTGCAATCAGTCATTCACTGCTCCGACGCAGGCGGCACTGTGGACCCCCACCCTCCATAGCCAGCAATCACCGAAATTAGTGAAATAGACGAAAATTTGAGCTTTGCCACACTAATATCTCTGTTAAATACCCTATTACGTGTTAAGCCTTGTTGGAATTGGTGTAACTGGGGTTTCAGCAGTGCATTGACTGCTAAACAACTGTTTCTGACCCTGAAAAACTAATGTTTATATTTGTGGAATGTCAAATTTCTGAATAATGATAAAAAATTACAACTTTTAAAAACTAATTTAAAAAAAATTGCTCAGGATTTTTCAGCTTCTTCCTTAACCCCATGTGCAGGCCCCAATCTTTATTTCGCTCTAACATTTTAAAAAAAGTGCAGATAATCAGTGCTTTTCATTTCCTGGTTTGCTGTCTGAGAGAATTCTTCAATGTGATTGGCTGCTTAGATAGCTTGACGACATCACTGCTGCACGACGCTAGAAATCCCCTATTCACAGTGCTATAATCAACTACACGTTGCGAAACCTAAAGTTTCGCCACATAGATAGCAAGATCTCTCTGAGCAGCTTTCTTAGAAGTCAGCGGCGAGCGCGTTGACCGCAAGTTACAGGCCAATAAGTTTCAGATCTATAGCGATGTTAAAGAAACAAGTGCTAGTCCAGATTATCAATCGGTTTTCCCCACACACTTTGTTGATCTGTTACCAAATTTACTCTGGTTTTCCACTAGAAGCAACACCCAAATTTTGCTCATGTAAAAAACATTGCATATCAAGTATCATATGACCAGGATGATGCAAAGCCATTTTGTTTAAATGTTGCTACACTTGCCCAGTCAATGCTGTTACATTGCTGTAGCAATATAAGTAGCCTTGCATCTTTCCATTTGCTCCCTATAGACAGTCCTGAATACATGCAGAAGCTCAGTAGTTTACTATCTAGGATGATTGAAAAAAAAAATCCCTGGTTCTTGTGGACGGATTGGTTGGGGTTACTGCTAAATTTTTCATGAAACCATGCTACTTTTGGTAGTAGAGTCTCCCAATCAATTTCAGCAATTTGCAGGAACCAACAAACCACAAAATAAAACCAGGTGTGAAGCCCACAGCCCCACTGAATCATTGGTTAGTACAAGACATGCCTAAATGCCTCTTGCATACCAACATACGAAAAGATCAGCTGGTCCATCGAGTCTGTCCCATTCTGACGTGTTGCAACTAGGCAACACAACCCCCAGTGCTCCCCACCGCACGCACCAGCAGCCATGTAATCTCCTGAGGGGGCAAAAAAGTAATTCTCGGGAAAAACTAACTCTGGGACATTCTTTGCTGACCCCTGAAGGCAAATCAATAGCGTTCCAGGAGATAGCAATGACCAAGAGGTACATTACCCAACAACCCACATACCTTTTGTATTCAACAATCTCAACCTCCTGCGGGAACTTGTCCAGTTCTCTTTTGAATGTTTGCAAGGAATCTGCATCCATTGTTCAAGCCGACAACTTATATTGTACCTCCAAAGTTTTAATGTGTGAAAGGATCAGAAAAAGCACCTGGCCTACTGCACTTCAAAAAGCTTCTACCACCAACTAAATTTAGAATGTCAGATGCATAAACAAAAATCCCCACTACAAATGGAATTACCAAGTGGACCCATGCCACAAGGATCAATTTAATTCGCTGCATTATGCCCATTATGTTCAAACAATTAGGAACAGATGTTCAGGGTGTGGTACGGTCCTTTTAATCTCAAAATGAGTGAGGCAATAGAACGCAAACTTTGAACTTGCGATGTTTTGAATGTTATTGAAGCGCCCTTGCACACACTTTGTTTTTTCAATATGCTTCCATTTCTTGGTCACCGTTGCCAATCCTACTTACCAATAATAGTTCCAACAATTAAAATTTTTGCATGGCAGCTTCTCAACATAGGATGGGTGGGAAGGGGAAAGGTGACTCACAAATTAAAAAAAAATAACCAACAGTATGTCTGGGCTGACATAGGATTTTCTTTTAAATCTCTTCATCATTACAAGAAAAATTCCAGTTAGCTGTAGTGGTATGCAACCTGAGACAAGTACAGAAGCTCTGAAGGAAATGAAAGACCATCAACTTAACTCAAAATAAATTCTAATGGACTCTTGTTCTCCCAGTTTGCATCATCTAATTCTCTAAAGTATTTTACAGCAGGCCCACATACTCAGCCAGTTAATTCTAATATTTATCTTGTGTTTATTCTCTTTGTTCATCTTATTTCTCTCTGAAGTGCCTTCAGCAGTTTTTATGTTAATGATATAGAAATGCAAGCTGTAATAAATGACTATATAAATGTACAGACTGCCTAATGGCATTAATTTTACTTGAAGTGAAGCTAGATTCAGTGATTGAATTATTGCCTCACAGACACTGCCAACTATTTATACTGTGCAATATTTTAAACATTTGATTTACATGGTGTCAAGTATGAACACAATATTGATGGCATATCATAGCTACAAGTGTGACAGCAAAACTTGAAGTTGTCATCACAACAGCAATTGGTGCCATCCATTCAAATACGCTTGTTAACACACCAGAATCGTACAGAAAACAACTTTTTCTATCCCCAAAAATCTCATATTCCATTCACTTGCCACAGCTCCATTCACTAGTCATAACTATCACATCAAATACTATGTATTAGCCACACATCCCTCGATATCCTTCTACCTACAAAATCTTTGACTTGTGATCAAAATACATGTCTTCTCCTGTATCTTCCCGCTCCCATTATACACACCGTGTAACTAAGATGAGTTGGAGATATGTTTCCCTGCCTCCCAGGCCACAGTCAATTCCTCAACATGGCCAGTTATTGTTAAGTTACAAGGTAATGGTCTGGAATGCACCTATTTTCCCTTCTCCCTGATCAGAAGTACCCATTCTCTCCTTAATTTAGCATGGGTGAGAATCTGTTGACTTGCACTATTATACCTACCCACTGCACACTTACACTATTACAATGCCTTCTGAGGCAAAAACTGATGTCAATTCTCTCTTTATCCCACTCAAAAAGGGGCACATAGTATAAAGAGAATACTTTGTAATTTGTAATTAAACACACTTCACATAAACCTCACTTGCATACCACCTCTTACTCCGTACATAAACGTAGCATGAATTACATAATTAACAGCTTGCCATTTTGCAAAATGCCCTACTTCACAACAACCAAGCAGTTTTACTGCAGTCTGCATCAAAGGTAGAATGCAATCAAAAGAAACAAACTTCATCAATGATATTTTACACAGAATGAAATTGCAAGTATTCCGTTCACAACATGGTATGCTGATCATGGCTTTAAGGTGTTACTAAGCCCAACAGTATAATAAAGGCAATTTAACATACGTGTTGAACCTAAATTGACGTGTTTGGACATTGATTCAGCTATGTCACACTGTAGTTTAGCTACTCCTCTATGCAAGTTGCCCAATTTATGCCATTCTCTTAAAATTCTTTATTCAAAAAAAGAACAGATGAAAATAGTTAATTAAATTGAAGTTCATTAGATTGATTTGATTTCCTCCCCAGAAAGTGGTGACACATGCTGGGGTATAGTTCTATGTAGGGAGTGGATATCATTCACCTTGCTCAAGTGACTCATCTTCAGTCAGCCTGGACAGCGTCAGCAGGCTGTTCAATTCTGGGGGGCATCACAGATAAGCCCAATGCCATCGTCACCCAACTGGCACATATCACAGAAATCACAGAAACCCCACAGTGCAGATAGAGGCCATTTCGGCCCATCGAGCCTGCACCGACACATATCCCACCCGATCCCCGTAACCCCTACACCAACACATATCCCACCCTATCCCCGTAACCCCACGTATTTAATCCCCCTAACACTAAGGGTCAATTTATCATTGCCAATCAACCTAACCCGCACATCTTTGGACTGTGGGAGGAAACCGGAGCACCCGGAGGAAACCCACGCAAACACGGGGAGAATGTGCAAACTCCACACAGACAGTCACCCGAGGCCGGATTCGAACCCGGGTCCCTGGCGCTGTGAGGCAACAGTGCTAACCACTATGCCACCGTGCTGCCCTTTTATGCAGGCCTAGCGGGGAGTGATCATGAGCAAGAACCCTGTCTAAAATTTTCCCCAACATGGCCTGAAGACCACTGTAACACCTCTACTGATGCTGTAGCTTAAATGAGTTAACTCCACACAAATGAAAAAAAATTGAACTTGGGACCTTCCTGATCTGTATGGCTCAGTAACACATGACTTAGCCACTGAGCTACCCCATAAACTCCTTCAACCACCAAATGAAAAGATATACAATGTAATTGTCATAGTTAAATGTCAATTAAATGAGTTGCCTAAACTGCTTACGTGATTAGGGTTTCCCCTCCCACCACCACAATAGAGCAAGTCATAGGGGGAAGTACTCAAAATTATGAAAAGGCTTTGAGAAGCTAATTAAAAATGGTTTCACTACTTAAGCTCTCAGAACCTTTTCATAACCTGGTTGACAAATTGTTAATAAGGATATATAAACTCAAGATTACTAAAATGTTAATGAAGGGGGGGGAAAAAGAGAGACTTTTTTTTATATAAGCAAGTTATTAGGACATGGAATGCTTTGCCAGAAGTGGCTGTGAGACAGGCCACAGCACCATTTTTTAAAAATTGAAAAGGCAGCAAATAAAAAAAAGGTATGGGGAAAGGGCAGGGAAACTGGTCCAGAGCAGGTAGTTGGCATTTAAGAGCTAGCACAGTCTTAATGAGCCAAATAGCCTCCTTCTGTGTTGTAATTTTGATTCCATGATATGAGTGAAATTTACAGCTAAGGCTTAAAGCTAGAACCACAGATGATGGAAAATCCAAAATTGAGAAAGAAAATACAACCATATTTTACTATTGAATTAATCTAATCACCCCGCATAGCTACATGCAAGCAAGCCTAACCTTAAGCTACACTGTTAGGTGAGCTACTGACAGCTTTCCGATCAGTGTATCTGAAGTCCAGAGATAAAATGTGTCTAACCTGAATTCAAGAAAACCCATTACAAGGAAACATTTTGATGAATAAAAGTGATGTAAAAATTCTCTTGAGCAGAATACCACAGATTATTCTGAGAAACAATGAAGGGGGGGGGGGGGGGGGTGAAGTAAAGTCACACGCCCCTGTGTTGCAAGTATAGCAGGGATTTCATTTCTAGTTATTCCATTTCTGAAAACAATTTAATTTGTATTTAAACTGGTACCAACTTCACATCAAAAGGTCACAAACACAATTTTCAGACTTGGATGAAGTTGGTACTGTAAACAGCATTCACATTAATACACAAGATTGGTAGTTACATTATTTAAATTGTGGTTAAAATTTCATCAAGATCAAAATATAGTTTAATGGTGGTGTAATGGAAGCTAATTCACTAATTTCACAGTTAATGGAAGCTGTAAACAGCTTTGCCACTTGCAGCACCAGACACTAGCTGTCCATTGTGTTAATGACGAACACAAATAATCTCTATACGCTGTTTAGTACACATTTATATTCCACTTTTTTTTTTTTAAAATTCATGGGATGTGGGCATCGCTGCCAAAGCCAGCATTTATTGCCCAGCCCTAATTGCCCTCGAGAAGGTGGTGGTGAGGCGCCTTCTTGAACTGCTGCAGTCTGAGAGGTGAAGGTTCTCCCACAGTGCTGTTTGGGAGTGTTCCTGGATTTTGACCCAGCAACAATGAAGGAAGGAAGATATATTTCCACAGATGGTGCGTGACTTGGAGGGGAACTTGCAGGTGGTGGTGTCCCTAAGCACCTGCTGCCCTCGTCCTTCTGGGTGGTAGAGATCACAGGTTTGGGAGATACTGCTAAAGAACCCTTGGTGAGTTGTTGCAGTGCAACTTACAGATGGTACACACTGCAGCCACGATACACCGGTGGTGGAGAGTGTGAATGTTTAAGGTCATATATGGGGTGCCGATCAAGTGGGTTGCTTTGTTTTGGATGGTATCACGCTTGAGTGTTGTTGGAGCTGCACTCATCCAGGCAAGTGGAGAGTATTCCATCACACTCCTGACTTGTGCCTTGTAGATGGTGGAAAGGCTTTGGGGAGTCAGGTGGTGAGTCACGCGCTGCAGAATACCCAGCTTTTGATCTGCTCTTGTAGCCACAGTATTTATGGGGCTGGTCCAGTTAAGTTTCTGGTCAATGGTGACCCCCCAGGATGTTGATGGTGGGGGTTCAGCGACAGTAATGCCGTTGAATGTCATAGGGAGGTGGCTAGACTCTCTCCTGTTGGAGATGGTCATTGCCTGGTACTTGTGTGGCGTGAAGGTAACAGACCACTTACTAGGTGCAGGAAACAAAACCTCCAAATTGCAGCTGGTAGATTTCCAGCCATTAGAATGAACAAAACTGAGTAATTAAGCACAGCATCTTCAAGTACAAATTTCATTATGGACTGCTGATTTGACCAGGAGGCAGACCATGGACAGGGCAAATTATACATTTTTCTCCTACACCTGGAGCCGAGGCAGTAGAGACACATTCGATCTTGTGCCCTAGGCAAAAACTGAAAAATCCAACTCAACATGTGAAACCTTTTGTTTAAACCAAGGACTTACTGTTCAGTTGCACAATCTTTCAAACATTGTGGTAAAATACATTGATGCTTTAGAGTGTTGCGTCACAGATTAACTACTGCAATGCACCCGCCACCCCCCCACAGTAAAATTCCCACTTTTTCCATTGGAGAAAGCCCTGACTGAGAGAATGGAGCCTAATCACCTAGGAGAACTCACGGATCCACAAGCCTAGATATGGAGTCACATTGATCAAGGCCGAGAAGCATGTCTGCCAGCTCAGTGTATAAACCTACAAGAGCTGCACAATTAACGAACACACATGTTCAACAGATTTTAAAGTTACTGATATATACAACAAAATATACCTCCAATAAAGTGGAGTTTAGCAAGGACAGGGAGGGTGGATGTGCAGGACAGGCCTCAGTGAAGTCGGGAAGTCAGTGAGTAGAGCAGCAAGATCAATTGTCGAGATGATACATGGATTAATGTTTCAGAAGTAGTGGGGGAGAGATAGAGGCAAAAGCATATAATGTTCCCCTAACTGGAGATGTTAAAAATCTGTGTTGTAGACTTAAATTACACTGCACAATTAGACCAGCAGGAGACAGAGAAAAATGGCTAACAGCTCAGATTCACCTGGAGTTAGGGCCAGTGCCCTACACAAGAACTGGCAAAACTGGCCCAATCTACAGTAAATTTACATACACCTTCTTATTGGGATTTCAACTTTCAGGTACTGCTAAACCACATTATAGTTTTATTTCCAGCAAATAATGGCAGTTAGTATAGTAAATAGTCTAATTGGTTCATATAATTCTAACTTGAATGATAAAAGTAGAATGCGCTTCAGAGATATCATGCTCAGCTAACCAATGTCTCACTGACACCAATTACTGTTAAACTGAAAATCAAGATCTTAACTTTTTAAAAAAATAATAACTTACCCCAGTATTAACAATCCCAACAGCAAGTCTAATTTTTTTCCCTGTTGGAAATCAGCCCTACTACAATGAGCAATTAAGCAAGAATGATCTGGATGTAACAACTGAATTCAAGCAGAGGCTAATTTAAAGAGCATCCATTATATATAGTGTGAATCCCGCAGCGTATGCATTTGTTGCCGGTTAAGACAGCACACAAACTGCGACGAGGTAACTGCAGCCAGGCAGCATGCGGAAAGTTGGCGAGTAAGAGGCTTACTCTCTGGAAACAAAACTTCAAATCATCCATGACCTGGACCATAAAGGAAATCAGTGACATTGAATTGGAGAAAGGATGAGGAAACTTCTGGCGACGAGGATGTAAAAAGCACAGAACCAGTTATCCCTTTACAAGATGAGTACAGAAAGGCAATCGCAACTGTGGAAAAACTTCAAGCAGTTATTACCTGGAACTGAGCATCTTTTTGGATTGTTAACAAGATAGAAACAGCAAGTACAGTACTGAGAAATGCAGAAATAATTGAAGCAATCTATGCTATTTAAGTTTTCTTTAAAAAACAGAATAAAATGCAATTCATATCATTTTTTTTCCTGATGGCAGCAAACGCTACTAGTGTGAAAATGCTGATTTCACAATCTTTTCTGCCGGTCCCAAAGGGGAGTTTAGTTATAGTCAAGCTCAACTGTATATATAAACTTCATACCCCACACACAAAACTATCCTGTATGAAAATACATTAGTGCTGTGGTTATATTACTAGACTAGTAATCTATATGTCTAATAACCTGGAGAACATGAGTTCAAATCCTACCGTGGCAAATTTGATTTCAGTTTAATATCTGGAAATAAAATACTGGTATCAGTAAATGTGATCCTGAAACTATTAAAATCATCTGAAAACCCAACTGGTTCACTAATATTCTTTCAGAAAGGAAACCTGCTATCTGTACTCAGTCTGGCCTACACGAGACTCCAGTCCCACACCAATGTTGTTGACTCACTACTCAATTGTATCAAACTGCTACTCAGTGGTTCAAGGCGGCAGCCCACTACCACCTCAGGGCAATAAATGCTGGTCTTTTCAGAACACACATCAAGAATTATTGGGCCAGAATTTGTGGTGGGCAATAACGGCGAAGGCTTTCTATCCCTCAAACTGAACGCAACTTCAGGATGTAGCGCATGTGCATCTAAATGCAGAAATCCTGAAGTTGCAGTCAGTCATTCACTGCTCAGACGCTGGCTGTGCTCTGGACCTCCCCTCCCCCGCCCTGTCCATGGCTGGCAATCAGTGAAACTGAGGAAAACTTGTGCTTTTCCGCAGTAAGATTGTTGTTAAATACCCCATTAAAAGTTTGGCCTTGTTGGATTAGGCGTAACTGAGGTTTTAACAGCGTATTGAATGCTAAACAAATGTTACAGCCCTGAAAAACTAAGTTTAATTTTGTAGAGTGTCAAATTTCTCCATTATGATAAAAAGTACAATTTAAGAATCTTAAATTTTTTAAACTTTTTTTTTTTAAAGTTTGTTCATACTTATTTCAGGTTTACCTTTACCCCCATGTGAAAGCCCCAATCTTTGTTTTGCTCCCTGTAACATTTTTAAAAAGTGGGGATAAAAATCCCTGTCTGAGAATTCTGCAGTGATTGGCTACTTAGTTTGTTAACGTCACAGCAGAGGTGTTCCCCATTATCTTGCACATCATTTAAGCATCAAAAAAGGTAAACTTCTTGCCACAGATAGATATCTCTTTGGGCAGCTTTCTTCAGGGCCAGCTGCAAACGCCTTGGCTCTGTCACTGACTTAAAAAAAAAAAGGCCCAGAATTTGCAATTATCCATGAACCCCAATTTCTCAGCAAGGCAACCAACTGTCAGCTGCCATGTAATGGCAATGTTCCATCTATGATCCATCCTGTGAGCATGGGTGTGATAAGCTCATTGTTTATTTTAACCATTTCACTCAAGTCGATATCCTCACCCAGATATGCTGGAGTAAAATCTGCTACATTAACATAGCATATGCCACAAAAATGAATTAATTGCCATGCTATTTTTCCCACATGTCATTTCACCACAACCAAATTTACTCAGATACAGTATTGTTTTAATACTGTAATTATTGCCCCTTCCTCAAATGTACAGGCTCATTCTCAGGTTTGATTTACATACTGTATTAGCATACCAACATCCCAAGCGTACACATTTTTCATGCGTAAGGCTGAGGAGTGAGTGTTGATGGACTATTTGTTACAGGGTGGAGGGTATCACATTCAAGCTCAATCCTGTTCTCACCAGATGACCATAGATATGTACTTCTCAGCAGTAGGTCAGTGGAAAGTGATCAGGAGCAGAAGCCTTAGCTGATTTCCCCAACTCCTTAATGCACAGTCTTGTAACTATAGAACCCTCACTGATGCATTGGTAGAGATCCGCAATGACTAAGCATCAAACCCAGGAACCTTCCAGTCTATGGCTTAACACTACACTGGTAGTGTTATTTATTCACGGATTGAACAGAACTTTCCTGAATGGGAGACCACCTATCCAGAGGGGTTTTATTTTGAAAAAGGAATTTAATTTTCTGGATAAAAAAAGCACAAAAACTTAAAGGGATATTTGAAGATTAGGCTCAGCAACTACAATTCCTGTAGGAAACTGGTTGCACTTTAATTTGCACCACTGACCCAAACATAAAGGAAGCGATGGTTACTGTTGCTGTAACATTGTGTTTTTGCTCCTGTATAAAAAGGTCACCCTGGAACACGGTTTCAAAGCAGCTCAGATTTCCTGCTTAAACTCTGGCAGATGATTTATCATTTTCTCTTTATAAATGCTTAGGCAGCAAAAATGATGCATTGCTCCCAAGACAGAGCTTTTAAGGTTGGGGAGAGGAAAGAGAAAATACAGGAAATTAATAGGATCTAGACCTAGACCTTTAACTGTATTTTGTTTCAACTTTATCAAACTGAAATTTGTATAGTATATTTTAAAAGGCAGAAAGGAATGCTGATTTGAAGCAGATAGATTACTATTCGAGTCTTAAGTTTTTGCATTTGGTAGGCCTTCCGTTGCTACTGAGGATATCCTAGGCATCCCTTTGATGACTGAATAAATCTGCCTTTTCTAAAGGTCACACAACATCAACCATTCTGTGTTACAAGCTTTTATGTAAGTTGGCAATGCCACTTTTGGCACCAGACTTGCTAAACCATTCACTCCACATCACATGCTGAATAAAAGCTAATGTTTTACTGTTAAGGGCATCAAAAATGCTTTACAAAAGGAGATTGGGGAGGAATTGAAGAAAAACTGAAAACCTAGCCATAATGGCAAGGTGGGGTATCGAATCTCCACTACACATTTGCAAAATACAGCTTTATATGCTCAAATTGACAAAGAATGTATTTTCTACAATACATTTCAATTGGCTTAAATTTCCCACTCCATTAAATAAATGCTCTCCATTCTACCACATGGAGTAGTTGAGTCGAATAGCATAGATGCATTTAAGGGGAAGTACATGAGGGAAAAATGAATAGAAGGATACATTGATGGGGCGAGATGAAGTAAGGTGGAAGGAGGCTTGTGTGGAGCATAAACACTGCATGGACTGGTCAGGTCAATGACCCGTTTGTGCTGTAAAATTATTTGTAAATTAAAAATTGTACAATTGCCACCTCAACTGTTTGTATTCTCTCAGTTTTGCCAGCATCTTCCAAAACTCTAACGTGTAATTTTAAAATCTACTGGGCATGTATTTTTCAGGAAAGTTTATAATTTCCAAATTAAACTGAACTTTAGTATGGTGTATTAATTGGAGAGTAGGTTAAAACAAATTCAACCTTTTAGCACTCAATGTTGGGAACTACACTTTTGTAACCTTCTGTAATATGTGCATACAACTGCAAGTATGCTCAATTTTATGAACACCATTTGCAGCCGATTTATATATTTGGATAGTTTGGAAGTGTTTTAGCAAGTGTTTCTTTCCAAACAATATCCTATTAAAAATTAGTTTAAAAAAGGCTCTCCCCATGTATCAAGTTTATCCAGCGAGAAGCTGAACTGTACAAACAAGGGAGGTTCCAGGATCAATCTTGTCTATGCAGAGATAGCTGTTCTGTTACATCTCTAGCTTTTCCCAGTTCTGAAGGGTCCCAGACCCGAAACATAACTCTGTTTCTCTCTTCACAGATGCTGCCTGGCCTGCTGAGTATTTCCAGCATTTTCCGTTGTTATTTCAGATTTCCAGCATCCGCAGTATTTTGCTACTGTATTAGTGTTTGGTTCACTGCCACTTCTCTTCTTGGAATGCCCTTCTAGAAGTAGTTCTGCTCTTCTCTCCGACAGGATTTCCGCTTGTCTCTTCAACCTTGTTCATCTTCATTGCTTTCAGTTTCCCTTCTCGTGTTTGATCAGGTATCTGCCAAGACTCGGTTTCACTACCACATCTCTTTCCTCAGCAACTGTCTCTGATTCCAACTTATTCCACGTGGATTCCAACTAAACTTCCACCCTGTGTGTTTAGGATCCACCCAGGATTACAAATATCTCCAGGATATTCAGCGTTCCTCGAACTACTGCTCTCGCCGCGTCCCAAGATCCACGCTCAACGCCATGTGCCGCCACAAACACTCTCGACCTCTCTTCGGCAGCGCCGACGCACTCTTTCTCAAAGCTGTCCAGGTTCAGTTCCATTTCATCCTTCGAGTCATCCGGCACTTCAACAAAAGTCTTTTTTCCTTCCTTTCTGATATCAAGGATCGCAAGCTTCATCAACTCTTGGACACCAACGCCCCTCCGGAACCTTCTTCCCCATTACTTTCCTCTGACCCCATCCCTTCTTCCAATCTCACCCCCTGCCGTGTTTTCACTATCCCCTCTGACCTTCCCCTCTCTGACCCCGAATGATCCGTCCTCAGCAAAGGCCTGAGCTTCATCCCCTTACGCCCCTACCTCAATGAATTTCGAGCTCGGCACGATGCCGAGCTCTTTTTCCGTCGCCTTCGTCTCCGTGCCCACTTCTTTGGCCAGGAGTCTCTCCCCGCACAGCTGATCCTTTCTCCTGCTTTCAAAATCCTCGTTCTACCTGGACCCCTCCCTCTGGCCTCTTACCCTCTCTAGATCTTTTCATTGCTAACTGCTGACGTGACATCAGCCGTCTAAATTTCTCTGCTCCCCTCTCTCACTCCAGCCTACCTCCCTCTGAACTTGCAACACTCAGTTCTCTCCAATCCAGCCCTAACATTATTAAACCTGCTGATATGGGTGGTGCTGTTGTTTGGCGAACCGACCTCTACCGTGCGGAAGCTGAACGCCAACTCTCCGACATCTCCTCCTACCTCCGCCTGGACCATGACCCCACTAGCAAACATCAGGCCATTGTTTCCAAGACTGTCACTGACCTCATCTCCTCTGGAGATCTTCCCTCCATGGCTGCCAACCTCATAGTCCCCCAACCCCAGACAGCCCGCTTCTACCTCCTTCCCAAGGTCCACAAACAGGACTGCCCTGGTAGACCCATCGTTTCAGCTTGTTCTTGCCCCACGGAACTTATCTCTTCCTATCTCGACTACTTTTTCTCCTTGTCCAGTCTCTTCCCACCTACATTCGCGACTCTTCCGACGCCCTCCGTCACTTTGACAGTTTCCAGTTTCCTGGCCCCAACCGTCTCCTCTTCACTGTGGACGTCCAATTCCTCTACACCTCCATCCCCCACCAGGATGGCCTGAGGGCGCTCCGTCTGCTTCTTCCTTGAACAGAGGCTCAACCAGTCCACATCCACCACCACCCTCTGCCTGGCTGAACTTGTTCTCACATTGAACAACTTCTCCTTTGACTTGACTCACTTCCTCCAAATTAAAGGTGTTGCTATGGGAACTGACATGGTCCCTAGCTGTGCTTGCCTTTTCATGGGATATATGGAACATTCTTTGTTCCAGTCCTACTCAAGTCCCCTCCCTCACCTTTTTCCAGTACATCGATGACTGTAGCAGTGCCGTTTCCTGCTCTTGCCCTGAACTAGAAAAGTTCATTCACTTTACTTCCAATTTCCACCCTTCCCTCACCTTCACATGGTCCATCTCCGACTCTTCCCTTCCCTTCCTTGACTTTTGTCTCCATTTCTGGTGATTGGCTATTAACAAACACCCACTACAAGCCCACCGACTCCCACAGCTACCTGGACTACACTTCCTCCCACCCCACTTCCTGTAAGGACTCTATTCCATTTGTCCAGTTTCTCTGTCTTTGACACATCTGTTCTGACAATGCCACCTTCAATACCAGTGCTTCCGATATGTCTTCCTTTTTCCTCAACCTAGGATTACCCTCTACTGTAGTTGACACGGCCCTTGACCGAGTCCATTCCATTTCCTGCACTTCTGCCCTCACCCCTTCCTGTTCCTCCCAGAACCACAATAGAATTCCCCTTGTCCTCACCTTTCACCCCACCAGCATCCACATTCAACGGATCATCCTCCGCCATTTCCTCCACCTCCAACGTAATCCCACCACCAAACGCATCTTCCCTTCACCTCCCCTTTCAGCATTCCGAAGGGACCACTCCCTCCGCGACATCCTGGTCCACTCCTCAATCACCCTCAACAGCCCCTCCCCTTCGCCTGGCACCTTCCCGTGCAAGCACAGGAGATGCAACACCTGCCCTTTTACATCCTCCCTTCCCACTGTCCAGGGCCGCAAACACCCCTTCCAGGTGAAACAGCGATTTACTTGTACTTCTCGCAATCTAGTATACTGTATTCGCTGCTCATGATGCGGTCTCCTCTACATTGGGGAGACCAAACGCAGATTGGGTGACCGCTTTGCGGAACACCTCCGTTCAGTCCGTAAGGGTGACCCCGAGCTTCCGGTCGCCTGTCACTTTAATTCGCCACTTCACTCCCACTGTGATCGCTCTGTCCTCGGCCTCTAACACTGTTCCAATGAAGCTCGACGAACAGCACCTCATCTTTCGATTAAGCACTTTACAGCCTTCTGGACTCAACATGGAGTTAAACAATTTCAGACTATAACCCCTCGGGCTGTATGATTCGGCCATCCCCATTTGCAACATTTTATCTCTCCTGCCTCCTACCCGAGCACAGTCTATTCCTGCAGATCTTCCCCTCCCCCACCCCGCCACTGCACCTGCTTAAAAATCACAGACCTGAAACGTTAACTGTTTCTCGCTCCACGGATGCTGCCTGGCCTGCTGAGTATTTTCAGCATTTTCTGTTGTTATTTTAGTTGTTCTTAACTACAGGAGTGGTGCTACAATTGAGGGGGGGGAAGGGAGAGAGGGGGGGGGGAAAGGGAGAGAGGGGGGGGAAGGGGAGAGAGGGGGGGGAAAGGGAGAGGGGGGGGGGAAAGGGAGAGAGGGGGGGAAAGGGGAGAGAGGGGGGGGGGAAAGGGAGAGGGGAAAGGGAGAGAGGGGGGGGGGAAAGGGAGAGGGGAAAGGGAGAGAGGGGGGGAAAGGGAGAGAGGGGGGGGAAGGGAGAGAGGGGGGGAAGGGAGAGAGGGGGGGGAAGGGAGAGAGGGGGGGGAAGGGAGAGAGGGGGGGGAAGGGAGAGAGGGGGGGGAAGGGAGAGAGGGGGGGGAAGGGAGAGAGGGGGGGGAAGGGAGAGAGGGGGGGGAAGGGAGAGAGGGGGGGAAGGGAGAGAGGGGGGGGAAGGGAGAGAGGGGGGGGGAAGGGAGAGAGGGGGGGGAAGGGAGAGAGGGGGGGGAAGGGAGAGAGGGGGGGGGAAGGGAGAGAGGGGGGGGAAGGGAGAGAGGGGGGGGAAGGGAGAGAGGGGGGGGAAGGGAGAGAGGGGGGGGAAGGGAGAGAGGGGGGGGGAAGGGAGAGAGGGGGGGGGGAAGGGAGAGAGGGGGGGGGAAGGGAGAGAGGGGGGGGGAAGGGAGAGAGGGG